>NC_091782.1:9393939-9696969 GCF_029378745.1 Bos indicus | reverse complement strand
GCATTCCTTACTGTGCTGGTTATTGTATGACAAAAATGGGTGGATTAGCCATCAGAAAGGCTAAGAAAGGGCTGGAGGGGTGAGGGGCTGCCTCTGTGGCCTCAGACCCCCAGGGTGAGCACTTGGCCTTTTCCTGGTTGGCTGCTCCCCACCGCTTGTGACCATCATCCTCGTTCTCCCTGACTCGCATGGTGTGTTACATCTGTGCCCCGTTTTGCTGTAGACAGAGTGATCATATGGATATTCTATGCAAATTCTCATTTTTAATGAGCCAGAGGAAAGCTAACAACCATCTTGCAGACGTCTTGGGGCTCAAGGGAGGCCTTGGGATGGGGGAAGAAGCAGGACAAAGTGACAAGTGAGAGGAGAGAGGAGGGAGGGAGGGGGAAGGGGATAGAGTGGGTGGGCGGGACGCAGTAGGGGCTGTGGGTGGGGTGAGGGGAGGGGAACAGGCTCTGTTTCCCATCTCTCAAAACCGCTCTGCCTGCCCTGTTTTAAGTCAGGGAAACAGGCTCAGAGAGAGGTGGCAACTTGCCAGACACCCTAGAAACTGGGAGAGAGACACACACAAAGGCAGGGGAGAGGGAGTGGATGGGTTGGAGAAAGGGAGGCATTCGGGACCAGGCTCTGGCTTATGGGGCTCGGTTTCCTCCTCTGTATCATGGTCACAGCGCCTAAGTCGTGGGCTGACTGGGAGAGGCTAATGAGAGAATAGGTGCAGACATTGCTTGACTGAACAGTGTTGCCAGAATGCGCAGGCCATGGACTCGTGTGTGTGAGGGGGAGGGGGCAGGGGACTGGGTGGGGAACCAGGGAAAGGAGGGCAGAGGGGCAGGAGCTGGAGACGGGGTACGAGGCCTTCTGCACATAGGCCAGCTCCTAGTTAGTCCGTTTGCTCATTTGTACATTCATTCATTTATTCTTCAGCAGCTGTGGTCTAATTCATAGACGGAAGTCAGCTTCCCAAGGGCAGGATTCTCATCTGTCCTATTCATGGCTGTCCCCACAGCATCCAGGGCAGCACCAGGCACTGGGAGGACCTTAGTAAATCATTGCTGAATCAGTGGATGCTCTGTGCTCAGCAGTGGGCCCAGCAGTGGGCCAGGAAGTGTGCCCGGCAGTGGCCACTCCCTGGAGGCATCTAGTCCAAAAATTTCCCTTCCCTGTGCTACATGCAGTACCTGAGTTATTGGGATGGTTACGGGCACCCAGCAGAGAAGGAGCCTGGGGACACCTATGAAGACTTCCTGGAGGAGGAGACCTGAGCTGAATCTTCAAGAACTGACAGGAGCTGACTTGAAGGAGTCTGGGAAGGGGAATTGGGCATAAAGCAGAGGGGACAGTCTGGTGTTGGGAACTGCAGGTCCTGTTGGAGGCAGGGAGCATGGAAGATGAGGCCACAGGGCTTCGGGACCCAAGGGAGGTGAGGTGAGAGCCAGTGAAGGTGGGAGGGAAGGGCATGCTGGGGTGGGATGGGCTTTGGTGGGGTGGTGGGTGATCTGGCTGGGCAGGCTGAGGTTGTCATGCTGGCCTGGGGCTCTGGTCTGGTCAGGTGGTGTCCACAGGAGTCAGGGATGGGGCACAGGGGATTCGAGCCTGAGAGATCAGCTGGCTGCTGCCTCAGGTGACGCTGGACCTGTCCCCAGGATGTGGAGGCAGCCTGGAGAGGGGCCAGCACGGCATCTCTTTGACTGCCTTGAGCAGGTCACGAGCCTCTCTGGGCTCTGGTTTAGATTTTAGAAAGGACCTCTCAACTGTAGGCGGTCCCACCCTGGCCAGAGTGCCTGGGGTGTGTTTAAATGTCAGTGTAAATATCACAGTGGCTCAAGTCCCCTCTCATACTTAGTGCCCAGAGTCCCAGGATGTCCTTTTGTATTGCAACACGGGACCATCTCTTACTCTGAAAAATGTCTAGCCCCAAAGGCCTATTGAGAAAAATCGGTAGACTGTTGAGTCCTCTGCCCCAGCTCTGGTGTTCCACAGAGAGGGCAAGATCAGCCGAGCACCCATCCCCACATCCCCTCCCCAGGTGCCTTCCTGAGACCCCCTTTAGGGCTGCTCCCGGGATCCAGGCTTGGAGTCCCCTTTCCATCCCTCCCTGGTCCCTGTCTCCCCACTCCCAGATCTGGCCAAGCAAGCTCGCAGGCTGTGGGGCTCCAAGCTTTTCCCCAACATCATCAGGAGAGCCTGGGACAGGTTTTGGGGAGGGTGGGGTGAGCACTTCTCCAGCTCAGGGTCACATCTGGGCCTCTGGCCCTGACCTTTGTCCATGAGCTCTTGCTAACCCGAGTCACAGGCAGCTCAGAGCCTAAGGAGAGCCTCCGATGGTCCACAGGGCCGGCTGGGGTCTGCTCTGTCCTCGCCACACCCCTCCACCACGGCCAGTCTCAGGGGCACACTCACACCAACTGTCTGTCCTTCTTCCCAGTCGAGGGGTCAGCAGCCCCGTTTTTTGGCTGAGGAAGCTGGAGCCTCACCCAGGGTACATCCAGAGCTGAGGCTGGGCTCAGCCCCCCGTTCCTTCCACATCCTGCTGTTCTGCCATCAGAAGGGTCGGCTTGAAGAGCCCGAGTCAGGCTCCTGTTGGGGAGGGGGCAAGGCCTGGTGTGGGAAGGTCCAGGAGGACTTCATTACCCAGTGCCTGCTTGGGGCACCTTGGGAGGGCCTGCCGCCGGCGGGGAGACATACTTGGCCTGCCTGGGTAATTACATCTCAACATTTCATTTTGCTTGTCAGTTTCCACTTCCTGGGGATGTGGGCTCCTAAATATTTCATCCCAGTCTGCAGCCTCCTGTTGCTCTCCCGCCAAACCGCAGGCCCGGCTACCAGGCTGGAGCTGGCCAGAGGTCATCTTCTGCATGCCCCTGCCTCTCAACAGATGTCCCTACCACCAGCCCAGAGCCGGCTTCTCTTCCCAAGGGGTCTGGGGTGAAGAGGCCAGGCAGACAACATTGCCAGAAACTAGAGTCGGTTCAACCAACACTGAACACTTGCTATGCTGGAAACCAGGGAGTAAGGAAAGACAAAAACACAGTCTGCCCTTGAAGGGGTTTATGGGCTGATGGAGAAAATGATCAAGTGTTACAAGAGCAAACGTTTATTGAGTAGCTGTGTGCTGGGCACTGTTACATATATTAATTGAGTTTTTCTTCATGCTTTACTATGAGGAGATGAAGCTGAGAGAGGTGAGTAACTTGTCCAGAGTCACAGCTAAGAAGCAGCAGAGCAGGATCCGAACTCAGGCAACCTGCCTCCAGCCCTCATGCCTTAAAGCGCAGGAGTTACTAAACCAGAAGCCTAGGCAGAGGATGGCAGTTCCAGGGGAGAGGGGTGTGGTGAGAGCCTGGGTGGGCGGCAGCACATCCCCACTGCGGGAGCATCTGGGGTGTTTCGTGGGGGAGAGGTGGAGAAGCGGAGCTCCGAGGCAGGGCTGGGCAGGTGCGAAAGCAGACGGGGGATTTTCCTGCAGGGGGACCAGCCAAGGCTCCAGGGTAGGGACGTTCAAGTTGCCTCGGAGAAAGTGGTCTCGCTGTAGAGTGGGGAGTTGTGAGGCCAGGGAAGGGGCTGAAAAGCTGCTCTGTGACTTCACCCTCCAGGTGTATCGATGGAGCTGGGGGTCTTGTTCTGAAAGGGGTTTTTCAACAGAGGACTCTGAACTGGTGCTCAGCAGTGCTGGGTCTGAATGACTGCTGACCAGCCCAACTTGCGATGTGAAGCTTGGGCAGACTCCTTTCCCTCTCTGAACCAACTCTGAGAAGTCGGTGGGATTCCCTCAGCTGAGGAATACTGGGGAATTCCTCAGTATTAGGAACTCAGAATAGCTGGGGACTTCCCTGGTGATCCAGTGGCTACGACTCCATGCTCCCAAAGTAGGGGGCCCCGGGTTTGATCTCTGGTCGGGGAACTAGATCCTGCATGCCGCAACTGAAGACTTCAGTTCAGTTCAGTTCAGTCGCTCAGTCATGTCCGACTCTGTGACCCCATGAATCCCAGCACACCAGGCCTCCCTGTCCATCACCAACTCCCGGAGTTCACCCAGACTCACGTCCATCGAGTCAGTGATGCCATCCAGCCATCTCATCCTCTGTCGTCCCCTTCTCCTCCTGCCCCCAATCCCTCCCAGCATCAGAGTCTTTTCCAATGAGTCAACTCTTCGCATCAGGTGGCCAAAGTACTGGAGTTTCAGCTTTAGCATCATTCCTTCCAAAGAACACGGCCAGATACATAAATATTAAAAAATTAATTATTATTGTATATAAAACAAGAAGAATGCCCAGGATGGCCACTGAGAGTAGAGGAAGGTGGGCCCTAGGGGGCTGGGTTGGGGCAGGGGTCTCCTAGCGGGTGGCCTGGAGCGGGCCGGGGCTGGAACCAGACACCTCCCGTGCCTTCCCCAACAGCCTCCCCCTCTACCTCCTGCCTCCAAACACCTTCGCTTCCTTCTCTCTCTCTCTCTCTTTTTACTCCCAGCTTTTCTCGCTTCAAAGGTGTTTTGCCTAAATGGGTTTGTGTTAAGATATTAGGTCGATCACTCAGCAAATTTCCCTCTGCTCAGAGCTGCGCACCATGAATAATGCAGCTCTGAACAGCCCTTGCTGCCCAGCAGCCTCCCAGGGAGGGGGCGGCAGCGCTCAGCTCGAGGGGTCTGAGCCCCACAGCTGCCCTGGCTGGTCCCCCTGCAGCCTGCCTCTTCCCGGTCCCCAAAATATCCCCCCAGGGGCCGGGCTGTCCATGGGTGATCCCTTTAATCCTCACAACACCCCTGACACATCTGGAGGGTGGCGAGCATGCCGTCCCATTTTACAGATTCAGAGGTTCAGAGAGGTTCAGAGAGGCTGGGTGACTTGGCTCTCATCATCACATAGGGGCCAGACGTGGGACAAGGGCCTCTCTGTGCCCAGCCTTGGCCCCCGTGTCACAACACGCTGGCTCTCTGATGGCGGTGACCCTGCACCCGCAGGTCCAGCCCGGGTCTCCCCAGGGGCAGGTGGGCGTGAGTGGACGGCCTGCTTGCAGAGGGAAGATGCGGGTTTCTTCCAGAGCCGGGCACTGAGGCGGCCGGGCGGGTAGTTGCTGGGTGACAGTTGCTGTCCCCCTCCCCCAGGGGCCACCCCAGCCCCTGCCAGCACCCCCAGCCAGGCCCCCGTGCACCGGTAGCAAAGGTGAGGTGTTGATGGTGCTAAGAGTTGGCTGGTGGCTCCAAGGAGGTGTGGGCAGCTAACCTGCGTGTCTGGGTCTGTGGCTGTGTGTAGGGTGTGACTTGCGGAGGTTGGGTGTGGTGAGTGTGGTTGTGTGAGGCGGTGTGGTTACTGTGTGAGCTTGTGTTGCTGTGATCTTGTGTGGGGTGGCAGTGATGTGTGGCTTGTGACTTTGTGAGGGTGTGTGTTACCACGTGTATGGGCGGGGTGGGGAGATGAACTGAGAGTGTTCGGGAAAGGAGGGATGTGTGTCCTGCCTTGGACAGTCCCTGGGCCTCTAGGCTCGGGCCGCGGATTCTGCCCAGCAGGTTCTGTCCCTGCAAACAGTGGTCAGTGTCGCCTGGTGTCTCTGGCCCCCAGAGCATCCTCACAGCCCTGGGTCCTGACGAGGTCCCTGGCCCTCGCCTTTGCAGCCCCATCCCCACTAGGACTCGCTCACTCCCCAGAGGCTTTGGCTCCCGGAGGCTGACCCAGGCTTTCACAAATACCATTTGACCCTCACTCTAGCCCCACCAGGTGGAGTTTTTTTAAGTCCTGCCCTATTTTACTGATGGTAAGCTTGATGCTCAGAGAGGCTAAGTAACTTGTCCGAAGTCACACAGCCAAGGTCTTCCCTGGTGGTCCAGTGGCTAAGAATCTGCCCTCCAGTGCAGGGGACACAGGTTCGATTCCTGGTTGGGAAACCAAGATCCCACATGCCTTGGGGCGACTATGCCCACACACCGCTACCACTGAGCCTGTGCACCGCAATAAAGACCCAGCACAGCCGAAAACAAGCAAACCGCAAAAGAGCAGTCACACAGCCAGGAAGCAGCGGAGTGGACTTCCCTTTTGTCTCACAATGGCGGGGAAGAGGAAGCTGAGAGCAGGTGTGAGAGCCATGCTTTGTACGGACCTTTGGTGGGGAGCATCATGGGGACCCTGCAGGTGGGAAAGCGGGGTCATTGTCCCTTGGTACCTGGGTCTTCCTGGCTCCGGCCAAATCTCTCCTAGTGAGCCCACCGTGTCCCTTTGGGCTGGAGTTGCCCTGCCCTCCCCGGCCCTGTCTACTGGCCCAGCTGTCTTTCGTCCTGGGCCTTTGGAGCCCTGCCAGTTTGCACAGCTATCCTATACTTCTCCACTTGTTCTTCTGCACGTGCATTTCTTGAGCACTCATAACAAGGAATTTGCATCCAGGTGGAAAGGTAAATTCCTGGCAGAAGGCAGGACTGAGAGAGAGGTCCCAGTTTGCCTGACGCCCACGTGGGCTTGGAACTTGCCAGTGCGTACTACAGGGTAGGCCCTGTGCCTGGATGACCTTTGCAGCCCAGAGCCTGGCACAACGTGGCTGCCCAGTGCCGGTAGACACGTAGACATCCGGGCACTCCGTGTGACCAGGTGGTGCTCAGAGGGGAGGTCACAGTGGGCTGCAGGGGTCAGGGAGGTTCCTAGAGGAAGTGGGCAGGTTTGAGCAGGTGGCCACTTCAGATTCCTGCAGCGCCTCCGCCCCCAGGCCGGTGCCAGCAGCTCCTGGCCTGCTGGCCCTCCCATCCCTGTAGTCGGGTGCTCAGTGGCCCATTCATCTGGCAAGCGTGGGTCATGGCCTGTCGCAAGCAAGCGCAGCGTGTGTGCTGGGCACCATGAGGGCCGGAGCAGAGACAGACGGGGAGGAGGTAAGATGAGCGAGGGAAGCGGACTGAGGGGGCGGCCCCTGCAGAGGAAGGCCTGATGTGGTCAGATGGCGGGTTTTGTTGGGACCAGACCTGAGGGGGAGATGTGGGCCTTGCATGCCACTTGTACACATGCACACGTGTGCACTCACATGCACACGCACACACACACACACACACACACTGTGAGAGGAAGGAGGCTGGAGTGGTGGTGGGGAGAAGGGCTGGCAGTGGGAGCAGAAAGGGGTGCTGGTCGTGAGCCAGGCTCACCCCCCGCCCCCCACCCGGGAGAGCCCTCGAGCCCTGGCTGGAGCCAGAGCCGCACCTCGCTGCCTGCCCCCAGCCCCAGCCCCACTGGACAGCCACGGGTTAGGGGGCTTCTCCAGGGCCTGGACGTCTCCCCGACCTCAGATGCCCTTTCAGCCACAGCTCTGCTTCCTGGAATCTGCTGCACGGCTCCGTTTCCTTAGACCAGGGCTTCGTTCCTGGTTGAAAGCAAAAGCAACACGATGTTGGTCACTGATGCCTCTGAAGAGCTCCCTCTCCTGAGAGCAGGTGTAGGGAGGGGGTCTGACTTTGGAGAGGGCGGGGGAGAAGAGAGAAGGGGGGCTGGGGGGAAGAACTCCGTGTGCGTCTGTGTGTGTATGTCTGTGTGTGTGTGACTGTGTGACCCCATATAGTCCAGGGTCTCCCCCAGCCTCCCTCCTGCCTTTCCCCTTACCTCTCTCTCTGCCAGGAACCCAGGGAAGCTGAGGAGGGGACCCCCTCCTTGGGTTGTTTAACAACCCCCGTTTTCTCTGTGTTGTAATTTGCTGCCTTCACATTTTGCCTTAATGTAGATTTTTTCCACTTGGTTTCCTAGCGTTGGTCTCTCATTGTTTTTCTCCAATTTTAAATTTGAAAGGCCAGAAAAAGAAAGGGAGAGACAGAGAGAGGAGACGAGCCCAGTGTCCCTGGGCTCCTGTGCTGTTGGGCTGCAGGGAAGTTTCTCGACTCCCTGGAGGGGGTTTTTGCCCAGCCTAGTCTGGAGCCCAGAGCCTGTGGTGCTGTTTGGGATGAGGGAGCAGCCTGGCTTGTGGAATGGCACCCTCGGGTGCCAGAGCAGGAGGGCACAGGTGCTGAGTCCCCTGGGATCTGTGGGCATGGTACATGTCTCAGTCATCTCGCTGCCCACTGCCTATGGGCTGGCTGTTTTACTGCTTCCTGGCAGGGGCGGGCCTCCTGGTGAGTGAGATAAGGAAGGAAGAGGGGGCGGTGAGAGGATTCCCAAGCCTGGAGGATGTGATGGACGGCGCTGCAGAGGCACAGGGGAGCCCGGGTCCTCAGCTGCCCCATACCTGGGTGAGCCTGGGCAGAAGCAGGCCACTCTGGGGGGAGGCCCCTTCTTTCTGCCTTCTCTGGGCCACCAGGGTTGTCCACAAGTTGGCAGGCCCTGAAGGCAGGGGGTCTGGGGGCTGCTTGGAGAGACTGGGGAGGACTTATTCAGATGGGTGAGTAGAGAGAGTCCCATCCCGTGGGGGCAGGGAGGTGCCCAGAAAAGAAGGGAGCTGAGCCTGGTGAGTCAGACAGTGATCAGACTGTGTAACCCACCTCCCCTGGGGCATTAGGAGCGCAGTGGGAGGTAGACACAACACAGATATATCAGCTGGACCCAAAGAATACCGGGAAAGGTCACCAGACCACAAATAGAAAGGGCACAGGGACCACAAAATACAACAGGAAACCCGTGTCAGGTTTCACTAGTGGAACTTCCACATCACGTTCAAGTCAGGGCAGGCGTGTGGAGCCTGGCGGAGGTGCAGGGTTCCAGCGCCAGGGGAGGGCTGGCCAGGAGAGAGCCTGTCCTCAGTGGGAGGCGGGATTTCAGAACCGGGAGGGCAGGCCGTGGGAAGGCGGCCCCATGTGCCTTCCCCGCAGCGTCCCGTGGAGGCCTCTGGCCCGGGAGTGGCCAGGTGGCCCCGTGTCGTGGATGAACAGAGGCTCGGGATGGCACCTGTGGGGACTAGGCTGCCTTCTCTGTCACTGTGTCTGCACGTCTGGTCTGCCTTGGGTCCTGAGGTGCACATTTACCAAGCATTTACATGTTGCCATATTGGCTTCTGATTATTTCCAAGAAATAAAACAGGGATCATGCCTGGGAGCCCTCCTATGGAGCCCTCAGTCTTGTTCCATCCCTGCCTCCCTTGAGGTGCCCACACCCTGCAGGGGCTGGGGTCCCTTCTTGTCTCAGTCGTTCAGCAAGCATTTATGGAGAACTAGTGTGTGCCAGACACTGGGGAGATCGTAGTGTGTACAACGGAAAATCTCCTGCCCTCTTGGAGCTTTTGCTCATATCTATGCGTGTGTCCATATATAAGACATTGTACTATATGTGGCCTTTAATTTCCACAAGAAAGGGACAGAGAGTGGTGCACCTTGCTTTATCAGTCAACTTTGCATTTTCAGGGTTTTGTCATGAGAGCTGTTTTATATATCTTAACTACATAATATTCCAATCTTCTTTTGGAAAATATTTAGGTAGTTTCCATGTTTTCACTGTTTCAAACAGTGCTGCAGTGATCATCTTTGGGCGTATCTCCTTGCGCCCGTGTGCGAGTTTCTCTGGGAAGAATGTGGAAGGGGATGTGCTGGCTTGTAGGGTTCTAGACTCCCTGGCTCAGGCTGCCTTCAGTCTCCTCGCTCCCTGAGTGCTTGGGCCGGGAGCTCTCCAAGGTCCTGACTGCTCCCTTGCGCTCAGAAGCTCCTGGCATGAGCTTGTGGCTTCCTGCCCCTGGCCCTGCGTGGAGGCACTGGCTGGGCAGACGGTGGAGCTTGCAGCTGGCACAGGGCAACTGGTGCCTGCCATGGGGCTGGGGCTGTGTGTGGGGTGAGGGGCTTGCCAAGGGTGACCCAGAAGGGCCTAAGTGGGCCATGGGGAGCACCAGACTCCTCCATACCCCTCTTTTTATGATCCTGTTCCTGGAGCCTGGGAGAGGTGAAGTGTTGCAGCCTCTGTGCAGAGATAGGACTTGGGCGCGTTCCTTGCTGCTTGGATTTAATTTTATTACATTTGCTCTCAGTACAGACTCATGGATTCTTATTTTATCCAAGGAGAGAGACCATGGGACAAAGGAGTGGGGGTGCAAAAAATTGCCCCCACCATGGTAGAAGGGTTTGGAGAGGACTTCCCAGGGGTGTGCTAGCCATGGTCTCCACAGTGATGGGGCTTCAGAAGCAAGGGCTGGATACAGGAGGACTGATGTGGTTGGTGTAGGACTTGGGGTCTTCCCAGAAGTGGGGACGGGTTGCAGTGGGTGGGGCTAACAGAGACCCAGCGACTGGAGCCTTTCCTTCCTCTGCCCAAGGGAGGCTCTTGACACAGACCGGGATTACAGACCCACCAGCTGGCTGTGTGACCTCCATCAGGCTACTTAGTGCCTCCGAGCCTCAGTTTCTGCATCTGTAAGATGGGGCTATTAGCACCTGCCCCAGACACTCAGTGAGTGCCAGGCAGGCAGTGGGTGCTCAGTAAATGTGGGTCCCTCTTGCACCACCGCAGTCCTCTCTGGCTGTGGCAGGGGACAGGAGCACTGTGGAGCCAGATACTGTGCTACTTACTCCTGGAAGCTTGTGTCACCCTGGGAGAGCCTTGGTCCTGTGCTGCAGTCCCCTGAGCAGCCAAACTGACAATCAGGCAGTGACACCAAGGGGCCCAGAGGGTGCTTGGTTCCTCCTTGTGGGGCCAGTGACACCACTGGGTACTTACCCCAGGGCAGGCCCTGCGCCCAGACATGTGCATGGGCCCTAGGTGCCCCCTGGCCTTGGTGGCCGGTCGTGGCACTGGACTGGGTGAGAGGGTGGCCTCTGGAGGCAGCTGGCCCGCACTGAAACCCTGCTCTCTGCATGACTGTGTGACCTAGGGGAGCCACTCAGCCGCTCTGTGCCTCAGCGTCCTCATCTCTAAACTGGAACTGTGCTGGCCTTCCCTCGCAGCCCAGTGGCCAAGACTCTGCACTTCCAATGCAGGGGGTGCAGATTTGTTCCCTAGTTGGGAAAATAAGGTCTCATAGACCACATGGTGTGGCCAAAAATAAATAAATAAGCTGGAGTTGTGCTGATGATATTGACTTCAGATGGGTGAATCTATGCAAAATGTGCAGCGTAATATTCAAAGGCACTAGACACTATCAACATTCAGTGTTACTCTCTATTTGAAACTTCCCAGACTCCCCTCAAGTCCCCCAACTCTTGCAGTTGTAAGAACATTGCTTCCCGCTTAGACTCTCTCTCATCTTGAGTACCTTGTGACTTGCTGACCAGACTGTGGTCACCTGAATCTTCTTTCGAAGAAGCTAAATGAAGCCTGCAACATGTACCGCGGGGTGGACCCTCTTAGGGGAGCATCACCCAGAAATGTGACTGAACCTAAGAGTCTCTGCCTCTTTGAGAACAATTGCTCCCACTCTCTGCCTCCCTCCCCTCTGCCCTCTGGCCCCCTCCTCCCTCCTGGAGCCAGGTGGCTCGTCCTAACCCCCTGTCCAGCCTCCTCCTCTTGTCCATCTGTCTCCCTAGATGGGGGGAGAAGTGTAGCGATTGGCCCACTTTCTAACTGGAAAGGAACCATATGGAGGATTTTGCTGGAAGCTGAGTGTCTGCCCGGCCGCTGTTAGGGCAGGGCCAGCGCTGGGGGCAGGAGACTGGCTCCCGTCGGTTCTCTTTGTGAGCTGGGACTGGGGGGTCCTGGTCCTGCCCCCAGACCCCACTCCCTCCCTCCCCCAGGAGCCCCTCTAGCCATGCTCTTCTGTGCTTGGCACCTCTGTGGGCATCCTAGGACCTGAGGTTCTTGTTCTTCCTGGAAGGGGCAGAAAGTAAAGGAGGTGGGCGCTGGTCAGGGTGGGGCACAGAGGATGTGGCTGTCTCACCTGCTACACAGAACCAGGGGCCCATTTCCTGGCGACGCAAGAGTGAGCCTGTGTCACGTGGCTCCGGGCCTTGCAGGTGCCGGGCACAGAGCAGCCCCCTTCTTGAGTCGTTTCCTCAGCTCGCCTTGTTTCCTCGGCATGCCCTCTCCCCACCCCCAGCTGCTCAGGCCTCCTGCCACTAAAACTCAGCCGCTCAACTCAGGGCCACCACCCTTGGGCAGCCTTCCCTGGTTGCCACCTACCCCCCTGAGTAGAGGGCCCTCCCTGGGCGGAGCTGGGTGCTGGCCCCTCTTCCTCTGGGTAAAACAGGGGGGTGGTGTCTCCCCCACACTGGGGATCCTTGCAGCCCATCCTCCTCACAGAGGTGCGTGGAGTCTGCTCAGAAGGCTCAGGTGACCCTGGCCTGGACTGAGAGGATGTACGGAGGCTCGGGGGTGCCCAAGGGTGGCAGCCAGGTGCCCGGCCAAGGTGGGTAGTTTGGCTGCGACCCAATAGGATTCTGTGTGAGATGGAGCTGGGCTGAGGCCCTTGAGTGGGACCCGGAGGAAGGCAATGGTCTCAGATAAAGGATCCGCCTTCATCAAGAATACTCCTTCAACCTTTTCCATCAACAGAGCCCTAACTCTGCCACCAGAGGTGCTGGACGTCCTATTCCCTGGGGGGCCCACTCTGTATCCCAGTGGGGCAAGGGACTGTGTGGCTTTGGGCAAATCACTTCTCTTTCCCAAGCCTCAGTTTCCTCATCTGTCAAATACAGTTGATACTAAAAATGGGTCCACAGGAGCTTTTGTAGCAGGAGATGAGGGGAGACTGAGTTAACATGAATGCTGCCGGCACCCCCGCCAGCACTGGGGAGACACAGCTGAGGCCGGGGACTGCCCGGGTGAGGTGGAGAGTGCGTGCAGGGTTTCTGTGAGCCACGCAGCCTGGCTGTGAATCCCGGGGTGTGTTGACTGCATCCTGGTGGCGCCTGCAGGCTTGGGAGCTTCTTGTAGAGGAATGAGCTTGAGAGGTAGGCAGGCCTTGGGTCCCCTTCCCTAGGATCCAGCCAGGTAGGCAGTGGCCAGAGAGAAAGGAATGACAGAAGGCCCCTAAAGACCTTCTGATCCCAATCAGAGCTCCTCCAGCCCCTCCACCAAAGCAGTCCCTTAAGAATGGCCTTCCTGGGCTCTTCTAAGCTCCCTGCTGGGAATTTGGTCCTAAATAAGATGGAGGGAGACTGGGTGTCATCGCACTCTGTTGCGTCAGGGAGCAAGCTGGAGAGCCTGCATACTGAGTGGCCAGTGAGTGCCCAGAGGGGAACTTAGGAACGCCCGCATATGGGCAGTAGCTGGGTTTGCAGCAGCACTGCCTGGGATGTGCAGGCACAAGTCAGCGACCCTGCACGCTGCCCTTATGCAGGGGCCTGATGGTGAACGTGGGGCTCAGGGTCAAGGGTCCTGGTAGGTGTGTGTGGATGTGGGTACCAGAGGCACTAATGGCCCAAGGAGGGCAATTTGTTCTCATTCTCAGATTTGCGCCTCCAAAAAGTCTTATGAGGTAGTTACATCAAAAAAGAACCAATGTTTACTAAGCACTTACTGTGTGGCAGATATTAACTATATATGCATGAACTCCCTTAGCTTTATAACAACCTTATGAAATAGGTGGTATTACTATCTTTACAGATGATGTATTTGAGACAACAGAGAAGTTCAGTAACTAACCTGAGATCACACAGCAGTAAGCAGCAGAACTGAGATTTGAACCCAGGCAGTCTAGCTTTAAGCCCGATACTATATTGCTTCTTGCTAGCAACCTATTTTATAAAGAGAGGCACAGAGAACTTAAGTGACGTGTCCATGGTCACTCAGCTTGGTGGAGCCAAAATTTGCACTGTGGCTGTTCTGACTGCACAGCCCATGCCGGATCGGGACCTGGGAGCAAGTCTGGCCAGGGGACCGTGAGTAGCCCCCAGGAGTGTGAGTCTCAGGGGAAGACCCTGTCTGCCCCAGGCCGACCGCTGCCCTTCCTGCAGGGGGCGTGTGCATCGCCCAGTCCGTCAAGATACCTCGGGAGCCCAAGCCTGGGGAGTTCGACAAGATCATCCGGCGGCTCCTGGAGACGTCAAATGCCAGGGCGGTCATCATCTTCGCCAACGAGGATGACATCAGGTGAGGACAGGCAGCAGTGGGGCAGGACTGGGGAACCAGGGACCCCTGCTGGAGACCTTCCTGGGCAAGCCTGACCCACCCTGGGGTCCAGAGAGGTGGGGTGACCCAACGAGGCGGTGGTGGGGAGACCCTCTGGCTGGGGCACAGGCTATGGCTCATGGACTCCCCTTCCTTTCCCCTTCCCATTTCCTGCATCCATTCTACCAACTCAGGATGGTTAGTGGGTCCTTTTACAGAGGGGCTAAGGCCATGGGCTTGGGGTGAGAGCCCCTGGGTGGGATTCCTGTTCTTCCTCCAACTAGCTGTGTGACCTCAGGCAAGTTTCTCAACCTCTCTGGGCTTCTTTTCTGCTTAAAAAAAAAATGGAGCTAATGAAGCCTGCTTGATAGTGTTGCTGGAGCACTGAATGCAGGAATGTGCATAAACGAAGGCGCAGAGGCTGGCAGGAGGTAGGGGTGGCTGTCTCTCAGCCCCTCCGTCCTCCCTTCAGCGAGCTCAGAGTAGTGGGAAGAGGCCTGGGCTGTGGTTCTAGTCCTGATCTGGGCATACACTCATGTGGGCAGTATCATCCCCTCCCTGGACCTCAGTGTCCACATTTGCAGAGTGGGGGCAGGTGGACTCAGGTGCCAGAACCATGTGGTACAGACACCCTGGAGCAGTCCGCCTCCCTGCACACCTGCCCCCGGGTCCTGAGTCACAGGTCAGAGTCTCAGGTGCCCTTAAAAGATGACCCCTGAGCACCCTTCCTAATGCACTTCCCTTCTTCCTGCTCTTTCTCTCCCTTCCACCTCTTTAAGACTGGATGTCATGGCCAAGAAGGGCTGGCCTCCTTGATTCCCTAGACTGAGGGGGAGACACAGCTCCTGCTGAGAATCTGGTCAGGGAGTCACGCCCTGTGTTTGCAGAGGAGATGTGGTCTCCCCAGACCACCTCCCTCAGACAGCTGGCCCACCTGCCCACCTGCCCAGCCCAGCTAGCCCGGTCCACCCTGCCTCCATGCGGCCCCCTCCCCATTACTAATCAGCATCCACGCTGGGTCCACTCTTCTTTCCAAAACTCTTTCCCACTTGGAAAGACCTCATCCTGGACTCCTGAGTTGCAGCAAAACAGATTCTCTCCCAGGAGATATTGCTGGGTGCCAGCAGGGATGGCGGGAATGTTCTGGAAGGTCATTAAGGCCTCCAAAGCCATAAGCACCAGCTCTAATGGGTGTTTCTCAGGCAGCAAAGGCCCAGGGTGTGGGAGTCCTCAGGGTCCAACCGGCACCCCTGAGCTGCTCCCAGTCCCCACAAAGCTTTCAGGGTCCCTAAACTCTGGCCCTGGGCGTCCCTGTTGCCACAGGTAAGCTGGCACCTGGAGCAGGAGGAGCTCCTTCCGAGCTCTTCGCCTCCCTTCAGTCAGTCTCCACCCCCGCCCCCACTCCCATGTCAAAGCACAGCACTACTCGGGGCCCCCACCCCATCCAGGGACACACCCCACTCGCGGCCTCCTCAGTGGCTCTGACGGACCCACACGCAGGGAGGGGAGACGAGGGCGCCGGGCCAAGGGTCCCAGACAGGGGTCACCTAGGGGGGAGGAGGGGAGGGGGGAAGGGCCTTAGACTGACCCCCTGAGCAGCTGGGCAGGGTATGTGAGGAGAGGGGCTCCTTGCTGGAAATCCACATGCATTTTCAGAAGCAAACAGAGGTAAAAATAAACCCAGGTGACTTTGCAGAGATGGAGCCTTGGGAGCTCTGGTCATCTCTGGCTGGCCGGATGCAGGCAGTATTAATAGGGCTGCGGTGTGGGTTCTGAGAGCAGCCTTGCCCACAATTAGGGGGCTCTGCGGGGGCTGCAGCAGCCTTAGTGAGGAGGGCAGGTGTGGGCCCCGGGGTGAGGAAACATGTTTCTCCCTGGCAGTCTGAGGCTTCCTGCCCCAGCTGGCCACCTCCTGCACAGGTCCGGCAGTAGCCCCAAGCCCCGCCGTCTGTCCTGGCTTTGTCCATGGGACGGGCTGGCCAGTTTCTAGTATCCTGGCTTCTCACTTGCTGTGTGATCTTGGGCAAGCTGTTTGCCTCCTCTCTGCTCCCGTCTGTCCCCATGGGATGAGATACATGGCGGGGAATTCTGCCCAGTCCTTCTTGTTTTTCTCCATCTAGAAGATGTCTCTGAGGGGCCTCTTAGTTCAAGCATCCATTAGCAATGACTGAGCGCCGTTGTGGGCTGGACCCTGCACGGGGCTCCAGGGCCCCTGACTTGACTAGGACCACTGTCACTGTGGCCTGGGTGGCGGTGGGGAGCCCCTGGCTGCCCGCACCCTTTCATCCATCTGCGAGGGCAGTGGGGAGTGGTTCTTTGAAGCACCTGGACTTTTGGCACAGAAGGAGGTGGGGTGCAGAGGGGGACAGGTGTTGGTGTGTGTGTGTGTGTGACAGTGGATATAAATGTGACAAAGGGCCAGGGGGTGTGGGTCTGGGAGCCTCAGAGGACAGAGCATAGGCAGATGTGTTTCTGGGGACCTGAGTCAGACATGGTGCAGGTCCAACCAGAGGGAAACAGACATGGTTTTGGCGGGGACAGAGGTAGCCCCAGGGGTAGGAATGGGTCTGGGAGACCACACTGGGCCAGAAGGCAGCTGTGGGCCCAGGGCACAGGCAGGTATAGGGGTGCAGTGTGGGTGAAGGGCAGCCGTGGGCCTGTAGGCAGGTGTGGATCAGGGCAGCAGGGACCCGGGGACCTGGGAGTCCAGGCGTGGGTGCTGGGGTGGCTGTGGGCCCCGGACTCCTGTGGGTCAGGACGGAGGATCCAGGCACAGGCTGAGAGGGGGACAGGAATGAGCCCGGGGGAAGGGCAGGTGTGGCCAGGGCAGGGAGCCTGTGGGCAGACACGGCTGGGCTGGGCTGGTGCGTGTCCCCACAGGCGTGTGCTGGAGGCGGCACGGAAGGCCAACCAGACTGGCCACTTCTTCTGGATGGGCTCGGACAGCTGGGGCTCCAAGATCGCCCCTGTGCTGCACCTGGAGGAGGTGGCCGAGGGCGCCGTCACCATCCTCCCCAAGAGGATGTCCGTGCGAGGTAGGCCTGGCAGCCACAACGGCGCGCCCACCACCCACCCCCTGCTCCATGCACCCCACTCTCAGCGTCACCCTGACGGGTCCTTCTTATCATCCCCCCCCACTGTCCCTCTCCAGCTCCCCATCTTCCTGCACCCTCTCTTCTTCCTTAGCTCCCAGCTTCTTTGTGCTCGGGTTCTGGGCTGGGAGGCCTTCCTGGCCACACTCCTCCCAGTGGGGTTAGAAGCCACGCTCAGGGTCCTTTCTCCTGTCTCAGATATTCATGGGTGTTGGGGGTGGTGGCAAGTACAGGAGGCTCATTTATCAAGACTTCTCCTTCACCCCCATATACTCTCATCCCTTTTCCCATCTGGGACAGAAGAAGTGAGACCCCTGCCCCACTGGGAGCGTGTCCTCTGCTAGAAGAGCCCTGGGAGCTGCCAGCAGGCTGCCAGGATGGGGCAGGGGCCTCCCTGCAGAGTCCTGCTGGGCCCTGGGTGGGCTGGGGGCGTGGGCCCTTACTCCTGGGACAGAACTCAGTCGCCCTGGGCAGGAACAGATTGCTCTGGCTGGAGCCTCGCTGTGAGTGAGGTGCGAAGTTCCTATTAAAGGCCCGGTTTGGCAAGGACCTCACTGTCCTCCCCACGGTGGCGGCAGGCTCCCAGGGGCTCTTCCCCTGCTCTCACTGAGGTCAACAGACATCAGCATTGATGGAGTTGGGAAGCCTGCAGACATCCACCTCCACCAAACTTTCCAAGAGACCGAGGTCTGAGTGAGGGAGGGACATGACCACGTCCTCTATTCACCCCGAGGCAGAAGGAACACCGGTGCCAGGAGTTTCTACACTGCCCCTCTCAGCTTCAAGCCATAATAAACACAAAAACCAAAAACTATGGCTCTTGGTACCCACAAATGCCAGGCCCCATACAGACATCTCATTTAGTCTTTCCAGCAACCCCACATTTAGTAAGTGAATACATTAAGGCTCAGAGAGGTTAAGTGACATTTGGTGGCAGTAAGTCACACATACTTGCTATTAAGTGGCAGAACTAGAATCTGAACCCAGGACTTGCCATACAAAGCCCTTTTCTCTCTGGGGCACCAGAGAAACCACGAAAGCAGTGGTTCTCAGCAGGGGGTGATTTTGATCCCCAGGGACGTTTGGCACTATTTGGAGACATTTTTAGTTGTCATGATCAGGGAGTGCTGCTTCTAGCGGGTGGAGGCCAGGGATGCCGCTCAGCATCCTGCCATGCCCAGGACAGCCTCCGCCGGCCATCGGCCCCCCACCGCCAGCAAAGAGTTAACTGGGCCAGGGTGAATAGTGTCAAGGTTGAGAAAGTCAGCGTTCCACCAGTACCAGCACCTCCCTGACAGCTCCGACAGTCACTGAGCCTCCACTGGGCCCTGCCACCAGCAGGAACTCGTTGCTGGGTGAACTTTTAGGCTTTCGGGTCTGTTCCCAGCAGCCCGGTCAACTGTGAATGTGACACGGAATGATCATGGGTCAGAAGGCAGGGGGAGGAGAGAAGGCCTTATTCACCCACCAGCCTGCCACCCTGGGTCCGGGTTTTCTGGGCTTAGAGCAGAGTTGGTAAGTCCTCTGGAGCATTCGGAGAAGGAGGCTGCCTCAGTGAGCCATGGGGAAGTTCTGGACTGGAAGGAGGACGATTCAGGCCCCTGTCTTGCTGTGTGACCTGGGCCAGTCCCTACACTCTCTGGTTCCCTCTCCTCTTCAGAACCAGAGAGCTCACGTACTCCCAGGACTGGGCGCCGACCCCCGCCCCACCAGCCTCTCTGCTCTCACTTCAGGACCTCCAGGTGGTTCC
This sequence comes from Bos indicus, assembly GCF_029378745.1. Classification (NCBI taxonomy): domain Eukaryota; kingdom Metazoa; phylum Chordata; class Mammalia; order Artiodactyla; family Bovidae; genus Bos; species Bos indicus. Next base: position 9,678,208 of record NC_091782.1, on the reverse strand, counting down.
TTCTCCAGGAAGTCCCATATTAGCATATCGGTAGTTAAGAACCAGCGCAAACACCCTTATCCTGTACTTCTTCCATAAAGGCAGCCGTTGTTTGATGACACAGGCTCCCCCTGGAACTCAACCCAGCTCTTTTCACCAGGAAGGAAATGAAACGTCTCACGTTTCCCCCTGGGTCCTGGATCAGAGGGTGCGCTCTTCCTCCCCTCCTCATCCGCCCGCGCCTCGTCTAAGCGGCGGGAAGAGCGAAGGGCTGGGGGCGGGTGGAAAGAGGGGCGCCGGGTCCTGACATCCTGGTTCCCCGCCAGGCTTCGACCGCTACTTCTCCAGCCGCACGCTGGACAACAACCGGCGCAACATATGGTTTGCCGAGTTCTGGGAGGACAACTTCCACTGCAAGCTCAGCCGCCATGCGCTCAAGAAGGGCAGCCACGTCAAGAAGTGCACCAGTGAGCTCGCGCGGGGGGCGGGGCCGGGGGCGGGGCCGGGAGGTGCAGGGTTAGGAGGCGGGGACAGGGGCGGGGTCGGGAGGAGCCGGGTTAGGAGGGCGGGGCCTGGAGGGGCGGGGTCTGGAGGGGGGGCCAGGAGGGGCGGGGCCAGGACTGATTCCAAGTCCAGTGGGTGGGCTCTCTCAGGCCACCAGCCGTCGGTGACGCTGCTTATAGGGGAAGGGTCTCCTGGATCTGGGCAGAACTGCCCTCTGGCTGACCACCTTGAGCTTCATCCGGGCGTCCATATGGCGAGCCCACAGAACTGACTGACCCCAGCTGCCCCGTGCACCCTGCCACTCATTGGTCTGAGCGTCTCTAACTCCTTGAGGGTCCCGCAGTCACTCTACAGACATCAGTTTGACTCCCAGAGCTTGGCCCTTTTCTAAGCATCTTGGATGTAGCAGGGAATGAAAGCCAAAAAGCTCTTGGCGTTTTTATTCTAATCGGGAGACAGACAAACAAGATTTAAAAAGTAAACTGTAGACTATGTCAGAAGGAAAATGTGCAGTAGAAACAAAATAGATAAGAGTCTGGCTTCCCTGCAAGGCAGCGTTTCAGCAGAGCCCTGAAAGGGGCAGGGAATGAGCCGTGGGAGGATGGGACGACGGGCCTCTCACAGATTGGAAACAGAGGCTCAGAGAAGGTAAGCAATGGGACCTGAGTTCCCACACATGGAAGGCAGTAGAGCAAGATGTGGACCCAGAACTGAGCTCTCAATCGTTGGCCCACTACTGTGGCTGCCTTGGCGTGTCCACATTAGATATGGTTGGATGTGGGTCCTTGTGAGTTCTTGGTCTGCGTAACTCTGCAGCAGGACCTGGTGTCAGGGACCTTGGGAGGGCTCTGGGTACCCCTCAACCTGAGCCAGCTGTGCCCTCTCGGGGCCTTGACTTTCTCATCTGAAAGCCAGCCCAGAGGGTGTCTGGGGATGCAGGTGAGAAGGCTGATGGGAGGCACTTCGTAAGATGGTGGCTCTCAAGCCTGGCTGTGCATCAGCATCACCTGGAGCTTTTAATACTCTCCCAGGTCAGAATGGCCATCATCAAAGATCTACAGACAGTAAAGGCTGGAGAGGCTGTGGAGAAAAGCGAACCCTCTTGCACTGCTGGTGGGAATGTAAACTGATACGCCACTATGGAGAACAGTCGGAGAAGGCAATGGCACCCCACTCCAGTACTCTTGCCTGGAAAATCCCATGGGCGGAGGAGCCTGTTAGGCTGCAATCAATGGGGTTGCTAAGAGTCGGACACAACTGAGTGATTTCACTTTCACTTTTCACTTTCATGCATTGGAGAAGGAAATGGCAGCCCACTCCAATGTTCTTGCCTGGAGAATCCCAGGGATGGGGGAGCCTGGTGGGCTGCCGTCTATGGGGTCATACAGAGTCGGAAACAACTGAAGTGACTTAGCATAGCATATGGAGAACAGTATGGAGATTCCTTAAAAAAAAAGCTAGGAATAAAACTACTATGTGACCCAGCAGTCCCCCTACCGGGCATATACCCTGAGAAAACCACAACTCAAAAAGACGCATATAGCCCAGTGTTCATTGCAGTGCTATTTACAATAATCAGAACATAGAAGCAACCTAGATGTCCATCAACAGATGAATGGATAAAGAAGTTATGGTTCATATATACAGTGGAATATTACTCGGCCATAAAAAGAACAAATTTGAGTAGTTCTAGTGAGATGGATGAACCTAGAGCATGTTATACAGAGTAAAGTGAGTCAGAAAAACGAATATCATACATTAACACATATATGGAATATAGAAGAATGGTACTGATGAACCTATTTGTAGGGCAGGAATAGAGATGCAGACGTGGAGAAAGGACTTGTGGACACAGCAGGGGAAGGAGAGGGTGGGACGAATTGAGAGAGAAGCATTGAAACATATACATTATCATATGTGAAATAGACAGCTAGTGGCAAGTTGTGTCTAACACAAGGAGCTCAACCCAGTGCTCTGTGACAACCTAGAGGGGTGGGGTGCAGGGTGGGAGGGAGGTTCAAGAGGCAGGGGATATATGTATACTTATGGCTGATTCACGTTGTATTGCAGAAACCTACACGACATTGTAAAGCAATTATCCTCCAATTAAAAAAAAAAACAGCAGACCTTTACCAGGGCCTCATCCCCAGACCCACAAAGCAGAACTTTGGGAGTGGATTGTTTTTCAAGCTCTGCCAGTGTTATTTAGGGCTGGGAATATCGGGCAAGAGCAGCTTTGTTCACATCCAGTCACTTGAGGTTCTTTTCAAATGCTGATGCTTGGCTCCTAGCCCCAGACATTCTGATGGAATTGGTCCTGTGTGCCACCAGGGCATTGGGGTTTTTTAAAAGGTGCCCCAGGTGGTTTACTGTGCAGCCAAGTATGGGAACCACCGGCTTGGAAGGAGAGGTGGGTGATAGGAAGGGGAATGGTGCGCGCCCCAGGTGAGGGGAAGGCTTGAGCAAAGCAGGAGAGCCTGGAGTGAACTCTGGGTGGCCAGGAAGGACCGAAGGACAGCATGTTCCAGCTGACCTGGATCCTTCCTGCTGCCTCGGAAGCCCCAGCAGGGACTGGTGAGGTCCTCGTGTGGCCCCGGGCCAGGCACAGTGAACTCACCCATGTCTGGGTAACGTGAGGGGTGGGGGAGCTGTGGGGGAACGTTTGTGGAAGCTGAGACCACCCTGGACGAGGGGAGGCAGCCCTGTCTTCCCGTGGCCCCGCCCAGGTTTGAGCTGAACTGGTCCCTTGGAAGAACATCTTAGGCCAGGAGGGCCGGGGTGACACCCAAGGACTATGGGCTTGGGACTCGGCACCTGTTAGTGTGTCAGGGACTGGGTCTGACTCCGCTTCCTTCTGGCTCTGTGACCTGGGACAAGTAACCTGTCTGAGTCCCAGAGAGGGCAGGGAAGCCATCACCCCTCTCAACAGGTTGTTGGGAGGATAGGTGATGTGTTTGAAGGGTATGAAGAAGCTGGCTGAAAAATGATGGATATGGTAAGTGCTCATAAAATGGTGATTGCTGGGGACTTCCCTGGCAGTCCAGTGGTTAGGACTCTGTGTTACCAATGCGGGGGGCGAGAATTTGGTCCCTGGTGTGGGAACTAAGACCCTCTATGCCTCAGGTGAAGCCAAAACAATAAATAGCCTACTTCCAAACTTTCTTTTAAAAAAATTGATGGTAGTTGTTGATAGAGAGGAAAGGGGAAAGGTGGAATTTAGATGCAATTGGGTAATTTAACAGTTCAAGTCTGTCGTAAGGATTCTGTTAGCTGTAGGATCCCCAGTGATGGAGGACAGCGTCATAATTGTTGCACCCATTTTACAGAAGAGGACACTGAGGTGACTGGTGAACACTGCGGTGCTAGAGAACGGGCAGAACTGGATTGGTACCCAGGCAGTTTGGCTCTCCCGCCTGCCTGTCCTGCCACCCTCCCGTCCATGGTCCGAGCCCCTCTTCTTGCTGGCCCTCAGCCAGCCCTGTGTTCTCCACCTGCCTCACTCTCTCTCCCGAGCCTAGCTTCCCACTCAGCTCTCCCAGGATGCTGCTGTCCACGCTGGTGGCGTTGGGTGGGTCCACTCTGGTCCCCTCGATGCTAACGGTTTGGCCTCTGCCTGTCAGTCCCACGGGCCCTGCTCTCCTGCCCAGAATCTCACTGGGAGCTCCTGTGTTTCCCTGCCCTGTGCTCTGCCAAATCCACGCCTTCCTGCCCCAGGACGAGAACAGGCCTGGTGACCTTCCGAGAGGGCGGGAAGGACCATCTCATGCTGGGGTCTTACACTTGGGAAGATCTGATTCATCCTTCAGAATCTGAAGGTGTTAAATTGAATTCCCCTCCAGATTAGGATTTGACAGCCAGTTGTTCTTTGGGAGAGGATCCCAGGAAACTTTGGTTGCAGAGGTAAGGTGGCCATCAAGGGTGTAATGCCAAGCAGGTCACCCCCGCGAACAGCTGGAGCTTTACTCCCCTGGGGTCTCTGGGGACAGAATGAAGCATGCCTGCCAGTCATCCCACTGGAGGTGTGAGGGAGCCGGGGTGTGTGTATACCAACTCTCATCAATCTTTTTTAAAAAATTGATCAATTTTAAATTGTTTCTTGGCTGCACCATGTGACTTGTGGGCTCTTAGTTCCCCAGCCAGGGATTGAACCTGGGCCCTGCCAAGTCCTAACCACTGGACCTGCCAGGGCATTCCCTCCTGCAATCATTTTAAAAAATTGATTATTTAATATTTTTTTGGCTCCACTGTGTGGCTTGTGGGATCTTAATACTCCAACCAGGGATTGAACCTGGGGCCCAGCAAAGACAGTGCTGGGTCCTGACCTGGCAGGGGAGCCCCTCCTGTCAGGCATTGCTGGCTCTCCCTGGAGGATGTTAATCCTTCAATGCCTTGTCCAAATGGCAAAGAGGGCTTCTGTGGCCAGAGAGCCTCAGAAGAGCAGCAGATACTGGCAGTCTTTTGGCAGATATTGGGCTGTGTGTTAGACGCTTAGTCGTGTCCGACTCCTTGCGACCCCATGGACTGTAGCCCGCCAGGCTCCTCTAGTCCATGGGGATTCTCCAGGCAAGAATACTGGAGTGGGTTGCTATTTCCTTCTCCAGGAGATTGGGCTGGTGTGTCTCAAAATGGCAAGGGGTCGTGGGCACCCGTTCTTTCTCAAATGCACAGCTGTGAGAGTCCCCCTTAGCGGGGTGTGAATCCTGGTGCTGCCACTTCCCTAGCTGTGTGACCTTGGGCAGGTCATCTCTCGAGGCCTCAGTTTCCTCATCTGTAAAGTGGGAATCGTACTACCCACTCCCATCCCTTGATCCCCATCCTGAGCAGAGCTGCCTTGCTCACGGTTTCCTGGGGAAGGCGGGGGAAGTTGTCTGAAGGAAGCACAGGAAGGTGGCCTGCGGCCTGCCCCCCACCTGAGCGAGACAGGGGTCACTGAGCGGGCGTCTCGGCAGCTGTCAAGGCCTGTCGGGGGGCAGCGCCTGCTTCCCTCCTCTTCTCCTGGCCCCTCCCTGGGAGCCTGCAGAACAGGGTTTGGGGATTAAAGCTGTAAACAAGGCAGATGTGGCATCTGTCTTCTTGACAGCTCTGCCAGCCAGGTGATGGCTGAGCGGAGGAAGGTCTGGTTTATGAGGAGATAGGAGAATTTACTGCCTGCTGCTCCTAGGGGCTGGGAGCTGTGAGAGGGAGGGCGGCCGTGTGGCTGCTGGGGATGTGTGGGGAGATGCCAATCACCCAGCCTGTGTTAGCAGCAGTAACAATAGTAACAGCTGATATTTATATAGCGTGTATTACATGTCAATTTCTGCTCTGATATTTTGCATTTACTCTCCACAGCAACCCATTTTACAGATGAGGAAAGTTAAAGTGTAGCCGCTCAGTCGTGTCCACCTCTGTGACCCCATGGACTATAGCCCGCCAGGGTCCTCTTCCGTGGAATTCTCTAGGCAAGAATACTGGAGTGGATTGCCATTCCCTTCTCCAGGGGATCTTTCCAACCCAGCTGTCGAACCTGGGCCTCCCACATCGCAGACAGATTCTTTACCACTTGAGCCACAGTGGAAGCAAAGGAAAACTGAGGTGCAGAGATTCAGGAGTAAATAGCAAAGCTGGAATTTGAACCCTGGCCATCTGGCTCCAGGGATGTCCTGCCTCAGGCCAGCTGATGTCCATCCCCAGAGCCCTCCTGGCTATTGCAGCCTGGCTTTAACAGTTTTTTTCAACTCCACACTCCTAAGGGAACTGGGAGAGGAAGGAAGACCCACATTTGGGATTACGTACTATGCTCCAGGCTGTGCCATGCATTAGGGGAGCTCACGTTTGCTCAAGCCATCAGCCATGTGGGTGGCCAGAGGAGTCCTGAGCCCTTCCCCTCTGTGCTGTTGCTCACTTGTTCAACTAGCATTTTCTCAGGCTGGCTGTGTCCCCAGCCCTGTGCTGGGCTCTGGAGGGGAGCAGACCTGCCCCGTGGAGCTCCCCCTGCCAGTGGGAGACTGTGTGGCCTCGCGGATGGTGTACACGATGGTGAGGTCCCAGTGGTCAGAGCCGAGGGCCTCCGGAGACTTAATCCTGAGACAGGAGAAGACAGATCCAGGAGGCCTTCTCCTGGAGAGAAACTGAGAGTGCTGGGAGACCAGGGATGTGGCATTTTTAAATCAGGAGGTCCAAAGTCCTCACTGAGAAAGTGACTGGGAAAGAACTTGCCAGGCAGAAAGTACAGCATGTGCAAAGGCCTTGAGGTAGGCTCAGGCTTGACAGATTCAGGGAGCAGTGAGGAGGCCCACGTGGCTAAAACAGAGGGCAATAGGTAGCAGCTGAGGTCTGAGGGGTAGGGTGGGCTGACACAGTGTGTGTATGGGGCCTGGTTGGCCATTAGTAAGGTTTTAGTCATTAATAACACAGAATGAGACAAAGCCATGGCAGGGTTTGAAAAAGGATTAGCGTGATAAGATTTATGTAATAATGGGCTCATTCTGGCTGCCTTCTGGAGCAGAGCCAGAGACGAGAGTTTGGGGCTGTAGGCTGGGCTGGGAGGTGATGGGAACCTGGAGCAGGTGGTGGCCATGGAGATGGTGAGAAGTCTGATTCTTTATCAGTTTTGCAGTGTGGCTGCAGAGTTTGTTAAAGGATTTGCGGTGAGAGAAAGATGACAGAAAATCAAGGAGGACTCTAGGGTTCTTGGCTGTACTTTGAGATGGGGGTGGGGGAGCATGGAGAGTCAGGCTGAGTCATGGGGAGATTCCTTGGAGAGGTGGGTGCAAAACCCAGGCTGAAGTTTGTCAGGAGGAAAACGGAGGAGAGAAATTGATGACGAGTAAGTGAGTAAGGGCCGCTCTTCTGAGAAGTTTTGTTGTAAACAGAGAGAGAGAGATGCTAGCTGGGGAAAAAGTGGGGTCAGGAGAGGGTTTTGTTTGTTTAAATGGGAGAAATTAGAGCGTATTTGTATGTTGCCAGCAAAGATCCAGCAGAGGAAAATCTAGAAGCTGCTGGCAGGAGAGGGAGCACGGCTGGGTGACAGGGGAGAAGGGACATCCACGTGAGGGGCTGGCTGTGAGTGTGGCCCCTAGCTCTTGGGCTTGGGTGGGGGGATGTTGGGGTCTCAGAACCAGTAAGGGGCAGAGAAGGGCCTTCCCTGGGAGCTGGCCTGTCCAGGTGCCAAGTATGGTCTCTGCTACACATGTTACTCTATTCTAATGGTCCCTGGAGCTACCCTCATTTCAGACAAGCCAACTAAAGCCCGGAGATACTATGCAACTCAGCCCATAAGAGGCTGTATTGGGGTGGGGAGGGGGACAGTGTTTCAAGCTGCTTCCATCTGGCCGGACATCCACATCCTGTTTCTCAAACTTGGGTCAGTGGACATCTGGGGATACATTCTTTGTTTTGTTTGTTTGCTTTTCAAAAGTCATTTCTTTGGTGGTGCCGGGTCTTACATGTGGTAGGCGAGGTCCTTTAGTTGCAGCACGTGGGATCCGGTTCCCTGACCCGGGATGGAACCTGGGTCCCCTCCACTGGGAGCTCGGAGTCTTAACCACTGGACCACCAGGGAAGACCCTGGGGATACAGTCTTTGTTCTGTTTGTTTGCTTTTTAAAAAATCACTTATTTGGCGGTGCCAGGTCTTAGCTGTGGCATGTGGGGTCCTTTAGTTGCAGCATGTGGGTCTAGTTCCCTGACCCGGGATCGAACCTCCCTCCACTGGGAGCTTGGAGTCTTAACCACTGGACCACCAGGGAAGACCCTGGGGATACATTCTTGAGGTCAGACTCTCAGGGACCCAGGAGTTCCTTGACGATTCCTGAACTTTGCATTTTCATTCAATGGCCATCCAGAAGTGGTCTTTACTGATTGTGAAGACAGCGTCTCTGCTCCTGTGATTATTTGCAGTTGGAAATCAATGTCACCGCCAGGATTTCAGCTTCTGATGTGTTTTCACCCTGGGATCTTCCTGGGACAGAACCACCTTCCCTCAGAAGGGGACTGGGGCTGGCTCAAGGTCGGGGAGCCCTGGGCTGTACCACCCATGAGAGCCCGAAGGGGAGCACCTGAGAGGGAATCAGGAGCTCCCCCCTCCCCCTTCACCTCCCTGCCCCAAAGGTGCTGATCGTTAAAGGCCCGTGAGGCACTGGGGCTAGTTCAGGGTTCCCCGGGATGAGAGCTGACACAGAGCTGAGGCCAAGTTTGGGAGAACAGACGTGGGGTAGAGGGGACCAGGCTGAGTTGTTTAGAGGTCCCCTAACCAGAAAGTCCCTTTGACAGCAAAGAGATCAAACCAGTCAATCTTAAGGGAGATCAACCTTGAATATTCACTGGAAGGACTGACGCTAGAACTGAAATTCCAGTATTTTGGTCATCTGATCCCAACAGACAACTCATTGGTAAAACCCCTGATGCTGGGAAAGATTGAGGGCAGGAGAGGAGGTTGTCGGGATGAGATGGCTGGACAGCATCACCGATGCAATGAATATGAACTTGGGCAAACTCTGGGAGATGGGGAGGGACAGGGAGGCCTCGCGTGCTGCAGTCCATGGGGTTGCAAAGAGTTGGACACGATTGGGCGACTGAACAACAGCCACAACCAGGAAGGCAGGTGGCTTGATGGAGGTTGAAAAAGGGGAGGGGCTGGCAGACACGGTGGGCTGGGTGGGGCTGAAGAACAAGGGGGCTGCCACAGACGAGGAGGGGAGCCTGCTGTGTGACCTGGGGGTGCTGAGCAGGACATGGGGGCAGGACCTGGGGACCCTAAGAAAAGCCCGCCTGTTCCAGGGAGGTGGCTCAACCACAGGTGGAGTCAGGAAAGAGGGGGAGTGGCCAGAAAGGACAGGTGTCAGCTTCCTCCCCTACCCCTGTATCAGTGGACAAGCTGGCCTGGGCCCTGTCCGTGGGGTGGGCACCCCACGCTCATCTCGTGAGGGGGGCGGGGAGAGTCAGCATATGCCAGGCTGCATGCAGAGGGGCAGCCGGGCTGGGTGGAGGCCTCGGGCAGTGGGGAGTTGTCCCTTGGGGGAGTGTCAGGGACGAGAGGAAAAGGGAAGCTTAGAGAATAGTAGGTACATGGTATGATGTTGTGTGTCTTATTGATACATCTGTGCCTCCTTGAATCCTATCAGCAGCCCCACAAAGTAAGCATGATTACCCTGGATTCTCATCTAGCGATGTAAGCGTTGCTTAACCCGGTCAGAGGGCTGGTCCAGGGCAGAGCCATGCACCAGCTCTCCTTAGGGGGATCCTGGGATCCTCCTATCCTGCTCCCTGGAAGTTTGCCTGACAGATGAAAACCGGTGTGGATGTTGGCCTGTCTGTACGTAGATGCCAGTGTACAGATCTGTGGATATGTGCAGTATGTCCACACACCTATGTTAATTACCCGTGTGGACTTGAACCTGGGGCTGCGGACCCTGAGGTGTCCCCCTGGCGGCCCCCCAGCACCACTTTGCCAGTGGGATGAACGCCCCGGGAGCAGCCTCCGGCCTTCAGCCGGCAGGGGTGGGGCTGTGTGTTCCCTCAGATGGGCCGCCCTGAGGCCTAGGCCCCGCTGTTCTCTGGAGCCCCCGTGGGCGAGCCTCACACCTGGCGTTGGTGCCTTCCCTTCACACCCTGGTCTCACTTCCTTACCGCTGACTTGTGCTTTCAGCATCACCTCCAGATAAAATGCCTGTGCTCACATCCTTGTGAGGACCTGTTTGTGGGGCTTCTCCGCCAGCAGTGAATCTGGATGGCCACATGCGTGTAGAGGTGCTGTGCTAATCGTGTAGCTGTGTCTGTAGAGCATGTCTGTATGTGGCCACTTCTGTTCCCGTACGTTTGGCCGTGGATGTGTGTACAGAGATGTGTGTAAATGCAGGCACGTTTGTGTTGTGACTCTACGTGTGCAGATGTGGAAATGTGTGAGTGTATATGTGGTTGATTTGCCATACCTTTCTGTGAGGAAGTGTGTGTGCGTGTGTACACGTGAGCCTAGACCTCAGGAGGAATGTGGCTGGGTGGGGTGAGTTTTGAGGAGGTGAGGGGGGAGACCGGGAGGAGCTATGGTTATTTCAACCTTGAAAACTCATTTCAATTACAATTTACAACCTGCAGACAAAGGCTGCAGTCGCCGTAGTAACCGCAGCTGCAGGGGTTTTGACGCGGGGAAAATCCTTTCGCTGACGGTTCTGGGGCTGGCTGTCACCCGTGGCCGAGCCAAACGCCTCTCTGGCTCACTATGCCTCGGGACACAATTAGGACATCTTCAGACCGTTGCTGCTGCCATTGCTGCCACGTGTCCGGAATTGATCTCCAGGAGCTCTCGGAAATCTGTGTCTTGCTTCCTCCCAGAACTGCGATTCCCACACCTTCGCCTGGGGGTCCCTCCCCCCACCCCCCACAAGAGGGGTTCTCTGACCTTGGCTTCCCTCCACAGCCCCCTGCCTCCTCTAGCCCTGCAGACAGGGATGCTTGGCTCCTGCTTAGGCCTGGTCAGACGCCCCAGAGAAGGGGAAGGAGGCAAATCTGGATGGATGGAGGGAGAAGAAGGAGGGGACGGTTCAGGGTGGCAGACACTCTTTGGGAGCCAGAGAGATCTAGGTTCAAATCTCATCCACTCACTGGCCAGGCCAGTCCCCAGGTGTGTAGGAACACCTGCCGGTGGTCAGGATTCCCTCAAGCCTCGGTATTGCCCTCGACTACCTGTGAACCTCCTCCTCTGTGAGGGCGGCTAGTCTGGCCTGCCTCTCAGAGGCTCAGGGCAAAGGAAGCATCGGCTACGCTGCAGGGTTATTTGCTGGAGTCAAGGGTGTACAGAGAGCCTCACTGGTTATGGGTGCAGCTTCCAACATTCAGGACAGAGTGTCTTGACCTTGTTTAACTTGTTTTTGTGACCCATGCCCCCTCCCCCAAAGGGAGCACACTTAGGGTCTGTCATTTTTGCTTCTTGTGGGGCTTAGGGGAGGAGCCTTGTGTGTCTGAGACGGAGTGTGTGTAGGGGGCAGACTCAAGGCCCGCCACTCCCTTACAAATAGAGACCCTTTGCAGGGCGCCTCACTGCCCTGTTATCTCATTTGTCATTGGGGGCAGACTTGAGACAAAAGTCAACCATGTGAAAGTGTGTTGGGGAATCTCCAGAAATCGATGGCTGGCCCTGTGGCAACTCTGGGGGTCGGGGGGTGGATCTCGAGGGGCTGTGCTCCAGGGCCACTGACAGCCCACAGGACCCCGGAGCCAGGCAGAGGTGGGCCCCCCTGGTGAGAGGCTCCTGTGAGGTCATCTGCACTCCATGTATGACCCCAGTGAGATCACGTGGTCCCGGACCTGCATGGCCCAAGGATGCATGCTTCAGCTGGACCGCTAAGGGGGACCCCTGGGAAGCCGGAAGCGGAGAGGCAGAGGGCAGGTCTGCCAGAGGGCAGCTCTGCCAGGGTGCCTTACCCGGCGTGTCCTTGGCCTGGGGAGAGCCCTGCCCCCTCTCTCTAGCGGCCGCAGCTGCCCCCTCCATCCCGGTTAATAACTCAGTCTCTCATCCATATGAAATGAGGGTGTGATGGGAGCTCTGGGGACGTGGAACGGCGAGATGCAGACAGAGGATGGGACCCGGGGGCCGGGGGTGAGGGAAGGGCCCGCAGCTGGGGCTTTCCGCACAACCCTATCCCAGCCTCTTCTGTCACCCTCTGGGAGCAAGATTGTCCCTTGAGCTTCTCTCCTGGCTACTGGAACCTGTGATCAGAAGCCTTGAACAAGAGGGCAGGTCTCTGAGGCCGGAGAACCTACCTCTCCCGTCCATTCACCTGTTGTGCCGTGGCCGAGAGACAGCTTTACCTGTTGGCACAGCTCTGCCTTCCCCGGAGCTCCGAGGCGGGCGGGGCTTAGACCCCTCTGTGCCCTCGTGTTTAACGTGCTTCTGCAGCGCTTGGCAAGCACCGGGCCTCTCTACGACCTGTTGTGAACATAGACCCGTTTAGCCTCGTGGGGGCCCTATCCCGACCCTATGAGCTAAACACCATTGGCATCCTCATCTTGCAGTCTAGGAGACTGAAGCCCACCAGGTGAGGTGGCAGGTCCAAGGTCATAGCTAGATGTGTTCGAGCTGGGGTTCCTGCCCAGACAGTCTGGGGCGAATGCAGTGCAGTGGGTAGCCAAGGGCTCAGCCTTGAAGACCACCCTGTCTCCAGCCCCAAGGCCATGCTGCAAAAGCTGTGGCATGTCTGGAGCCAGCAGTTCCCCCAGAGCCAACCGGGAATCTGCCCCTAAACTGTCCAGTCTGGGTACTGGGGGCCTCTGATCTGTGACCCCGAGGTTAGGGCACTGGAGTCAGGTTCTGACCTTGGTCACAGTCTCTTGGTGGCCAACATAGGAAGAGGAGATGTGCCACCAGCTCCATGGGAGCCCTGGGCAGCAGGGCTCAGTGACCATGAATTAGCTAAAAGTAGAAGAACTTAGGGGTAACCTGTGGATCCCTGAGGCCTCAACCTGGCTCCCACATGACACCCATTGAAGTCCCAGGCCCATGGCCCTTGAGGTGCCACTCACCCTGCTGGCCGCTGGGGAATTACCTCTGTAAGATGTGGCCCTGGCCCTCTAGCAGGGAGGCATGGGTGTGTGTCTGTGTGTGTTTAAGGGTTAATTACATCATCCTGGTGGTGACGGAAGAGGCTGCCAGGCAGGCTCTGTGCAGGGCTGTGGGCTTGGGAGGGGAAGCTGGGGTCCCTAGCAGTCTGCCCATCCTCCCCTTTCCTCTCCTCTGCCGTCCCCAGGTTCTCCACTCAGAGCTCCTGCCCCTCCCAATTCCCTGCCCTCCCCGCTGCAATCCGCCTCTTTAAGTCACTCAGGCATACAGGCGGGGGGCCGGAGCACCTGGTCAAATCCAGCTCTGTGTGGTCCTGGGAAGCTGGGGAGCTTTTCTGTGCCTCAATGTTTTCATTTCTGTAGAAATGAATGGGGATCATTACCTCATAGCATTGCTGTGATTATCTGATGACTTCCATACATAAAGAGCTTAAAACAGCGCCTGACACAGAGTAGATGCTCCTTAGAAGTTAGCAGTCCGTATTCTCCATCATCATTATGACCCAGGCCTGGGGCTCCTCCTCCTCCAGAAAGCCTTGCTGGCCTGCTCTAGCCCCGCAGCCTCTGGAGCCCAGCTTAGAAGCCCTCTCTTCTGAGCACTTAAGCACCATAATAATGTGGCTTGGTCAGCTCCTCTGTGCCACGGGTTTTCTGTAGCTCATCTCATATACAGCACTTCTGTGGGGCAAGATGATGATCTTTTTACTGACAAGACATCAAGACCTCAGGCAGCCAGAGAGTTTGTACAGGACCCAGAGCAGAGGGCTTGGGCGTGTCCCAAGGGGGTGAGGACGGGAGGCCTGGCGCCCTAGGGAGCCACTGCTATTTGCAGTGAGGAGGCGGTGCGGTGCGTTCCCCATTTTGCAAAGCTCACTCACCCTGGCTAAGGAGGGGGGGTCACTGACAAGGGGGAGAAGTGGGTAGGGGGGTCACTGACAGGGGGAGAGGTGGGTGGGTGGGGTCACTGACAGGGGGGAGGGGTGGGCAGCAATGATGGTGACCTCTCATGTCTGGGGCATCTGGAAGCCACTGAGGGCATGGGGTGTCCTGAAGCCTGAGGGACCTGCAGCCAGCCCCTCATCCTCTCTGGGCCTCAATTTCCTCCCCACCCTGTACCCTGTGGTGGGGCAGCAGCCCCTGGCTGGTGGCCGCCCATGGCTGAGCTGCTGTAGGGCATCACTGCCCTCATCTACAGATGCAGTTTCTGCCCTGGTGACTTCCCAGCTCACACAGGGTCCAGCCGTACAGTCACGAGGGCAGTGGGCCCTCAGGACCATCCCCCAGGTGCCCCCACGAGACCATCCCCTGGGGTGATGAAGCTAGCCCTGGGCCCGGGTCCCGGAGACCCAGCTGTATCCTGGGGGGGCCGCTGTGGTTCCCGCCGCACATCTGTGAGCGCTCATGGGCCTCGTGGGCACTCCCACCCTGAACGTTTTCGTTGTAGACCGGGAGCGCATCGGGCAGGACTCGGCGTATGAGCAGGAGGGGAAGGTGCAATTTGTGATCGATGCTGTGTACGCCATGGGCCATGCGCTGCACGCCATGCACCGAGACCTGTGTCCGGGCCGCGTGGGGCTCTGCCCGCGCATGGACCCTGTGGACGGCACCCAGCTGCTCAAGTACATCCGCAATGTCAATTTCTCAGGTGGGGGCACCACCCAACCCTGGGGAAGGGGTCCCGGGGCTCCATGGGGTGGGAGTGGGAGAACCTCTTCGGATGCTTCCAGGGAGTAAAACCCCCCCGAGATGTTCCACGCAGAGGTGTTGCTGCCCAGGGCTCACGCTCCTCTCTGTCTCTGGGCAAAGGCTCAGCAAAGAAATGGAGTGTGTGACCCCCATGCCCCCCCCAGGCATTGCGGGGAACCCTGTGACTTTCAATGAGAATGGAGACGCACCTGGGCGCTACGACATCTACCAGTACCAGCTGCGGAACGGCTCTGCTGAGTACAAGGTCATCGGCTCCTGGACGGACCACCTGCACCTCCGGGTAAGTGCCCGGAGGGAGGGCAGGGCGCGGGGAGGAGAGGGCACTCGGCCCCTGGAGGGGAGCCCTGACGCCTGGGTTTGGTGCTGCCGAGTTGGGGCTTCCTTCCGTCAGAGGGCCCTGAGCCCCCAAACTCCAGAACAGAAGAGCAGGGCAGCTGGGCTCCCGCCCTCCCTGCCCCTGTCCTTCCCCGTCGCCTGGGCCCTCCTGTGTGCTCCCCTCACAGGGCAAACCCTGCAGACAGATGAATTCACACTGGGGTGCGGGGGCTCAGAGTCTTGGGGGTGGGGGTGGGGATGGGGAGAAAGGTGAGGAGGGAGAGAGCTGTATCTGGACAGAGAAGGATGAGAAGAGCACAGTTGTGCAGTGGGGTTCTGCTGGCGGGTAGCTGTTTGAGAATGACTCCATCAGACTACATGGGAAGGCCATCATCTTTCTCGGTGGCAGGAAGGGGCTTCTCCTGGGTCCCCAGCCATGCTGTTCCAGGTCATGGCTGTCCCAGGGACTTGGGATCTCCTTCCTGCCCTCAATGTCCCTGGCTACAAATAATGTCATGTTTTGGGGATAAAAGGGACCTGTGGTTGGTGCCTCAAGGTGGTGCCTGTGGACTGACTGGTCCCCTCTCTGGGTGGAGGGTGAGCCGCACATGGGGTGGGCACAGCGTGACGTCCAGGTGGACCGGACAGGCTCGGCAGGCCCAGATCTGGGAGAGTCACGTCACGTCCCTGCCATCCGCTCCTGTAAGCATCTCTTTCGGCTGCAAGCCCTGGAGCTTTTCAGGGCACTCTCTGCCCATGATCTCATTTATCCCCAACAGTCTTCCAAATCAGAAGGAATATCTCGAAACCCAGCCCTAGGGAGGTTCCAAAGGCCACGCAGCGTGGCGGGGATAGAGCCCATTCCTACAGTGATGCTCCTTGGGTTGCTGAGCAGAGACAGACGGACAGAACAGAGTGGGTGGGAGCAGTGTGGGCAGGGTGGGACCCCAGCCCAGATGGAGGCCTGTCTCGTTCAGATCTGGCGTAGCGGGGAGGGGCAGGGCCTCCATTCACTGGCAGTGGCAGGCAGCTCATCCTTATGGAGCACCCGCTGTGACGGCTCCTGTTCTCATCAACTTACCTAACTGTGGGGATGCCAGCCCTGTGGGGCGGGCACTGTTATCACCCCATTCTGCAGGTATGGTAAGTGAAGGCAGGCCTGGGGGGTGGGAGTGATTCCCGGGTCCCATCCCCAGGAATCCAAGCCCCTCCACCAGCATGGAACTGGGGGGAGAGAGGCGGCGATGCAGGACTGGTCCTCAACCGCCACACCTTCCCCGTCCCTCCCGAGGGCTCTTGCTCCGGTGGCCAGACCTCACTGCTTCTTGGAGACTCCACCGCAATTCATTGGCCCCACCTTGGGCCAGCCCTGGGCTGGGGGCTGCAGACAGCAGGGAAGTAACTCAAAGGCCCTGTCCTCCTGGGGCTGATGCTCTGGAGAAGCAGACAGAACTTCCAAGTAGAAGCCGCCGTAAGTCACAGAGGGCTCTGGTGGCCTTGCATCTGCTGTCTTTGGATCAGGCGGGACAACAAAGGCTCAGAGAGGCTGAGGTGTTTGCTCAAGGGCGCACAGCCAGCTAGCGACAGAACTGTGATCCCAACATTTGACCTCATTCACTGCTCTTTCCACTGGAGCCACAGTTTCCCAGAACACTCCCATCCCCCTGGATCCCTGGGTCCCCCTGCAGCATCACAGGTCTGGTGCCCAGAGATTGTCCTGCCCTCTTGTTCCTGCAGGATGGTAGTTGGCCCTGGTCACTGCTGTGCTCGCTGGCTTTTAGGGGATGGTCATGCCCAGAGCCACAAGGTGAATTTCCTCCTTGAGATTTTTGTCCCCATCTACCATGAAGCCATCTTTGGATTCTCCACCCTGCCTGCTCCAACCCACCTCACTCACCCGTTTTCTCATCTCTAAAACCCTCCCTTCAGCCCCAAACCAACTGGCTATTCCTTCTCCTGGAGTGAGCTCCCAGGACAAAGGGCCTACTATTCTCTAAGCGTGAAAGTGCAAGTGTTAGTCATTTAGTCGTGTCCGACTCTGTGACCCTCTGGACTGTAGCCCACCAGGCTCCTCTGTCCATGGGATTCTCCAGGCAAGAATACTGGAGTGGGTTGCCGTGCCCTCTTCCAGGGGGTCTTCCCAACCCAGGGATTGAACCCAGGTCTCCTACATTGCAGATACTTTACCTTCTGAGCCACAGGGGAAGTCCCAAAGCCATTCTCTAAGCATGACCCTTCCAAAGAGCTGATGCTTGGAATATGGCTCCCAAGTGTGGCCAGGCTCCCTTTGCCCAGAGCCTGGAGCTCGTGGGGGCTCTCGCTTACTTTCCAGAACTTCGTGACACACTCAGTAGGGCATGCCAGCTTCTGTGTTCCTTTGCTCGCAGCAGTTGTGTCTTCAGAGGCATGTAACAGAATGCACTCATTCAAAGCAAGAGGCAAAGAAACACTCAGCCCTGGGCACACGTTGCAGGTTCTCTGATTGAACCTTTGTTCATTGTTCTCTGCTGAACCTGACTGCCGGTACCACGCGGAGGCCCTGGGGGCTGAGCCACAGGGCAGTGTGTCTCCCCTTTGTGTGCGCACACCAGTCACCTGTGGGGTTTGGTTAAAACTCAGATTCTGGGACTTCCCTGGTCCAGTGGTTAAGATTTCACTTTCCAACGCAGCAGATGAGGGTGCAGTCCCTGATCAGGGAGCTAAAATCCTTCATGCCTCATGGCTAAAAAAACCAGGACATGAAACAACAGAACAATTGTAACAAATTCAATAAAGACTTTACAAATGGTCCACATTAAAAAAAAAAATTAAAAGAAAAAAAACAAAAACTCGGATTCTGAGTCAGTAGGCCTGGGGTGGCCAAACATTTACATTTCTAACCCGCTCCTGGGTGACGCTGATGCGGCCGGTCGGGGACCACCGTGAGAGCGAGGCCTCACAGGGCTGGGAGTCCGGGCTGCGGGCTCTCCGAGCTCTGTCCTGTGACTCTCGGTTGTCACTGCTGGTCTCTGTATGACCCTTGGGGGTTTTGTATTGGAGCAGGATCCCCTGCTGGTCATCTAGGTCTAAATCGTGCCCGGGAGCTTATTTAAATGCAGCTGTTGGATTCGGTCGATCCTGGCAGGGCCAGCTGAGCAGCTGGATTTTGGCCATCTGACTGAGCAATTCAGACACGAGGTTCCAGGATGCCAGCTCAGGGGGCGGTCCAGGGCACTGGGCAGCGTGTCCTGAGGCCGGCTCCCCTGCGCTGTCGTTGACAGATAGAGCGGATGCTCTGGCCGGGGAGTGGCCAGCAGCTGCCCCGCTCCGTCTGCAGCCTGCCCTGCCAGCCGGGCGAGCGGAAGAAGACGGTGAAGGGCATGCCCTGCTGCTGGCACTGCGAGCCCTGCACGGGGTACCAGTACCAGGTGGACGGCTACACCTGCAAGGCCTGCCCCTACGACATGCGGCCCACGGAGAACCGCACGGGCTGCCGGCCCATCCCCATCATCAAGCTGGAGTGGGGCTCGCCCTGGGCCGTGCTGCCCCTCTTCCTGGCCGTGGCGGGCATCGCCGCCACGCTGTTCGTGGTGGTCACCTTCGTGCGCTACAACGACACGCCCATCGTCAAGGCCTCGGGCCGCGAGCTGAGCTACGTGCTGCTGGCGGGCATCTTCCTGTGCTACGCCACCACCTTCCTCATGATCGCCGAGCCCGACCTGGGCACCTGCTCTCTGCGCCGGATCTTCCTGGGGCTCGGCATGAGCATCAGCTACGCGGCCCTGCTCACCAAGACCAACCGCATCTACCGCATCTTCGAGCAGGGCAAGCGGTCGGTCAGCGCCCCGCGCTTCATCAGCCCCGCCTCGCAGCTGGCCATCACCTTCAGCCTCATCTCCCTGCAGCTGCTGGGCATCTGCGTGTGGTTCGTGGTGGACCCGTCGCACTCGGTGGTGGACTTCCAGGACCAGCGGACACTGGACCCCCGCTTCGCCAGGGGGGTGCTCAAGTGCGACATCTCGGACCTGTCGCTCATCTGCCTGCTGGGCTACAGCATGCTGCTGATGGTCACGTGCACCGTGTATGCCATCAAGACGCGCGGCGTGCCCGAGACCTTCAACGAGGCCAAGCCCATCGGCTTCACCATGTACACCACCTGCATCGTCTGGCTCGCCTTCATCCCCATCTTCTTCGGCACCTCGCAGTCGGCCGACAAGGTGAGTCGCGGGGGCAGGTAGGGGGGCGGGGGGCGAGCAGGGGGCAGCCTCCCAGGACTGGCCGGCCCCTCCGGATGTGCCTGCCTTCCCCGGCTCAGTTTTCTCTCCAGCGTTTGCCTCTCTCTTGCCTCCCTCCCTTCTCTTCTCCCGTCCTCTCCCTTTTCTCTCTGTGCCCCCCACCCCATCTTGTCTCTGTCCTTCCTGCTCCTTCCCGCCCTCTCTCCACCCTCCACCTTCCCTGACTCTTCATCCCTGCCTCTCCCACCCCGTCCTTTCCTCCTCCCCATCTCATTCCCGTCTCCTTCTGTCGTCTCTGCCCTCCGGGATGCTGCGTGCTCTTCCATTCTTCATTTTCTTTTTTTTTTTCTGGCCGTGCCGCGTGACTTACGGGATTTTTAGTTCCCTGACCGGGGATTGAACCCAGGCCCTTGGCAGTGAGGGTGTGGAGTTCTGGCCATTGTACGCTCAGGGGATTCACACTCTTTTTTAGGCTCTCCCTTTTCTCTTTCCCTGCTCAGCCCAGCTTCCTTTCTGTCCACTCCTCTCTTCTTCCCCCTCTCTGCGGCCTCCTTGCTGCCCTCCAGGAGCCCCAGGGGTCCCCGGGCTGGGTGACGTATCGGGCACTGGCTCCCTCCCTTTCCAGCCCAAAGCTGCCCCAAAGCCTGGGATCGGATCAGGAGGCCTGGCAGCGTCAGCTCAGGGCCCTCGCTCCGCCTGCTGGAGCTGCTGAAGGGCTGCCGTCTGCTGGCTCCGCCAGGCTCTCAAGTCAGACACACACACCCCAAGGGCCCTGTGGACTCTGCCCACATCACAGCCCCAGTGCTGCCTGGGTTCTGGGGTTTTATCTCGGAGGACTGGGAGTCCCTGAAGTCAGAGGCCAGAGATGGGGCAGATCGGGGGGACCGAGGACCCTAGCTCTGTGTCTGACTGTGGGATCCTGGGCAAGCCAGCTGGCCTCCGCCTCAGCGTCTTCATTGTAGATTGGCCATGACCCCCCGTCTGCAGTCCTCACAGGTGTTGTAATAATCACTTGGCACAAGGAGGGTAGAAGCCACTTGCCCACTGTAAGGATGCTGGGGCTGGGAAGTCGGGGGGAGGGTGGGGACAAAGTTCAGGGTGGGGTGGTGGGGAGATGGCACAGCTGGCCTAGGAAACAGAGAGGCCCAAGGATGCTTGCTTTTCCTGGGAGTGAGAAGGGAGCCGCTGCAGGCTCTGAGCAGGAGGGCCTCAGTGGGGTGTAGGACCCCTCTGGGGTGAGCCCTGCAGGCGGTGAGCCCTTCGGAGGGTGAGCAGGGGAGCAGGGCGGCAGGGCGGAGGCGGTGTGATGGTGCCCGCAGGAGGTGAGGAGTGGGGGGTGCCGGCTGCATCCAGGGGCACGGGGGCTGGGATTCTGGTGGAGTGCGTGTGAGTGAGGAGCACAGAGGGGGTCCTCAGTTGACACCCCCACCCCCCCACCCCCCATTGTTGGTGTGAGCAGTGGGAAGGGAGGAGCCTCCCCACGTGGGGGCAGGGTTGGGGAGGCAGCGGAGGAGCCTATGGGGCAGAGATGGGGATTCCTGCGGCAGGGCTGAGTTTAGGAGGCCGCTGAGACGGCCCGGCACAGCGGCACTGGACTGTGGTTGACTCAGCGGTTGGCTGTGTGAGTCTGGGGTTCAGGGGCGAGGGCCAGGCTCCACCTGCGTCCGGGGGAATCACCATCCTGAGGACGGCGTTTAAAGGGCGAGCCTGTGTTTGAGCTCCGAGGGACACTAGGCCCCAGTGAGGCTGTGGTCAGAGCCGCTGCTTGTCATGTGCCAGGCGCTTGGCCTGGTGGTCGGCAGGGGCCACACGACGGGCCAGGGTACATTCACCATCTGTGTTTACAGATGAGGCAGAGGGAGCTGGAGCGACTTGTCTAAGGTCACCCAACCGGATGACGGATGACGGTGCTCTAGATCAGGAGCCCCACCCCCCTACCCCTGCAGCTCTGGGGCAGCTCAGGCCTGGCCCTCCCTCGGGATGTGCCCTCCTCTTTTCCAGCAACTCCTCGAAGGCAGGAGCCTCTGCCCTGCGTCCCTTGGGTCTGGCACAGGGACGCCTGTGGCCTTTCTTCTAACAGTGGCCCTGGGGTTTCTGGAGGGCTGGCGGTTCTGAGATGCAGACCCTGAGGCTGGCAATGAGCGCCCCGAGGCCCGGGACCAGGCCAAAGCCGCTGCCGCTGGGGAGTAGCTCGCATTGCGGGCCGGGTCTGGATCTCCCCTCCTAGGCCTTGCAGGAGGCCCCCCACTGTGGGCGGGTACAGGCAGAGGCCCCCGGGCTCCACAGCGCTCAGTGAGCCCATGGAGCCAGCAGGGGAGGCCGCCCACATCCCAGGAGGCTGGCAGCTTGAGAAATCACCCTCAACAACCCCAGGAGGCCCCTTCCCTCACCTCCCTGGGGAGTAAGGCATGCAGCTGGGAGGCTGCCAGCAGGGTGGTCTGGGCCCCGACTCTGCCTTCCTGTAACTCCCCTGGCTGGCGGCCGACACACAGCTCCCTGCGTGTTCCTGTCCTCCTGGCCCCAGCCCCTCTACCACGCAGCCCTCTCTCAGCACCCCAGGCCACCCTACCTGCCTCTGATTTCTCCCTTTGTAGGAGGCGCCCCTCAGTACTGATTGTGAAGAGGAGCCTCTGAAATGATCTCCTCTGAGGCCCAGAGAGGGACAGGGACGTGCCCCGGGTCACACAGCAGGCTGGCCCACACCAACACGTGGCCGTGACACCCAGGTCTGCCCCGATGGAATCGCTGTGGCATCCGCCCCCTCCTCCTCTGGGCTTCTGCCTGAGGCGAGAGTGGGGACATGAGTGCTGGAGTCCCTCCAGCTCAGAACACCAGGCTCCTTAGAGGCTCAGGCAACCTGGTTTTGGATCTGTGCTGTGTCACATCTGAGTTACAAATGGCCCCAGTGAAAGCTGCAGGCCCGGCTGCTGGATGCCGGGTGCGTGTGTGTGTGTATGTTTGTGTGTGCACGCACACATGTGTAGATGGGGTGGAGTGGAGTGAGGCTACTGCGGGGAGTTGTGTTATGGGTGTATGGGAATAGAAGTGTGTGTTATAGTGTGTGTGTACATGCACTTCTCTACCTGTAACACAGCTCCCCACAGTAGCCCCACTCCACTGTGCACCCTGCCTTTTTGTGCACACTGAGCAGTGGATGGCAGTGTGTGCGTGTGTGTGTGTGTGTGTGTGTATGCTCACAGGTTGAGTGGGGATGGGCAGGTGTATGTACCGAGGGTTCGTGGCTGTGTGAATGTGTCTGAGTGTCCAGATAAAGTGTGCGTGGTCAACGGTGTGTGTGCAGGTGTGTAGGTGCAGGTGTGTGTTTAGGTGTGTGTACAGATTATGTGAGTGCATTGTGTGTGTACACAGGTGTGTATCCAGGTACATGAAGGAGTGTGTGTGTGTGAGAGCCCAGGTGTATCTGAGTCAGGAATGTGTGGCTGTGAGTTCAGATGTGTGAATGAATGCGGCGTCGTTCGGGGACATGGGTGTGGCTCTGTGAGCATGTGTGTGTATCTAGTACTGTGTACACTCACAGATGCTTGGCCCCCCCATCCCCCAGGCTACTGGGGTCTCTCTGGTGAGCAGGCGGCCGGATTTCCAGGGCTCAACTCCACAGCCACGTGCCATCACCCTGAGCAGACTGGGGTGCGCTCTCTCCACCCAGTGGGATTACTGTTCCAGCAGGTCAAGGTGGGCCTCAGAGGCCAGCCAGGTTGTGGGGAAGTTCATTTGTGTGGTTCATAGATTCTGACGATCTCAGGACCCACCAGGTTCCAGAGTGGGAGGAACTCCTCAGAGCCTCCCACCAGGCTGAGGGCAAAACCAGGAAATTCGCCATCCACCTCCACAGCGGCTCCTGTCCACGCCCTTTGCCCCACCCCAGGTGACCTCTGTCCTCCCCCATCAAACCTGGCTCTGACAGCCTCATTCACTCGGGGAGGGGGGCCTGGGAGGCTGGTGCAGGGTTCCTTGCAGAGGACTGAGAGGAGCGAGGGCCTGACCAAAGTCGAAGAGGGGAGCAGGAAGGGGGGCAGCGTGGGCTGGGGGATGGGCGGAGGGGAGAGCAGGTGCCAGCACACCCTGGAAGCCTGCCTTGGAGACTTGCATCTGTGCCAGGCCCCGGCCCTGCAGCTAGAGGTTCAGAGGACCGCTGTTTCTCTGATAGGGTTAACATGCTACCACCTCCTGGTGACCATGTGTACCTTCACCTGGGGGGCTCCCGATTGGTGTTGGAGCCAGTGGTGGGGTGCCAACCCCACTTTTGTGCACAGGGCCGGCCACCTCCAGCCTGGGGACGGCTAAAGGAGCCCCCAGGAGAGGGACTCCAACAGATTGGGGGCAGTTTTGTTCAGGTTTGGTCTTTTTCTGCCCCTCCTTGTATTTTGTGTGCTGAAAGGCTCCTAGGCTGAAAACACTGAGGCCTGTATGCAGGGCTGGCTGCATAGTTCTCAGGGCCTGGTGCCAAATGAGAATGAACACCCCTTGTTCAAAAATTACTCAGAACTCAAGGCGTTAAACCGAGTGCTCACGCCCATGGAGCAAGCTCTGCCTGTATTGGTGGAGGGGGCCCAGCATCCCTCAGTGGGTCAGGGCAGAGTGGAGTCTGGAACCCAGTCCCTGGACCCCGACACAGGACTGTGTCAACTGCAGGCCTCACTCCGCCCAGAGAGGGGTCTTTGAGCCCTGTCCCACCAACCTCATTTTGGCCCAACCGTACCTCCCCCCATCACCAAGGTGGGGGCAAATGACCTAAGATGAATCTATCCTGGAAATACACCCAAGAATCCCCAGTGTGAAAGAAGAGACACCCCTGCCCTCAGGGACCCCCAAATCTAATGACAGAGGCATGCCTTGTCCTCAGGGAACCCCCAGTCAATGGTGAAGACCGAGATAGCATGCCTGTTCTTGCTGAATCCAGACCTCCACTCTCTTCTCCAAGGGTCTGTTGTGATACTCTGGAGCCTGGACCCCTCCACCCCTTCCACCCTGGGGCCCCAATGCCATCTCAGGGGTGGGCGAGGTGGCTGGCACCCTCCACTGGCTAGTCATGACCTTTCCCATCCACATGCTGGGGGTAGTGCTGTGCCCGTGGGTGAGAGTGTGGGTTGTGTGTGAGGACAGAGGTGTGTGTGCTCACTGGGGAGCAGGCTCTTGTTTTCCTGGGTCTGTGACATTTTCTGAACGGTGGCCTCTCCGCACTCCCAGCCTCCTCCTCGGGACCCCCTGTAAGTTTCATGTGACCTCATAGTCTGTGCGTGGGTATCCTGGTGGTTTGGGTGAGGTAGGTGCCATCATCCCATTGTGCTGATGAGAAAATTGAGGGCTGGAGAGGGAATGAGACTTCCCCGGTGTCACACAGCTCTCTCCTCTCAGACCCTCCAGCTTCTCCAGCCCCCTCCCAAAGGCAAGAACCCCGGGGAAGGGTGGCCGAGATGAAGGCCCTTCAGATTCAGGTCATGAGGTATTTATGGAGAGGGGCAGGGGATTGGGAGAATATGAAAACAGGAGGACCTGGCCCCTCCCTTCAGGAGACTTTCCAACGAGGCCAGGGCCCCTGTGACCTCAGGACTCAAGTCTAGACCCAGGTCCCCCACTGCTGGGCTGGGTGCAAGGAGTGAAGGCTGTCTTGGGGGGTTGGCTAGGATCTGGGAGTCAGGGAGAGCTTCCTGGAGGAGGTGGTACATTAACCAGGCCCCAGGGGAGGGATCCCAGGCTCAGAAACGGCAAATCTAGGAGGCAGAGAGCATTTTCTGCTTTCCCATACCCAGACCTGGGGGCCACAGCCTGGGCTTCCCCTGGCCCTACCCTGGCTGAGGAGGCCAGAGAGGCAGCTGAGACCTGGAGGCCCAGGAGGGAAGGAGGAGGTGGGGAGGGGATCCCAGGCTGGGGCAGTGGGAATTGTCGGGCCCTGCCTGGAAGGCCCCACTATTGAAGAATGGATTACCCGACACCCAGATTAATGGGCTTTCATTTTGCTAAACATCTGTCACTGTTAGTGCTGGCGAGTGAGCGTGAAATGAGCTTTGACTGGGCTGCCATCAGTGCATCACGACGGGTGCCATGGCTCCTGTGCCAGCTGCCTGCTCTGTACAGAGTGGCATGGGGGGGACAGTCACTGAATGGGGGTCCTGGCCACAGTGCTGTGCCATGGCCACCGGGAGCTACTACAAGGCACCTCCCGATGTTCACCTCACTCCCAGCCCTGTGCAGGGTGCTGCTTCAGGGGAGGGTCAGCTGTCCCCTGAGAGCCCCGCCCCTGGGCCTTTCCCAGATAGCACGTAACAGTGGTGAACACTTGTGTGCACCGACTACATACCAGATATTTTACATGCCTTTGCCATTTATTAAATCATTTCAAACTCACAACAACCCTATGAGGTAAGGACTAGAACTCTCATGCCCGAGGAAACTGAGGCCCAAAGGATGTGGCTTGTCCAAGATCACATAGTGACAGTGGTGGAGCCAGGCTGAATTCAGGCTCTATACCATGGCTCCCTTCCGCCAGAAACCAGCAGGACACAGGGCGGGGTCGCCAGCTGTGTCTGTCTGAGGGGTGGGCTTCGGACAGGGCCCCCGCGAGCCCGGGGCAGAGCGCGCTCTGACGCCGCCCCCGGCCCGCCCCCAGCTGTACATCCAGACGACGACGCTGACGGTCTCGGTGAGTCTGAGCGCCTCGGTGTCCCTGGGGATGCTCTACATGCCCAAGGTGTACATCATCCTCTTCCACCCGGAGCAGAACGTGCCCAAGCGCAAGCGCAGTCTCAAAGCCGTCGTCACCGCCGCCACCATGTCCAACAAGTTCACGCAGAAAGGCAGCTTCCGGCCCAACGGCGAGGCCAAGTCCGAGCTCTGCGAGAACCTGGAAGCCCCCGGTGAGTGCCCGGCCCCGCCCCTCTCCTCTGGACCAGCGCAGGCCCCGCCCCTCTCCTCTGGACCAGCCCAAGCCCCGCCCCTCTCCTCTGGACCAGCCCGGCCCCGCCCTCTTCCTGGAGCAGGTCCCCGCTTCCCCGCTCCCAACCAAGTCTGGTCCAATGGGGTCACAGGGAGAGCCCTGAGGCCAAAGTGCGGGGTTCCCACCCAGAGGAGAGCCTTGAGGCAACAGTGGGCAACAGCCTAATCTGCCCCGCCCCGTCCTGGGAAGGGGACTCTTGCCTCTCCCTTCCAGGGAACTATGCCCACTTAGGAAGAGTCCGTGGGGGGCCTGGTTAGACAGGGTGACCTGAGACTCTGGCCCTTTCAGTCTCCCTGGGTAGGAGGGCGCTGTCTGGAAGCAGTTAAAATCCCTCAGCTTGACTTTGTCCAGCTGCCCCAAGGCAGGGTCCTGAGAGAGGGGGGACTCAGGACACTGGTCCTGGGATGGGTAAGTGAGGCCTAGGGTGGGGAGCAGGGCCTGCAGAGTGGTTGGTAGGGGGATGTCCAAGGAGAGAGAGGTAGGGCATGGGAGGGACAGGTTGGGTGACCATTTCTTGAACCCCGACTCTGGGCCACCCCTGCAGGAACCAGTTTTCATCTTCACAGCAACCTTGAAAGCAGTGGTTTTTAATTATTTGAGGCTACAGATAAGGAAGGGCTTCCCTGGGGGCTCAGATGGTAAAGAATTCACCTACAATGCAGGAGACCCGGGTTTGATCCCTGGGTGGGGAAGATCCCCTGGAGAAGGAAATGGCAACCCACTCCAGTATTCTGGCCTGGGAAATCCCATGGAGAGAGGAGCCTGGAGGGCTACAGCCCATGGGATCACAAAAGAGCTGGACACAATTGAACAATTAAACAACAGATGAGAAAAGGAAGGCTCAGATAGGCGAGGGACTCCCCGGGGCCTCGTGGCAGCAGGTGATGTCCCACTGCCTCCAAGTAGAGACCGAGGCCTCTGACCTGTGGGCTGGGACTGTACGGGCCTCGCTTCCGACTGCTCCCGGGTGGACAGGGTGCAGGGGAACTTGTGGTCCCACCGCAGACCTGGACTCCCTCCCTGGACCCCCTGTAAATGTCCGAATGGTTAAAATAGCAGCCCCTCCTGCCTCCCCGCTTTCTGGGAGTCTTGGGGGCCTTTTTTTGGAGGCGGCAGAGTGAAGAGCCCCTTTCCCAGGAGAGTTTCAGATCCGGTGGCCCCTCAGGTCAGTGCTCTGCTTCCTCCCTCTAGTCCTGGGGGAAAGGCCGCAAGTGGACATTGTTGGGAACACCAGGAGGGAGATTGGTGAGCACAGGCTCCAGAGAAGGGCCCCTTTGTCACCCACCAAGAGATCAGGAGAAACAGGAGACCTCCCTAGCAGGTGTTTGGGCTGGGATAGGCCCTCCCACAGGCTCCCCTCCCTGGGGCTCTGGCTGAAGCATCTTCCGTTATCAGTCATTCCCACCTGTAGAAAAAGTTATCAGCTGTAGAAAGGAGGAAAGTCCTTCCCCACATCCAAACAGGACTTTTCACTTCCCAGAGATCTCTCCCCTTTAAGTGGTCTTCACAGCTGTCCTGTGAGGCCTGGATTGGGCTGGATCCCCAGCTGAGGCCCAGGGAGGGTGAGTGATTCTCCTGAGGTCACAGAGCAAGGTCATGACTAGCTGGCCATACTGTGTCTTTCTCTTGACTCTGACTCCATCCGGCCTCCCTGTCTCTCTGTGCAGAGCCAAGTACCTGGCTTCCAGCATGCCCCTCCTTTGCTCAACACCCCTGATAACTCTTGGCCACACCCTCCACCAAATGACATTTTATTCCCTATGGTCGTACTCTTCTTTCCAGGGCATCAACTTCCTTGTGCCTACACACAGCCTGGGGCTCCCTTCAGATGCCATGTGGACCCTCTGCCTGTGATGGGAAGGGGCAGTGTCCTCATGGGCCTTCCCACCTCTGGTCTTTCACGTCCACTCAGATGTGCAGAAACCCCCAGGGCAGCCCCTAACTAGGTCCTTCTGTCCTGAGCTGGGACCCCTCGCTGCTTCCCACCCCACACTCCTGACTTCCTTTTCCTCCTTCCCAGGGAGACTCACCCTTCTTGGGTCCCATGCCCCCAGGCCCCGCTTTGCTCCAGGGCTCATGAGAGCAAGTGGGTATCAGCTCGCTCAGACCCCCGTGTCTAACAGGAGAGAGCACCCTGACCCCGGAGGGTGGCACGCATAGCGCTGTGACCGGCCAGAGGGAACCCCAGGGGTGGGACTGATGGCACCTCGTTGACACAGTTGCCTCTGCCTCTACTCAGACTGGCACCTGGGGACTGGGGACAAGGAGAGGTCCCTGTGCGGGCCTGGCAAGGGAGACTCAGCTTTCCCAGCCTCCTGCTTCCCGAGAGGGCAGGGTGAGAGCTGGTCCTCCCCACCGACCCCTGCACTGAGGACTGGAGGCCGGCTCCCTCGCCCCCACCTTCTCAGCTCGGGGACAACAGCGGCCATGGAGGCGCTGGGCGGGAGCCGGGTGATTAATTCTGGGAACAGCCAGATCGTGGGGGTGTGAGCCAGAGGAGTGGGGAGGTGTCATTCCGTGGAGCAGGGACATTTTTCACTCTGTCACTGGCAGGCCACGTATCTTTAAACAAACAACAGAATAAATAATTCAGGGGCCCGATTGCAGGCAGATTAGGCGAGAAAACATGGGGACGACAAATGGGGGCTGACAGCTTCTGCCACCACTGCCCAGCTAATTGTTAGCTGAGACAGCGACACTGAAAGCCAGCAGCCGGGAGTCATCAGTGAGGGATGGGCTTGGGTCCTTGGGCCACACCTCCTCCCCGCCCCCTCCACGCAGCTGCCGCCCCTGGAGTGTCGCTGGCCCCATCCAGTCCTCATGGATATCTTAGCCCGGCCCCTTCACCTACCATTTTTCAGGGTTTAGGGAGTATTTCTATCTACCCGGTTTCTGAGAGCAGGTAAGGGCTTATGATCACCCCATTTTACAGATGAGGGAGTTGAGGTTCTGAGAGGTTCAATTTGTTAGAAAGTCTGCATGGCAGAGGCTGAGATCCCCTACACCAGTGAGGGCAGGGCGGGACCTCAAGTGGCCAGAGCTCTTCCTTATGAGCCTCAGCTCCTGGGGGCCGTGGGCGGAATCATTGCTCCCATTTTCCAGATGGTCAGACTCAGGCTCCGTTGAAGGACTCTGGGGCTGCTGGCTTATAGCGGAGGGCTGAAGGTGCTTCTGGGTCCTGAAACCCACGGATTGGGTTTTCTAGAGGAGGCAGCTCTGGTCTTGGAGGGAGAGGAGGGGCCCAGCTGTCCCTCCCCTCCCTGCTACGTTCTCTGTCCCCGCCGCTCTCCTTGCGCCCCCACCGCCCTCACTTCAGGCTCCCGGGCCCCTGCAGTCAGTGGCGATCTTGCTGCTGAGGTTTTCCTTCCCCTCTGAGCCAGGAGCTGCCGATGGGTTTACAGGTTTGGAAATTCAGTTTTATCAGTTCACCCAAGGGGTGATGGAGCCCTGGGGAATTGATGCTCAGTAGCCTGGCCCACGGACGTGAGAGTCACAGTCAGTGGCCGGCTCTTTTTCTGAGGTTGGGGGAGAGAGTGGGCAGGGATGTAGGGGCAGCTGAAGGGAAGGAACTCTCAGCAAAAAGGGCCGCTCTCCTCCTGCTGTAGGCCCGGAGACCTCGCAGGGCGGGGAGGAGCTGGCTGAGGTCACAGCTGTGCTCCTTGTCCACCCTCGGTCCTCCAGCCTCCCAGAGGGACGTAGGCTGTTTTAGAAATGAAGGTGGGTGTCCTTTACACACTGCGCAGTGCTGTGCTGGGTTCTTAATGCTGTCCTGGGTGTCGTGGACACCTTCCAGTAGCACCTGTCCAGGTGGCACCTAAAACCTGAAATTCCCTGCCCCTGCCCAGTGATCGTTAATCTTCTGCTTGGATATTTCCGTTGACAGGGACTAGTTCAGCTCATCTGCCTACCAAGGCCACTCTCAGCCCGGGCCAGGAGAGAGTTCTTCCTTTAGCCTCCCCACTGGTCCCCTGGTGTCCCCCCTGCTCACCCCATCCTGGCAACCTTGCTTCTTTCCACACCCAGGGGACCCTCTGAGAGGGTTGCTGCAGTTCCGGCTGTATGAGTGAGCTTCCGGTCACGCTGCTATGACAAAGAGGCCCCAGGACAGAGTGGTCAAATCAGATTTGTTTCTCTCTGATCTTGTAGTGCATGGCGGGTAGCAGCAGGGACCTGGGTTCCTTCTGTTTGTCTTTCCGTCGGGTCCTAGAGGGTTGTCCTTGTCCTCATGCCTGGGGCTACTCGACCTAGATGTTGCTTCTGGCCACAGGACGGAAAAGAGAGGAAGTAGGGAGGAAACAATCTATTTTTTTTCCCCCAAAGAATGAGCTTGATCATTTTATGGTAACAAATAATTCTGCCAAATCTCAGTGGTTTAAAACAATAAAGGTCCATTTCCCACTCCTCGTGCATGGGAACAGTCTATTTTCATCAAATGTGTGGACGCTGCACACAGCCCTTGACACTTGTCATTAGCAGGAATGTGGTCACATGAGGCCACTCTGGGCTGCAAGGGAGTCTGGGAAATATGGTCCTTAATTTGGCAGTGAAAACTGGTAGACAGACAGCTGGGGGTGGTCAGGGTGCCACCCACCATCCTGCCGTCTTCCATGTCACCTTCTCCAGGCAGAAGCCCCTGGCTGTGCCTGGTAGATGCTCCCCCCTGTTCTGAGCTGTTAGGGTCCTGACAGAGTCAAGGCAGTTTTATGACCGAGGGCACAGCGATGTCCCACATCCACTCTGCTCTCTTGGCAGAGAGAGCACAGGCAGCCTCCCCGACTTCCCCCGAGCTGTCTGCAGGTCATGGAGGGAGACCCTGAGCCCTGGCAGGACAGAAAAAACCCCAGGATTCGGGCTGGGCTCCTCACCCATCTGGCCTCAGCTCCTCAGTGTTCCAAGAGGGTGGTGCTTACCTGGCCTCTTCCTGAGGCTGCTGTGAGGTGTGAACTCCAGTGGGGTGGCAGTGCAGGCACTTGGGATGCCCGGGGTGGGGTGGGGGGCTGGCATGGTTCCCTGACCGTGGCTGCGGGGAGGGGAGACACCCAGAGAGGCAGCCCTGGCCCCGTGATGGGTGAGCGGAAGCCGGACTGATGCATGCAGATAAGAGGGGCTCAGGGCTGGGGTGAGACAGGACCCCCGGTGGGGGAGGGGGAGGGGTCCCAAGGACTTCCATCTCCCACCATCTCCCCGGGCGTGGGAGTAGGGCCGAGTTAGGCACACACCCCAGTGCCCAGCCCCCTGAGGCCCCTCTCTGGTTCCCTCATCTCCTCTGTCTGCATTTCTGCTCATTCCCCCAAGGCTGTGTGTCTGTATATATTCTTTACATGTGTGTTTCCAAAGTGTGTGTTGCATGTCTGAAAAACTCTCCCCTGGTCATACTTGAAGACTGTATCATATCAGAAATAAACACGATCCTCTTAAAGCCTCGTGGGATCAGGAGCACACAGGGACTCCGTGGGGTGGGGGCTGGGGGGCGATACTCACAGAGGAATGGCGTCAGCAGGGAGAGCTCCAAGGAGGGTCCGCCTAGGGGGACGAGGTGAAGACGGATGGGCCCGCCAGGCCGGCAGCCCAGGTGTGGGGGTGGGTGGGATGGGTCGG
This sequence comes from Bos indicus, assembly GCF_029378745.1. Classification (NCBI taxonomy): domain Eukaryota; kingdom Metazoa; phylum Chordata; class Mammalia; order Artiodactyla; family Bovidae; genus Bos; species Bos indicus. The sequence goes on along the minus strand of NC_091782.1, from coordinate 9,646,403 downwards.
GGGGTGGGGGGGGGGGGAAGTGCTCAGTGGGTGGGATGGGTGCTGATGCCCCGGGCAGGGCCATGCCTGCGGAAGGGGCGTTGGATGAAGACAGCCCCTGACTCCTCGCTCCCCGGTCTCTCTCCTTCCAGCGCTGGCCACCAAACAGACCTACGTCACCTACACCAATCATGCCATCTAGCTCGGCCCCCGGAGCCGCCCAGGAGGAGGAGGAGGAGGAGGACGGAGACCCTTGTGGATGGTGCGTCCGGCCAGGGCCACGCCCAGGGGCCCAGCTGATGTCCTCACCGCCTGCGGGCTCCCGCGGACGTGGCTTGGTGCTGCTGACAGTGGGACCCCCGGCAGTCACTGCTGGGTGGCCTGGACAAGCCGGGCCGGGGCCAGGAGGAGGCTGGGGGGCTGGGAAGCCTCAGGCCACGAGCGCCTGCGTCCTGCGCCGGCCCCGCCCCGCCCCAAACCCCCGAGGCTCGGGCACTGGTTTCCCCCCTCGTCTCTGCCTGTCCTGTTGGTGACTCCCTCAGTCTCCATCCCAGTCTTGAGTTCTCTTCTCTCTCTGTATCACCTTTTCTCGCCGTGTGTCTCTGTCTGTGTGCCCTCTGCTTTTTCTGTATCTTCTCTTTCCGTCTCTGCCGTCTCCAGCTCTCTCCCGTCTCTTCTCCTGTGCTCCGCCCGTCTCTCATTTTTCTTTCCTGTCCTCAGCCCCCTCCTCGCCTTCATTTCCCTCTCCCTGCCATCTTTTGCCGATTCACCAAATCCTACATGTCGCTAAAGAGAAAAAAAGGAGAAAAAAAAAATCAAAACACAAAAAAGCCAAAACAAAAGCAAATCCCGAGTGTGTTGCCAAGTGCTGCGTCCTCTCCGTGACCTCTGTGCGTGCCCGCGGCCCGCAGCCTTCCCGCCTGCCCCCCGCCGTCTGCCGCGTGTGCTGCCCGCCTGCCCGCCTGCCCCTCCCGCCGATGACACGGAGTTCAGTGCCTGGGTGTCTGGTGATGGTTATTGACGACAATGTGTAGCGCATGATTGTTTTTATACCAAGAACATTTCTAATAAAAATAAATACATGGTTTTGCACCCCGGCTCCACATCCACTGAGGGGCCTGCGGTCGGACCCCTGGCTCAGCCCGAAGCTGGAGGCCCTGCGGTTACAGGGAAGGAGGAACTGGGTGACAGGGACACAGGGCTGGAGGGCAGTGGAGACTGCTTCCTGGATTGGCCTCGGGTGGGGTCTTGGAGAGTCCCTGGGCAGGGAGGGGCCAACCATAACCTGATCCCCTCCTTCCCTCCCAGCCAGTAAATGCTCCTCTTGAGAGAGTGGGTACAGGGTTCCCAGCACCCAGAGCCCTCCCCTCCTGTGGGTCCTGTCTCCAGGTCACAGGTGCTGGGATGGTGGCTGTCCTGGAGATGAGTGTGTGGCACGTGGCCAGGTGGGCCAGGTGTATGGCACAGGTGTATCTCTGTGTATGTGTGTGTCTCCCCCCAGCCCTGTGCGTCTGTCCATTTTGTGTGTGTGTGTGTGTGTGTGTGTGTGTGTGTGTGTGTGTGTGTGTGTACGCGCGCGCGCACTCCTATGCCTCCATAGGCAAGCTTATTTGTCTTGTGGGAGTGTCTGTCTGCTTAGGCTCCAGTGGGTGTGCGTCCACATCACACCCATGTCACGAGGATGCTGTCCTCTGCAAGTGGGAGTGTGTTCACAGCAGCTGGCATCCGTGGCAGGTTGGGAGGTGGGGAGCGAGCTGCTCAGGGGCTGGGCCCTGCCAGGGGTAAATTACAGAGCCAGCGACACAGCGAGGCCCCAGACGGCAGCTGCCTGAGCTGCCCCTTCCTGCCCGCTCCCCCCGCCCCACTTCCTCTGATACCTGACAGAGCGCTGGAGGGGCCCGACTGGGGGCTGGCGGGGCCCAGGTGTGGAGCAGGTGTGGGTGTGTGTGAGAGGTGGGGTGGGCCGTTCAATCACGTGTCAGGCCCCTCTGTCCGCCTGGGGGGCTACTCCTGGGGGCCAGGCTCGGGAGTCTGTTCTCCTGGGGGTCCGTGTGAGACTGTGTGTGTGTGCAGTGCCTACTATGTGCTCAATAAATACGTATGTAAGGGAGGGAGTGGGGAAGGAGCTCTCACACCCATCATCTTGCTTTTGCAGGGTGCTCCCTGAGGCTGCCATCCAGAATAGAGTCTACTCAGTGCCCAGTGTAGTGTAGGCAGGGGTGGAGTGAGGGAGCTGGATGTGAAGGGCAGGGGCAGCTCTCTGACCGCACCCCCTGCCTAGGCACCTTGTCCCCTCAGTGGTCCGGGTCCCTCTATGGTGATTGCTGGGCTGGGTCTGGACAGAGGGCCTGGCCTGGAACCCAAGGGCTTGACACTCAGCCCAGGACTTCCCCAGGTGCCCCCGTATCTGTGGAGCCCCCTTCTAGGATCCAGGGAGAGTCATGTTCCTTCCAAGGTGGGTGCTGCCCCCTCTGTCCCCCTAGCACTCAGGAGAGGGCAGTGGGGCCCAAGGGCAGTTCAAGGCCTCCTAGAGGGAGGAGGAGGCTGAGGGTCAGAGCCGGGTGGGCTCTGCATGGGCCTTAGGCTGGCCTGCCTGGGGCTCTAGAAATGCTGATGACCCAAAGAAACACGACAGTGGGGGTGAGTGAGCTAAGTGGGGAAGGCTTGGGTGGGGTGTGCATTCCCAGCAGGGGTCTGGTGTACAGAGGAGAGGTGAGTAGGCTCTGTGTCCAGAGATGAGGAGGAAGGACCCACTCCCAGCAGGACTTTTGGAAGGCAAGCCTGCTGCAGCTCTGTGGGATGGTGGGCATCCCAGGGGCCCATCACAATGGAGGCCTAGGCCTGTGAGGCTGGGGCTGGGGTCCCCCAGGTGCTGCAGATGGGGCCGGCCCTGACACATGTGGTGGGGAGAACTTCCAGGGCCAGCTGGCTGCTCATCTTTGCTCTCCATCCCATATTATTAACTCCCAGGCTCAAGAGACACCCACGAAATGTGGACAGATATTTGTATCTTCAGAATTTTCTATTTCAATAAGATGGGGGGATTTGCAGTGTCCTTGACCCCCCGGAGACCTTTTCTCTCCTCTGTGCTCAGCCCTCCCCTAGGGCCTCAGCCTCTGAGAGGCCCCAGGGTGAGGTCAGAGGCAGCCCCTGCCCTGCCCAGGGCAAGATAACAAAATTACCTAGTGGAGGTTCTACCCCCACCAGAACTTTAGACCATGGAGATGGTGGATGGTCATTCAGAAGGACTCGATCTGAGGTCCCGTGGGTGGGGCTGGCACAGATCTGTTTTACAAGCTCCCCAGGGGATCAGGGACAGCTCAGTGGGCCAGGTAAATCAGTGTTCTGGCAGAAGAATCTTAACATCAGCATCTCTGAGAACTTGTTAGAAAATCAAATTATGGGGGACTTCCCTGGTAGTCCAGTGGCTAAGACTGTGCTCTCAATGCAGGGGGCATGGGTTTGATCCCTGGTCGGGGAACTAAGATCCTGCCTGCTGCATGGCATGGCCATGGGCGAAAAAAAAGGAGGAAATCAAATTATGGGTTTCTCCCCATCCCAGGCTGGCTGGACCAGAAGCTCTGGGGGTAGGGTCTTTAAGTCCATTTACAAGCCCTGTAGCTCAGTTCAGTGCAAGGCCAAGCTACCTAACACTAGCTGTATGTCAAAAGGCCAACATGTGGGACTGAAATATGTTTATGTGGGGCAGATGGAGGGTGGAGTTCAGACCTAGGGTCTCTGGAGTCTCAGGGAGTTCCTGGGCTGCTGGACTTTCAGTCCTAAAACCAAGAAAGTCTGGGAAAAACTAGACAAATCTGGTAAGAACACTTTCCTTTTTCATTCAACAGATAGTAAGTACCTACTGTGTACTGTGTGGGCTGCCCTGGTGGCTCAGACAGTAAAGAATCTGCCTGCAATGGGAGAGACCAGGGTTCGATCCCTGGGTTGGGAAGATCCCCTGGAGGAGAGCATGGCAACCCACTCCAGTATTCTTGCCTGGAGAATACCATGAACAGAGGATCCTGGTAGGCTACAGTCCATAGGGCAGTAGTAAAGAGTTGGACATGACTGAGGCAACTGGGCATGCATGCACTCATGCATGTACAAGCCAGGCCCCGGTATGCAGTAGTGAGCAAGCCAGGGTGGTACCAGCCCTTGGGGTTTCTGTAGTCAGGGTGGGGACAATGCCACTAAAAAGCTTTTTGAGGCTCAAAATGAAGACTAAGCTGCTAACTGTCCTGAACAGGAGTTCACTGGGCTCCCAGGCTAGCTGGGCACACGGGCCACCTCTGTGGAATTCCCAGGACCCTGAGGGCTAAGCTTCAGGAGCAGTATCCAAGCTTGGATCCCTTCCAGCTCAGATGGGCTGGTTCTGAGTTCCAATGTGCTAGGGTCTGTTTCTCCCATCCTGCCTTCTCAGTCCCTGGAAGCAGAGGTAGGGGGCCCAGAGAGTTGTCTCTTAGCCTCATTCCGGGAGCATGGAGCCACTTCAGCCTCCAGGCCCAGGGAAGGGTCCTTGGAAGCTCACAGGAGGATGCTTATCTTCTAGAGGGCTGTGGGACCCCTCCCCAGCCAGAGGTCAGACTATGGGCCCTTTTATTTAAAAAAAAAAAGAAGATTTTTTTCCTTTTTTTTGATGTGGACCATTTTGGGGCTTCCTGGGTGGCTCAGAGGTAAAGAATCCACCTGCAGGATCCACAGAGATACGGGTTCAATCCCTGAGTTAGGAAGATCCCCTGAAGGAGGGCATGAGAACCCACTCCAGTATTCTTGCCTAGAGAATCTCATGGACAGAGGAGCCTGGAGGACTGCAGTCCATGGGGTCATAAAGACTCGGACACGACTAAAGTGACTTAGCATGCATGGACCAATTAAGGCCAAAAAGTCTTTGGTCTTTGACCAACCTAGACAGCATATTAAAAAGCAAAGACATGTCTTTGCGGACAAAGGTCCATCTAGTCAAAGCTATGGTTTTTCCAGTGGTCATGTATGGATGTGAAAGTTAGACTACAAAGAAAGCTGAGCGCCAAAGAATTGATGCTTTTGAGCTGTGGTGTTGGAGAAGACTCTTGAGAGTCCCTTGGACTTAAAGGAGATCCAATCAGTCCATCCTAAAGGAAATCAGTCCTGAAAATTCATTGAAAGAACTGATGCTGAAGCTGAAACTCCAATACTTTGGCCACCTGATGTGAAGAGCTGACTCATTTGAAAAGACCCTGATGCTGGGAAAGATTGAAGGCAGGAGAAAGGGATGACAGAGGATGAGATGGTTGGATGGCATCACCAACTCAACGGACATGAGTTTGAGCAAGCTCTGGAAGTTGGTGATGCACAGGGAAGCCTGGCTTGCTGCAGTCCATGGGGTTGCAGAGTCAGATATGACTGAGTGACTGAACTGAACTGAATTGAATTTGTTACAATATTGATTGTGTTTTGGGGTGCCATGAGGCATGTGAGATCTTAGTTCCCTGACCAGGGATCAAACCTGCACCCCCTGCATCAGAAAGCAAAATCGTAACCACTGGACCACCAGGGAAGTCCTGTAGGGCCTTTTCTTTTTTGGGTGCCCTTGCCCCAGCCTGGGGTTTCCATCCAGCCACTGAGCATTGAGGGGAGACTGAGGGGTTGTCCCTGGCATGAGAGCCCCACGCCCACCCCCTGTGCCTGCCCTGCCCTGCCCCGATGCCCCACAGGCCTTGGCCCTGGCACTCTGAGCTTCCCAGGGCTTAGACTTCTCTACAGACACCCCAGGGCTGAATGGTGCACGGTGCCAAAATCTCACTTCAGTTGGCAAAAGCAGCAATTAGCATCTAATGAGGCTTCTTGCTTTATTTTTAGGTAACCTCCAGGGCCCTGCCTGTGTAATTCAGCCGCCATTGCTTGGCAGATAATTAAAGCGTGTCACCATAATTTGCCTTTTTTTTTTTTTTTATAAAGCCCATAATTATGTCTTTATTGTGAGTGGGGGGGAAAGAGGAGGGAAAGAAAACGAAGAGATGAGGTTGGGGCAGGAAACGGGACTTGGCTCCCTCGGTCAGGACCCTCTGCTCCATCAGCTGGACTAGGAGCCCTATCCTCAGGGCAGGTACCCCAGGGGCCCCCTAACTTCATGGTCTGCCCTCACTACTCTGCCCAAGACTCCCTACTTGTTGGCTGCCCTGCACCTCTACTTCTGGAGTCCTCCTCTTTCAGGTTAGGTTTGGGGAAGGGGAGTTTCTGTTCTTCCAATTCTTTCCTTATAAAACCAGTCCCAGCATTCCAGAAAAACCAGAGGTTTCCAGTGGGCAGAAAGGGCATGGAGCTGAAACCAGAGTGACCCTGAGTTGATAATTTTGGGGGGGCTGCTCTGGGTCTTCATTGCTGCACACGTAGGCTCTTTCTGTGATCCGTTGTGTCTGACTCTTTGTGACCCCATGGACTGTAGCCCACCAGGCTCCTCTGTCCATGGAATTTTCCAGGCAAAAATACTGGAGTGGGCTGCCATTTCCTACTCCAGGGGATCTTCCCAATCCAGGGATTGAACCTACGTCTCTTGCGTCTCCTGCATTGGCAGGCGGATTCTTTACCACAGCGCCACCTGGGAAGTCCCCTAATTCCCTAACCAGGTATCAAACCTGTGTGTCCCTTGCATTGGAAAGCAGATTCTTAACCACTGGACCACCAGAGAAATCCCGAGTTGATGATTCTTGAGCTGTGCTCAGGCATCTGAGAGTTCATGATTCTATTCTCCTGCTATGTATGTTTGAAAATGTCCTTAATAAATCAACAAAACTCCTTCCCCAGAAAGGGGTCTGCCAGCCAAGCCGGGCACCTGGTGCTCGCTCAGGAACTTGTGACTTGGTGTTCTCTCTAGCTCTGAGCTCTTTATCTCCCATTTACTGCACTTTAGTCATTATTTTGCCTGTGAGTGGTGGTGGGGCGATCCTTTCTAGGAATCTGAAATCAGACTCTGGAGCCTGCAGGCCGTGCTGGGAACAGGCTGCTCAGGTCGTTTCAGGGGGGCCCCTGCCCCTAAACATCTTCCAGCATGTCATCTGTGCTACCTCAAAGTCTACCGCCAAAGCCTCAGGCTTCTGCGTCAAAGCACGTTCTCCCAAAACATGACAATGTTTGGTCATCATATAGGAGTCATGTTTCAAGACATCAGCTGCTCTGAAGGTGTGGAATGGGGACAGGTAGGTTTTGAAAGGACTTCCCAGATTACCCTCAGTCACGTAGCAAGCATTCCCCCCACTGCTTTATCTCGGACATCACCCTAACGTGCCTGTGGCCTGTTCCTTCTGTTCATCCTCCCGCCAGAAGGTCAGCCCCACCAGGGCAGGGATTTTTTGTTAGCTTGATCACAAATCACAAATGTCACTTTAAGCTGAATCTAGAACAGTCCCCAGCACACAGCATATAATGAATATTGTTGAATGACTGGATTGGGGAGAGGGGGTTGGACCAGAGACCCAGAGGGACCTGGATAGCTGAATCGCCACCTCCACAGCCTCACCCCCTCCCCCAGCACTCAGTTCTATCACCGAGTCTCTGCCCAAAGTCCAATGGCTCCTTTCTTCGTTGCAGCTTCTCGAGGTCTTCCCTGGAGGCCCGAGGGGAGCATGGATGTAGCGTTCTGGTCATTGGATAGGGGACAGCCCCTATCTGCCTCGTTACCCACCCCCCTCAACCACAGGATGATAGACAGCTTGGATTTGGAACAAGGAGACCTGGGTTCTAAGTACAGGCTTGGCTGCTAACTCGATGTGTACCAATGGGCAAGTTGCTTTCCCTCTCTGGGCCCCAGTTTCTTCATTCATTAACAGAAGTATGGAAGTACTGAGCTCTGAGCCCCCAGAGCCTGGGTAGGCAGCCAGCATTCCAGCGGTACAGAAAGGGGAGGCAACTGCAAACGAGAGGCTTTTGGGGCTGGTAGCTATGGCAACTGCGCACACACTAAGGGTGGGGGAGGGGCTTGAGTATGCAAATCAGGCCCTTGGTTGGCATCCCCAGCCCCTGCGGGCCTGTGTGTGATTGGAGGAAGAGGTTTTATTGGTGTTGTGGGGCAGTGGAAGGGGATGGAGAAACGATGGGGGTGGCTGGGGTGCCAGGGCCAGTCCTGGGTGGGCCTGCCAGACCCGCCCTCTGTCACGGGGTGGGAGATGGACTCACTGGTGAAGCAGATACAGAACTGATGTGTAAGTGGGGCAGGACCCCAACAACCATCCTCTCTGCCCCCTCATACAGTAGCCGAGGAGGAAACTGAGGCCTGGAGAGTCAAGAGGTTTGTCAAGATTTGAACCACCATCCTGGTCAACCTAGGAAGTTAGGGGAGGTGTGCTTTTCCAAGAGCCCTGTAAACCATCTCCCTGGTAAACACTGTTCCTTCTGAGCTTGTACTTGGGAAAGTTGGGGTGGTGGGGGGGTGAGCTGCCCCTGAGCTTGGAGGGCAGGGGCAGTCTGTGCACACCATCCAGGGAGGTGGACAGCTGTGCCCAGCCCTGGCAGGGGCAGGGGGTGAACACAGGCCTACTGAGGGGTCTGGAGCTAGAACCCCGGCTTTGGCCTCTGTGACGCAGGCGCCCAAGGCACTCAGTTCTCCCAACTTTAGTGTCTGCACCTGTGAATGGAGAGAATGTCTCCTGAAGGTGATTTCAGGACGACAAAAGCATCGGGAAAGCACGGGCGGTCAGGAGGGGACACGGGCCCACCCTGGAGCCTCCGCTGCCTCGCCCTCCAGGATGACGCGCCCTCCTCTCCTCTGCCCACCCGCCCACCCCCCTCTGGGGCTTCTTTCCTTCCACCCCGGCTCCTCATATGCTAGGGCTTCCTCTGGGGCTCCAGGCCAGGCCCGTTTGCTCCTTTCTTCTTCAGCACTTTTCCAACACGCCGTGTCCTCCCCAACACACCCCAGCCGCCCTTGCAGTTGGGTTGAGGCCACGTGACCTGTTCTGGTCAATGAACTGTGGGCATCAGCTGTGCCTGTTGCTTCCGGAAGCTCACAGGTCTACCTCCTCCATAGGGCCTTCCTTCTCTTCCCGCGGCAACCTTAGAAGTTGCGGGTTGAGATGGAGGTCACCTAGGTCTCTGAGTCATTGGTTGGGGGAGACCCTCTGCCGTCCCATGGTGAACTTGGTATGCACAGGAGATAAATATCCCTTTTTGCTAGGATGCTGGGATATCAAGATTGGTTTCTTTCCTTTTCTTTTTCTTCTTTTTTTGGCCATGCCGCATGTGAGGTCTTAGTTCCCCGACTGGGGATCGAACCTGTGCCCCCTGCATTGGAAGCATGCAGTCTTAACCACTAGACTCCCAGAGAAGTCCCAAGATCGTTTTTTAAGTTGTAGCTTTTCCTATCCTGCCTAATAGATCATCAAATAAATGCCAAATTTCTCTTTTAGCTTCCAAACCTTCTGAGCACCCCACTGGCTGCAGCTGTACAGGGTTCTCTGTGAGTGATCCACAGTGGAACTCACAGTCTTCTCCTAAACGTGGTCTGCTTCCTTGCTCCCATTTTGGTGATCAGCAGCCGGCACCTTCCCCTAGACTTCCGCTTCCCACCTTTCACCTGTGGCTGAGTCCTCACCACCCTCTCCGCCCTCTCCTCCGCGCCCACCGCCACTCTGGACCTCACTTCCTCACCACCTGTCATCCCTGGGTGGCGAGCAGTCTCCCAGCTCCTCTCCCCGCTTTCAGCCTTTATCTTTGTTCTTTAAAGATATTGCTCCCTGTCTTCTGGTTTCTGTTGTTTTCAAGGAGAAATGTGCCATCATCCTTATCTTTGTCCCTTTGTATGTAATGTCACTTTCCTCTGGCTGCTTTTACTTTTTCTCTTTATCACTGGTTTTAAGCTGTTTGATTATGACGTGCCCCGATGTGGTTTTCTTTGCATTTCTTGTGCTTGCATTTTGTTGAGATTCTTGGATCTCTAGGTTAATAGTCTTTTTTTTGAAAGATTTTGGTCATTATTTCTTCAGAACTGTTTCTGTCCTCCTTGCGGGACTTGTATTACATGTATGTGAGACCTTGTTCCAGTAACTCGGGGATGCTCTATTCTTTTTTTTTTCCAATCTTTTTTCTCTTTGTGTTTCATTTTGTATAGTTTCTATTTTTTTAACTTAAAATTATTTAAGTAAAACTGACTTACAGTATTTTTTAGTTTCAGGCATAGAACATAGTGAGTTGATATTTTTATACATAACAAACTGATCACCATGATATGTCTAGTTACCATCTGTCACCACACAAAGTTATAATTATTATTAACTATACTCTGTATGCTGTGTGTTACATCCCTATGGCTTAGTTATTCTCTAACTGGAAGTTTGTACCTCTTAATCTTCCTGTTTCACTCATCTTTACCTGTTTCACTCATCCCCTGGTCCCTCTCCAGTCTGGCAATCACCAGTCTGCTCTCTGTATCTGTGAGTGTGGTTCTGTTATGAGCATTCATTTGTTTTATATTTTTAGACCCCACATACATGTGAAGTCATACAGTATTTGTCTTTCTGTCTGACTTATTTAGTTTAATACACTCTAGGTCTATCCACTTGTCTCAGATGGCAGGAGTTCCTTCCTTTGTATGGCTAAGTAATGTTCCATTATATATACACCACATCTTCTTTATCCATTCATCCCTTGATGGGCACTTCAGGTGCTTCTAAGTCTTGGCTTTAGTGCACATACTGCAATGATATATGAGTGCATATACATTTTCATATTAATGTTTTTGTCTTCTTTGGAGAAATACCCAGAAGTGGAATTACTAGATTGTATGTTCACTGGAAGGACTGATGCTAAAGCTGAAACTCCAGTACTTTGGCCACCTCATGCGAAGAGTTGACTCATCGGAAAAAACTCTGATGCTGGGAGGGATTGGGGGCAGGAGGAGAAGGGGATGACAGAGGATGAGATGGCTGGATGGCATCACCAACTTGATGGACGTGAGTCTCAGTGAACTCTGGGAGTTGGTGATGGACAGGGAGGCCTGGCATGCTGCGATTCATGGGGTCGCAAAGACTCAGACACGACTGAGCGACTGAACTGAACTGACGGTAGCTCGATTTTTAATTTTTTGAGGAACCTCCATACTGTCTTCCATAGTGGTTGCACCAACTGGCATACACACCAGTAATGCACGAGGGTTCCCTTTCCTCTCTCTGCTTTCACAAGTGTCTCTTTTTAATTTTTTTTTTGCTATTTTAATAACAGTGTATCTTGGTGTAGACTTCTGAAGGCTAACCTTGTTTGGGACTCTGTGATTCATAGACCTAGATGTCTGTTTCCTTCTCCAGGCTAGGGAAGTTTTCAACTATTATTTCTTTGAATAAACTCTTTGCCCCTTTCTTACTCTTTTCTCCTTCTGGGACCCCTATAATTCAAATCTTAATATACTTTATGTTGTTCCAGAGGTCTCCTAAGCTATGCTCATTGAAAAGTGTTAGTCGATCAGTCATTTCCGACTCTTTGTGACTCCATAGACTGTAGCCCACCAGGCTCCTCTGATCATGGGATTTCCCAGGCAAGAATACTGAAGTGGGTTGCCATTCCCTTCTCCAGACGATCTTCCCAACCCAGGGATCAATCCTGGGTTTCCTGCACTGCAGGCACATTCTTTACCATCTAAGCCATTCCTTCTAACATATTTTTTATTTCAGTTATTGTATTCTTCACCTCTGCTTGGTTCTACTTTATATTTTTTAACTCTTAAGTGTCTCATTGTATTCATCCATTCTTCTCCTGGTTCTTTGAGCATCTTTATTTTATTTATTTATTGGCCTTGCTGTGTGGCATGTGGGATCTTAGTTCCCTGACCAGGGACTGAACCTGTGTCCCCTGCAGTGGAGGTGCCGAGTCCTAACGCCTGGACCACCTGGGAAGTCCCTCTTGAGCATCTTTGTGATAATTACCTTGAACTCTTTATCAGGTGAATTGCTTATCTCCACTTTGCTCAGTTCTTCCAGGATTTTGTCTTGATTCTCATTTGGAACATAGTCCTCTGTTTCCTCATTTTGCCTAGTTTTCTGTGTTTGTGTATTGGGTAGGTCAGTTAAACTTCCTAATCTTGGAAAAGTGGCTTTATGTAGGAAATGTCCGGTGAGGCCCAGCAGCACACCTCCCCTCTGGTCACCAGACCTATATGCTCAAGGGGTGCCCCCTCTGTGGACCTTCTCCTGTGGCAGAGCTGGTTATTGTGGGTGCACAAGTGGGCGGGGCTGACCCCCGGCCTGGTTGACTGCTGCCTGCTGGTGGGTGGGGCCAGCCCACTGATGGGGTGGGGTGGGCAGGTCCCAGTGTGGCTGTCTCTTTGGTTCAGGGGGCCCTGGAACTAGCACTGGCCAGCTGGTTGGTACGTAAGTTCCTGGCACTAATAGACTAGATGAACGAGTCCAAAATGGTGCTTGCCAGCACCAGTGTCCTTGAGGTAGAACAAGCCCCCCAAATGACTTGTGCATTATAGAACTATTTGAATATCCTTGTCTACTAATTCTGTCATTGTGTCATTTTGTGTTGGTTTCAACTGGTTGATTTATTTTCTTATTATGCATCGCATTTTCCTCTGTGTTTGTATACCTGGTAATTTCTCATTGGATGCCAGATATTGTGAATTTTACCTCCTAGGGTGCTGGTAATTTTTGTATACGTAGAAATATTCTTGAGGTTGGTCCAGAATGTGGTCAAGTTACTTGGAAACGGTTCAATCTTTTTGTGTTGCTTTTAGGCTTTGTTAAACGAGACCAGAGCAGCATTTAGTCAGACCCCAAGCAGAGATCATCCAGGACCTAGCAGCATGCAGCCAGAGGGCCACTGGGAAGCTTTAAGCAAGATGGGGCCCCAGCTAATGACCTCTGGATGTTTGTGTGTCCAGGGCTCAGACCACAGACTCCCTTACATCTTCGGCTGTACCCTCTCCCTAGAGGCTTCTTCTGTGGCTTTGGCTCCCAGTCGTGCATCTCCAGCTTTCTGCTCTTGCACCTGAACTTGACTTGTGTGGCCCCCTCCCCAGTCCTCAATTTTGCCAGGAGAGGGAAAGGAAAAGTTTTCCGTGACCCTCTTAGGACCTTGACTGGGTCTGACAATTAAGCTGACAGATTCCCAGGAGAAAAGTATACACATTTAATTCACATAAGTTTTACATGATGACACAGGAGCCTTCATAAGGAACAAAAATAGAAGAGACAGTTAGACCTGAGTGTTTTTGTGCTAGGTTTGATGAAGAGTAGCCAGTTGCATAGAAATGTGACAGGTTAGAGTGAAAGGTAAGTGTAATTAACTAGGGGAACTTGGCAAGGCCCATTTCTTAGATTCCATCTTGTCATCATTTTGTCCTTGGAGATGAGGAAGCTCCTTTCCTCCGGGTGACCATCCTGCTTCTGCTATTTTTAAACATGCTCAGCTTAAAATATTTACTATCCAAGGTGCAATATTTTGGGGTGGCACATTCTGAACCCCATTACCAGGCAGCTCCACCTTAGCGTGTGCAGATCCAGACGTTTGACCACCCCCTAACCTGCCCCTCTCTCCTCTCAATAAGAGGCCCCACCGGCCTCAAGGTCAGAAACCATGGGATCAAATCTGATCCCTAATCGCCACCCTGCATCCAATGTGCCAGCCAGTCCTTGATGACTTTCCTGTAGGAGTTTCAAAATCCAACCGCTTCTTCCACCTGGTGCAAACCACCATTATCCTTATCAACCTGCACAGCTCAGATAGGTCTCGAACCCAGCCAAAAGCCAGACTTGAACTCATGGGCTGGGACACGAACCTACTGTCTTTTAATTGAGATTGTACACCTGGTCTCAGGAGGTTAATGGTTAACTTAATGATGCTCGGGTTCTTTATGTCTCAGCGCAGAAGGAATTCAGTGAGAGGCAAAGGGATAGGTAAGCGGATTTATTTAGAGAGATACACATCCCATAGGCAGAAAGCAGTCCATTTAGGAAGGTGAGAGAGGCTCTGGGAGAAACACGCTCCATAGACAGAATGTGGGCTATCTTAGAAGGCAGGAGGCCCTGAAACATGGTGTGGTTAGTTTTTATGGGCTGGGTAATTTCATAGGCTAATGAGTGGGAGGATTATTCTATTTCAAGGAAAGGGTGGAACTTCCATGAATTGGGCCACTGCCTGCTTTTTTGGCCTTTTATGATCTGCCTTGGAACTGTCCTGGTGCTTGTGGGTGTGTCATTTAGCTAACTGTGTTACAATCAGTGTATAATGAGCCTCGAGGTCTACTGGAAGGCGAATCTTCCGCCATCTTGGACCTCGTTGGTTCTAACCAGTTTATGTCATATCCGTGATGGCTGTGTCATTCTTAGAGTTGTGCCCTGGCCCCTTCCCTCCTATTTCACTTAACCTGGGTTATTTAGAACCCCCCTCCTGCCCCCACTCCCTCATATAGGTCTGATGCTTCAGCCAGAGGGACCTTGTGAACATATATATTACAATCTTTCAGGTCCCTGCTTTAAACCCTCCAGGTTTCCCGTCAGTCTCTAGCCAAGGCCTGTGAGACTCAATGGGGCAGCCCTCTGATGTTTGTCCAGTCCCCTTTCCTTCCTTTCCCTTTCTCTTCCCAATCCTCTCTCCCCTCCCCCAATTCTGACTCACTTACTTTCAATGAACAAAGCGGTCTTCCCAGAGAAGCATTTCCTGACTGCTCCTCAAACAGAAACCCCCATTCGCCACCCTGCATCACTCCAGCCACTGACTCACCTCATTCTCCTTCACAGATCTTACACCCCCTCCCCTTCCCATCCATAGTATATTGATTGTGTCTCTCCCAGGAGAACAAAACTGCTGAGTGGGCAGGGACTTTATTTTCTACTAAATTTCAAAGCTTGAAACAGTGCACATGGAGTTATCCTGCAAATATTTATTGAAACAAATGAATGGAGTGAATGACCCTGGAATTCCAGGGGCTGCTTGGGTCACAAAGACCTTGCCTTGCTCTTTCCAGGGTGAGGCCAGTTGTGGGTGTCAACAGTTTGGGTTTCTGAAGGTGGAGAACTAAGGCTTTGGAACAGGCTGCCTTGGCTTTTCCTCCATCCCAGGCTGGGCCCTGTAGTTACAAACAAGCAAAAATCCGTCCTATTTGTTCTTGGAGGAAACTGTAAAGTCACTACAAATTGGGGCACAGATGCTGCGGTTTGCAAGGTTAAGTGTGCTGTTTAGTTATGGAGATCGGGAGCTCCTCTAGCCTGGCTGTGCCCTTGAAGCATTAGAGAAATGTTTTTCCTAAATGTGCATTTAGACCAAAGCTGTGGCTGTCCCAACATGCTGTCACTTTGAAGCTGAATAACCCAGAAGCCAGGAAATATGCGTACACTTAGTATGACTGCCTTGCCAGACCCGGAAGCAGGGCCTCATCCATTCATTCAACTAGTCAATACTGAGCACCTCCTGTAGGCCCAGCTCTGGATTCCAGAGTGGACAAGCCTGATGCAGACTCCAAGGGATGGGATGCATATTCTTGCTGCAGGAATGGCTTGAGTCTTGGCTTGAAGGGAGGAAATGACGTTCTTTCTGAGGTTGTGGGTGAGGGTGTTGGGAGACCTGGAGATCTGAGCAGGAGGGAAGTTGTGGGACAGTAACTGCTGCTGGTGGGGACATTATCATAACCTCTCAGGGCTCTTTCAGTTGTCTCCCAAATCTTCAGTAACGTTCTTGGGGGTTCCAGGTGTGCACTGGTGCAGGGAGAAGGGGTGAAACAGAGAAGGTAAGAGGTGAGCAGGAGCAGCAAACGGTAGAGAGGTGGACGCAGACGGGAGTGACCAGCAGATATCCTGAGGCGTCTCCCACCACAGAATACCCAGGGGTGCTCTGTAAGAGACAATGATTTTTTAAGACACAACTATTTTTTAAATGCATGTCTGTTTTCAGAATGAATGAATGCAAGGAAAATCTTTAGGCTGTCAACAAATACAATATTGTAAAGTTAAAAAATAAAAAAATTTAAAAAAAAGGGGGTCCTGGAAGCCTGAGTGTCAGGGAGCCCTGAAGCTTTGGGGAGACCTCGGGTCCTTTGCACATACATTTCCATGACCGAGATCAGAGTTTCTCAATGGCAGCACTGTTGACATTTTGGGCCAGATTATTTGGGGTTGAGGAGGGGCTGTCCTGTGCATTGTAGGGTATTTGGCAGCAACCTTGGCCTCTACTCACTAGATGCCAAAGCAACTCCCTTCCCCAGTTGTGACAACCAGAAATGTCTCCTGGAGGACACAGTTGTCCAGGCCCAGAAATAAAGGCCTAGAGGCTTGGGTGTTGAAGGCTTCATGAGGAAGAAAGAGAGAGGTTGTGAGCAGTCATGGAAGGGAGTCATAACTGAGACCTTTATAAAAACAAAACAAAACATAAAACAAGGCTCTCAAAGCTACACCTCTTGTGAAAGGATAGAGAAAAAAATTCACCAGTGGCAAAGAGAAATGATAAGAGCATTTGTGTATTTCAGCTTGTGTTCTAGGTACAAAGAAAAGCCTTTGGTTTATAACCACAGGCTTGCCCACGCAGAGGTTTAGGGGAAACATTTGTACCTTCAAGGAAACTCCCAGTGGTGAAATTAACTCCAAGTATGTTGGTAGCCCCTGAGGCACCTGGCTAAAGCAAAGGAAAAGCAAATTCTCTTGAGAAGGACACAGTCTCCCTCCACTCCTGCTGCGCAGGTTTTGTATGGGTAGAACCCAGCCAAGCTTGAATCTGCAAAATTACAAAGTACGTGAGGAAAAAAACTGCTCATGAGTGAGTCAGTAAAACAACAAATGGACAAATTAGACCTTCAAGATTTAAGATACTGGAATGGTCAGATCCAGAATATTAAAAAAAAAAAAAAGAATTGTTTAAACTATTTAGAGAAATAAAAATGTGGCCAGGAAAAGCAGGCAAATATGAAAGTGACATTGACTCAGAAATGAAAACGATAATGTTGAAATGTAAAACCGAATGGACAGGTTAAATAGCAGATTAGATACAATTGAAGAGATAGTTAGTGAACTGGAAAATAGATTTGAAGAAATCATTAGCCATAACACAGCACAGAGAGAAAAATATGAACAAGAGGAAAAAAAGACATGGGATATAGAATAAGGAATTTAGCACATGCCTTCTAGGAATTCCAGAGGAGATAATTGAGGGGATTGAGTGAAGTAACACTTAATAATGTTGATTAGGAATTTTCCAGAAATTGTAAAAAAAGACAAATCCTGGGAAGGAAGCATGAAGAATTCAAGCAGAGTAACTAAAGAGAAACCCAGACAAACACTGAGGCAGAACTGTAGAAGTCCAGAGACCTTAAAAGAAACTGGAGAGAAAAAAAAAAATCATATTACAAATGACTCCAGTATAAAACTGAAACACAAACACTTGTCCTTGGGAACCCCAGATATTACCTAGGGAAAGGGTACCTCAGGAGAAATCCTGACTACTGCATGAGCAGGTTGAGCCTCAGACTGTTACTGGTAAATTATTAAAAGAAATATGATCTTAGTGTTCTCCCAAGCCGAGTGGTGGTTTCTCAGCCCAGTGTGTTGTGTAGGGGTGGAGTGGATACAGTACCCTCTGGACAGCCCACAGACCGTGAGAGGCTACTTTTTCCGGTAGCGGGCAGAGAGCCATCTTTGGAACACTTTCTGGACACCGTCTGGGGGGTGGGCAGTGAACATGAGGCAGTGTGAGAATTAGGGGGCCTGGAGTGGGCTCTGGGGGCAATAGAGACGGCCAGGGAACTACGTCTGGACCTCCCACCCTGTGTGCGGCCACTGCCTTCATCTGGAGGATGTGAGGGGCCACTTTTCCAATCCACAAAGGCTTCCTGGAGGAGGTGATGGGCTGCAAGAAGAAGCTGAGAATGGTAGTTTGGGGGAAGGAGAGGCGGGTGTGTGCGGAGAGAGGGAGACAGAGGCGGGGAGGCTGAGGGGACTCCTGGGAACTGCCTCTATTTCTGGCTAAGTGCACCATCTCCCACCCACTTCACACACACCTCATACACACACATCCCCTTTTCCATTCTTGCTATGAATTTCTCACCAAACAAGCTTCATTAATCGTCTAATAACCAGATTAATTAAGGACGCTGAAAATAAACAGCAAGAAGGTAATTTGCTCCTGATTACTGCTGTAATTGCGGGAGGATGGATTCATTTGCATATGCAAAGAAGCCTCCACACACAGCAAGGACAACGGAAAGAAGTAATGGGGTGTCTGACCCGCACCCCTCCTCCCTCCCTTTCACTTCCTGCCCCCGTCAGCCCCCTCCTCACCTCTCTTGAACTCTGGTGGAGAGGCCAGCGTGTTCCCCACCCGCAGCCACCAATCCCTGCTCCCCAAGGTCCTCGACCCAGGCTTGCTCCTGCAGCTCCTTTCCCTCCCCGAGATGTGGGTCTCACAAAACAGGGAGGGGGAATTCTAGCCAGCCTGGGCCCTTCCTGAGAGATACTGGCAACACACCTGCCCCGCATCGATTTTCTTAACTGTGAAATGGGTTCGCAATCTACTCTCCGTAGCCCTTAGGATGACTCAAGTAAGGAAGAGCTAGCGAAGGAGCCTTTTATACATTCTAAAGCGCTGGGCCAAAGCTTGCTGGGTCTTATTTTTCGCCTGAGCCTAGGATCTGCTGAAGGTGAATTTTCAAAGGCCCCTCAGAATCCTGCCTCATCCAGGAAGCCTTCCGGGATTATGCCCTTCATGAGAACTAGCTTCTTTCTAGAGCCCGCAATTTGTTCTTTTCTGTGGAAGAGCTGCCCCTTGTCTCCCGCTAGAACCCCTTACCCTGGGGGTTGGAGAGGGGTAACAGCCGCAGGGTACCTCCTCCCTTTCCCCTCGTTAAGAGTTAAGCTCCCGCTTGAGGGGTGGGTACCTCGTTCTGGGGCGCCCCTGCCCCCCAGAACCTCAGACGCCAAATTGTTTTCTGATGGCGGCCTCCGTCTCTCCTGAACTCAATTTGCGTTTTCAAAGCAGCTAATAGACGCATTAAAAAATCCATTTTCACTCGGGATTGAATCTGACTGAAGCGAGATCAATGCGCAGAGGCCGCTCTCCTCCCCCACTGTCTCCCCTCTTTCCCACCCTGCTCCGGTTGCCATGGCGACCGCGGAAGGCACCGCGCCCAACTCGACTCCGGCAGATCTGCGGGGCGCGGGGTGGGGGGGCCCTCTGCTCCCCAACGCCCTTCCAGCGCCTCCCCCACGCCCCATCCCGGCCGTCGCGGTCAGCTTGGCTACTTGGGTCTGAATCCTGTCTCCACCATTCAGTACTGTGTGGTCTTGGGCAGGCTGGTTAACATCTCTGCGCCTCGGTTATCTCATCTAAAGTGGGGCTAGTAATTGTGCTGACCTCGGTCCTGGGGATTAAGTGATTCAAGTGTAGGGGGAGGGGGTGGCATGCAAGGAGTGGCGCACAGGGCGTCCTCACGAAGTGCCAGCTCTTCTGTCTCAAGCCTCCTGCCGCTGTCTTTATGGAGGGGGAGGCCTCCCAGGCTTGTCTCTCCTTTTCACTCTGAGAGCAGCGCAGCCCAGGAGCTCCTGGTCCCTCCAGATCTCGCAGAAGCAGGGGCAGGGCAAACCTCGCTCATGTTTTCCTTCTGTGCTCCAGCCTGTGTGAAACAGGACACCTGTGTGGGCAGAGAGGTCGCCTCTCACCACCATTGCCTGACCACTTTCTGGCCTCTCCGACTGCCATCCTCTGGCCCCGGCGCCCCTTGGTTTTACTCTCAAGCCCTCCGGCTGCCTCTGAAGCCTCTTGCTTTTGCTCTGGTCTCCAGAGAGATCCTTAGTGGACACGGGGTGGGGTGGGGAATAATTGGCCTGGCCTGGCTTCTGGATGAAGCAGACTCTGGAGCTGGAGGGACCAGGGGGCCCAGGCTACACCCCTCCTGGCAGCAGCTCTTCATTAGCATGCACCTTTGGTTCTGTGCGGCTCGGCCCAGCAATGCAACAGTGCAGTATCCCTCTGCGGAAAAAATGGGCTTTGAAGTCGCAGGAAGCTGTTCAGTTCTCAGGGTCTCCCCAAGCTGGCTAGAGCTCCCAAGCTGTCTCTCAACAGGAAGGTCAGCCTCTTACACACACTCACACACACAGCATAAGACCAGCCCCTCTCACCAAAAGCGGGGAGTCCCCTCCCCCCATTGTCTTTCTCAGCCTCCTCCCCACCTCTGGTGCCTGACATGGGGCCAGGCTGGTTGGGGGCGCAGAGAAAATCCTGCCTCTGCTGAACTGCACTGGTGTCTTTGTCCTGAATCAATTGACCGTATACGGGTGGGTCTATTTTTGGGTTTTCTCTGTTCTCTTCTGTTGGTCTGTTTACCCTTAAACCGTTATCACAATGTCTTAATTGCTGTAGCTCTATAGAAAGTTTTAAAATCAGGTAGTTTAAGTCATCCATCTTTGTTCTTCATACTCTGCATGCATGCTCATGCTCAGTCCTGTCTGACTCTGTGACCCCATGAACTGTAGCCCTCCAGGCTCCTCTGTCCATGGAGTTTTTCAGGCAAGAATACTGGAGTGGGTTGCCATTTCCTTCTCTAGGGAATCTTCCCGATCCAAGGATCAAACCCACGTCTCTTGGGTCTCCTGCATTGGCAGGCGGATTCTTTTACCACTGTGCCCCCTGGGAATCCATCTGGACTGTTTTGGGTCTTCTGCATTTTCATACACATTTTAGAATAGCCTTGTCAATTTCCACAAAAAACTTGCTAGTACTTTGACTGGGGTTGTGCTGAATCTACAGATCATTTTGGGGAGAATTGACACTGTCAATATTGAGTCATCTAGTCCAGGAACACGGTGTAGCTCTCCATTTACGAATGTCTTCCTTAATTTCTCTCGGCATCCTGCTTTCTGTTTTAAACCCCACTGCATTCTGGCACTGGGTGGAAATTAACTTCCATCCCTGTGACTGCTGTTGCTTGAAGGGAGTTTGTTGTCTTGCTGAAGCTCTTCAGAGAGAAACCCAGGGACGGACGAGGTCCTGGGAGAAGGAGAGGGGCGGGTAGAGAGATCTAAGGAGGGAAGGGGGCACCTGGGACCCCGGCCTCAGTCCTGACCCCTGGACACCCCCCTGCTCTGTGGGAAGTCGCCAAGCTCAGCACTTTTCCCGAGCACTTCATTTCAGTTTTCCTATCTGTGAAATGGGAGTGTTGTCTCAGTGTGAGACAGCAGACGTGAGGAGTGAAGATTATGTATTGCAGGGCACTTACTAGGTACTTGAGAAATCATATTGGTGTTTGTTTCTGCCCTCAGGGGAAGACCGATGCCACCAATGTGGACATAGAACTGGGAAGGACCAGGCTCATGACCACCTCCCTCCAGTGGTGCTTTTTTTTTCCCTTTTAAGGACAAACTGAGAGTGTGCCTTAGTAATCAAAGAGATGGAAAAAGAAAGATGATATGTGTGCAGAAAGTTTGACTAGTGTGGGAGGCCTGGTTCAAGTAGCTTGCAGACTTTTTATTTGGCTATTAGCTGTGGTATTGGAGAAGGAAATGGCAACCCACTCCAGTATTCTTGTCTGGAGAATCCCATGGACGGAGGAGCTTGGTGGGCAACAGTCCACAGGTCACAAAGAGTCAGACACGACTGAGCGACTTCACTTTCACTTTCACTTAGCTGTGGTATGTGGGGTCTTTGCTCCTTTAGTGGGGGCTTAGGGCTTCTATGGAGAAGGCAATGGCACCCCACTCCAGGACTCTTGCCTGGAAAATCCCATGGATGGAGGAGCCTGGTAGGCTGCAGTCCATGGGGTCGCAAAGAGTCGGACACGACTGAGCGACTTCACTCTCACTTTTCACTTTCATGCATTGGAGAAGGAAATGGCAACCCACTCCAGTGTTCTTGCCTGGAGGATCCCAGGGACGGGGGAGCCTGGTGGGCTGCCGTCTATGGGGTCGCACAGAGTCGGACACGACTGAAGCGACTTAGCAGCAGCAGCAGGGCTTCTATTGAATCCAGGCCCTCTGTGTTGGGAGTGTAGCTTCTTAGCCACTGGACCACCAGGGAAGTCCTGATACTAAGTTTCTACTCCTCTTGTTAGCACTAGACTGTTTATTCTTTCAATTCACTTGCATTCCTTCCTTCCATCCATCCAGTCTCTGGTATGCATGGTGAAGGAGTCCTTGGGGCTAGAAAAGAAAACGGTCTCAAAGGCCCTTGCGGAGTCATCTAACTTCGGGGAAAACAAAACCGAACTTTAAGTCCCGTCCTGATGCTCCCAGCTGGTTGCATCTACCTGGGATTTATCACCCTCTGCCCAGAAACCTCCTACCCCCTACATCTGCCCGTGATTTATCACCCCCTGCCCAAAACCTGCCCCCACCGCCCCTCGTTCAACTACAAATGCCACCTCAACTAAAGATCACCCAAACGTCCCGCCTGACTAACGTTTCCCTTATCACTCCCACAAGTAAAAGTAAAGTAAATGTGGCTCAGCCGTGTCTGCGACCCCAGGGACTGCAGCCCACCAGGCTCCTCCGTCCATGGGATTTTCCAGGCAAGAGTACTGGAGTGGGTTGCCATTTCCTTCTCCAGGAGATCTTCCCAACCCAGGGATCAAACCCAGGTCTCCCGCGTTGTAGGCAGACGCTTTACCGTCTGAGTCACCGGGGAAGTCACTTCCACAAACCTCCCTTTAAATATGAAGCCTCCCTGATCCCTCTCGGTGCTCAGCCTGGTCATTAGGCCGACTGTCGCCCCTCCTTGCCTGAATAAAGTAACCGACCTCCATTGAGGTCGTCTCTCCTTCTTTTCTGCCTGGGCCCGAACTACACCTTACAGTCTTGGTGCCGAAACCTGGGAGTGGGTGAGGCACTTGTCTCTCTCTCTCTCACTCCCCCTCCCTCTCATTGTTTTCCCTTTTCCTGGAGTCTGGGAGCCTGAACAGCTGCCCAGCTGCCGAGCTCCCTTTCTGCCAGGGCTCATAAATTCCTCTCCGGACACCTAGTGCCTTCGGGAGCGGTGCAAGCCTTGTCCTAAGGCTTTATTGGTGCTTTGCGTACCCCCAGGCCTCAGCTCTACCCCCTTTCCCTCTCTCTCTCTCTGACAACCTCCAGAACAGGGAACTCTTGCCATTCAACCGCTCTACATACAACCCCGCACTCAAGCAGGCCCCTGGATTAAGGTAAGATCCGGACGGTGTTCTAGAGGCGCCCTAGAACCCAGTCCTCTGCGGGTCCCGGGGAGCCCCGGCCCAGGGCCACTCTGTAGGCGACGGTAGGGGACACTCCACCTCGACACAGAGCCCTCTTCTCATAACTCCTGTTGCGACTACAGGTGACGACTCGAACTCCCAATAGGAGTTTGCCTTTCAACTATGGGGTCTGGCCAATCTGTCCCAAAAGATTCCCCCTTGGCCTGTGTTCTCAAAAATCTCAAACCACTCTTACTCACTGAACTCAAAGCTAACCGCTTAAAACAACTCTGTATACAGATCTGGCCTCAATACCAATTGGACAGTCAAGACTGCTGGCCTGAATGTGGCACATTTGACTTTAACATTATTCAAAATCTCACCAACTTCCTTGAATGGAATGGCAAGTGGTCGGAGGTCCCCTATGCCCAAGCCTTTTGGGCTCTTCAGAGCAGGCCCTCCCTACGCAAGGCCTGCTCCACCCACGAGGTCCTTCTCTGCACCTTGCCTCCCAAGCAAAAGGGCTCTTCTTCGACTAACCGCCCATGGCGACCTTCCACACCCCCGGAGTTCGACCCTGCGGACAAGCCCCCTCCGTACCCGCCACCCCGCCAACCCTCTCCTTCCCCCTCATCCAACTCACCTACTGACCCCAAAACCTCTGACTCCCCCTCAACCCCGCCACCCCATCTCCCCAACTCCCCTTCCCCCATTCTGTACCCCCTGCGATCACGTCCCCAACACATGTTTCCCTAAGAGAGGTGGTGGGACCAGAGGACCCCACCCGAGTCCATGTACCATTTTCATTGTCAGACATGAGCCAGATAGAAGAAAAGTTAGGATCGTTTTCTGAAAATCCTACCAGGTACAGAAGAAAATTCCTGGTACTCTCCCAGGCCTATAACCTCACATGGAGTGACGTGTATTATATCCTAAATGCCACTGTCACCCCAGATGAAAAGGACCGTATCTGGCAGGCGGCGAAAGCCCATGCCAATCACTTACATAACCAAGACCAGGATAGCCCAGTTGCTGATGAGGCGGTGCCTCAGTTAGAACCCCACTGGACGTACCAGCCCGGTGACCCAGGTATCAGGAGACTCAATCATATGATTACCTGCCTTCTAGAAGGAACGCAGAAAAATACTCATATCCATGTCAATTATGATAAAGCCAGGGAAATCACCCAAGGGGCGGATGGAAATCCAGCCTTACTCTTGGCACACCTCACAGAGGCAGTCCAGAAGTACACCAACCTAGATATCACCACCCCCACTGGGTTCCTCTACTTCCATGTTCAGATCATCAGCCAGTGTGCCCCTGACATCAGACGCAAGCTTTGACAACTAGAGAAGGGCCCTGAGACCCCCCCAAGAGACCTTCTAGAAGCAGCCTTCAAGGTGTTCAATAATAGAGAAGAGGAGGCTAAGAGAGAAAAAGACCGTGAGAGAAAAGCTAAATATGCCTTTTTGGTGGCAGCAATTAAGGGAAGAGATCAGCCCAGCCCAAGTGACCCCAGACCAGGGCTTAGGAACCCCCTGGACCCTGCTTCCGATGCAACCAGTCAGGACACTGGGCAAAGGCATGCCCGAACCCATGGCCCCCCACAAAAGCATGTCCAGCCTGTGGTCAGTGGGGACACTGGGAGATGGACTGTCCCCAGGGATGCCCTGGCACCCCTGGGGAGGTCCCCACCTCCCAGGCCTGGAGAGTGGAATGTCCACAGGGACGCCCTGGGGCCCCTGGAGAGATCTCCACTTCTCCCCAGAACCCCAGCCCAACCTTATGAGAGTTGTTCCAATTACGGGGCCCGGGTTCCAACCCCCTAGCCTGTGTCCCAGACAGGAGCTCAGAACTTAGGGTAGACGGGGTAGTGGCTGGGAAAAAGACCTCCCTTATAGTAGATGCTGGAGCTGCTTTCTCTGTCTTAACTTCCTACTCTGGCCCAACTCAAGACTCAGAACTCACAATCAAGGGGGTCTCTGGAGTTCCCTTAAGGCCAAAAATCAGCCCTCCATTACTCTGTCAATTTGGAAAATAGACCCTCATACACTCATTCCTCATAATGCCTCAGTGCCCAGTGGCACTCCTAGGGAGAGATTTGTTATCCAAATTGGGGGTCTTTATTACTATACCCCACCTCAATACAGTCTCTATATTCTGCATGCAAATGGCACCTGGACCACCCTATCCCTCACCCCTGACCTTCCCTTGGATCTACCCGCCTTAGACCCCCAAGTCTGGGACGCTGATCACCCATCCATGGCCAAACATCGTCCCCCAGTCCACATTACCCTAAAAGACCCCTCGACTATAATCACCCAACAACAGTACTCACCCCGGAGGCCCACAAGGGACTTAAGCCTATCATAGACCATCTTCCTCAAGCCCGTATCTTAATTCCTACCCATTCACCACACAACACCCCTATTGGGGCAGTAAGGAAGGGACCAACCTCTTGGAGACTGGTCCAGGATCTGCAAAAAATCAGTGAGACCATCACGCCAACATTCCTAGTAGTCCCTAACCCTTACATCCTTCTGTCCACCATACCCCTGACTGCAACCTGCTTCACAGTATTAGATCTCAAAGACGCCTTTTTTACCATCCCCCTCCACCCCTTCTCCCAACCTCTTTTGCCTTCATTTGGCAAGACCCCGAGACTCATGTTTCCCAACAGCTAACATGGACAGTTCTCCCCCAGGGGTTCAGAGACAACCCCCACTTTTTTGGGCAGGCTTTACAAAAGGACCTACAGACACCCAACCTAGCCCCAAGTCATCTCCTCTAATACGTAGATGACCTCCTCCTTTGTAGCCCAACCGAAAGCTCTGCCTCCAACATACTGCCAAACTCCTTGGGGTCCCGGGATCCTGGGGTTATCGGGTGTCCTGATCCAAGGCCCAAGTAGTACAGACAAACGTCACCTACCTGGGGCTCTCCATATCCCACCAACAGAGAACTATTCCCCCAGATAGAATCCAGGCCTTGATTAACTGTCCACTTCCAAAAACGAAAAGGGAACTCCTGTCAGTCCTCGGCCTCCTAAACTTTTTCCATATCTGGATCCCTGACTTCTCATTGCAAAGCTGCTCTATGAGGCAACTAAAGGATGTCTGGGTGAGCCCCTCTTTAACCCCTCCTTGCTGGCCAATCCTCTTCACCAGCTTACCCAGAGCCTCCTCCGAGTGCCAACTGTCCACCTGCCAGATCACACCAGACCATTCTTTCTCTTTGCCCGTTCCAACCAAGGACAGGCCCTGGGATTTCTATGCCAGTGGGCCAGAGACACCTGGGCTCCCATAGCCTATCTGTCAAACAGCTTGACATGGTGACCAAGGGGTGGCCTCCCTGCATACAGGCCATGGCTGCTATCGCAGCCCTCGTACCCGAAGCAAATAAACTCTCTAGACATGCCCCTTTAACAGTCTGTTCTCCGCACACCTTCTGAGACTTACTACCACATTGGGGTTTCCTCTCCCTTCCCCCTTCGAGGGTACAGGCCATACATGCCTTTCTCCTCGACCCTCAGCTCTCATTCTCCCCCTGCTCTCCCCTTAACCCCACCAGCTTATTACCCATGTCCTCTACAACAGACTCCCTCCTACATAGCTGCAGCCTAACAGTAGCTCTTACCCAAAACCCCTTCCAACATTTAACAGATCAGCCCATCCGAGACCCAGACACCCCACACCGGTTTATTGATGGCAGCTCTCAAAAATCCCCACCCTTGGCGGCAGAATATGCCATCATCCAGGGGGAACTTCGTCACAATCACGGGACCCAGAGAATTGAGGCTTCACTTCTGCCACCTCACACCACCTCCCAACAGGCAGAACTGATAGCTCTCACCAGAGCTTTGACTGGCTAAAAATCTAAGGGTTAATCCACAGACTCCAAATATGCCTATAATATACTTCACTCAAACATCCTAATATGGAGAGAAAGAGGTTTCCTAACCCCAAAGGGATTCCCCATCATTAATTCAGACCTGACCCACAAACTTCTAGAGGCAGCACTCTTACCAAACAAAGCCGCCATCCTCCACTGTAGGGCACATCAAGAGGGAAGTCTCGTATCCGCCTACAACAATGGCGCAGACCAGAAGGCAAAGGAGATAGCCCTGTCCCACCCCTCCCTCCAGTCCCCTGTCATCTTAGCCCTGACTCCATCCGACCCTCCCACCGCCAGAGAAATCCTCTCTTATCTACACTCACGCTTTCATCCCTCATCCAAGACGCTCCAACGGTTCCTCTGTAACCACTTCCCCATATCCACTGATGACCAACAATATTTAGATAATCTTACCTGCTGTCAGACATGTAAACGTACTAATCCCAGTTCCAACCTTAAACCTACATCCTTTCGAACCCATCAAATGCGAGGCAGCCTCCCAGCACAGGACTGGCAGATAGACTTTACTCATATGCCCCCGGTTTGGAGAGTCAGATACCTCCTGGTCCTTGTGGACACCTTTTCGGGATGGGTAGAAGCATTTCCCACTACAAACAAAAGAGCCCACACCGTGGCCCAAATCCTCCTCACGGAAATTATCCCAGGTTTGGCCTGCCTTCGTCCCTACAGTCTGATAATGGCCTGGAATTTATGTCCAAGATCACCCAACAACTTGTCCCAATTCTTACAGATACCCTGGAAATTTCACATTCCATCCGTCCCCAGTCCTCAGGAAAGGTAGAAAGGATGAATAGAATAATCAGAAACTCCTACCAAACTATCCCTAGAGGTACATCTGGATTGGACTAAACTTTACCGATTGTTCTCCTCAAAGTGCGAGCTTTGCCCAGAAAGCCCCTGGGGCTGAGCCCCTTTGGGGTGATGTACGGAAGGCCCATGCTCCCTCCTGGACTCCCCTTGAACCTCCTCCCATACCAAGCTTCTTACACTCCCCTCTGCTGGTGGAAGTCCACAGTGCCCTCTGGAAATACATCAACCACAACTCCCCCGCCCCGCCCCCCAAGCCCCCTTGCACCCTTTACAAATTGGGGACACGGTCTACCTGTCTGATAATCCCCAGGGTGACCTAACCCCAAAGTGGCAGGGATCATTCACAATCATCCTCCTTACCCCGACCGCAACTAAACCCGAGAAGGTCACCCCTGAGTACACCTCTCTCGCCTAAAATGGGTCACCTCCGATCCTGCACTGCCCTCCTTAACTGACCCCTCTCAGGTCTCCCTCTCAGGGCCCACCTCCTTAAAATTCACCCGGTGACAACCTCTGTTGACCATCCAAGAAGACACTGAGTGACCTGGACTCTCTTCAGCCTACAACTGTTCCTGACCCAACTACCACCAGACCTCTGGACCAGTGCCCCGACAGGAACCTCCTTCAAAGACCTGACCACTCTGGTGTCTCAACTGTGGCTTCAGGGAACCTTCTACAACCTGACTCCAGACGAAATTGATTTCTTTACTCATTCTCTACATCAGTCTACATCCTTATGAACATGCTTCCTTTTCAGATTCAAGCTACCACAAAACTCAGGGCCTTCCGCCCCTCGCCCTGCCTGGCCTCTCCCCATCTAACTATAACTGCACTCTTAATCTTAGTCCTTGCAATAGGCCTAGTAACTGTTTCCCCTCAGGACTGGCCACCTATCCTTTGTCTCTTCGTCAGTATCGCCTACGTTGTTAGCTGTGTTCTGCTCCTAGGGTGCTATTTCCTCCGCACTGCCTAACTAACAGCCCCATGACTCAGACATTTATTCCTATGATCATTCCTCATGTTACAATACAGCTCCAAGACCATGCACCGTGAACCTCAGCAGGGGAAGTCCAAACCCCTACTCACTGTTGAAGTACAGAAGAGAGGGGGTTTCGTGAGCACCGCCCATAAGCCAAATGGAAGAAACATATGTTTCTCTCCCATTACCCACTGGCGGTACTCAGACGGGGGCGGGTACTAGATCAATATCAGGAAAAGAAACGAGCACAAGTCATAAAGAACGTAATTTCCTGGTTACAGGCGACCCCTGAGCCTTATAAACGCCTAGACCTCCTTTCCCAATTACAGCCTATCCTAAAACCTCCCTCTGACAACCAACACCTTACCCGCCTTCTCAACTCTGCCTTGCAATTCTTCCAGTACACACAACACACATCCCGGTGTTGGACATGCACGCCACTGTCTCCCTCACCACACACAGCAATGCCCTTACCCTCAGCCTGGCTGTCACGGGGCAACTATACCTCCCCTTCCCAGCAAAAAACTACACAACTCACCTGCCCAGTCTCCTTCTCTCAGCCTCTTCAAACCTAACCTGTATCAACTACTCTGGTCCCAGCTACACTGGTCTGACAAACTCCACTCCCTCCTCCTGCTCCACTTGGGTTCTCTGAAACAGCACAATTGCACCAATCCGGAATCTTCGTTCTCTGCAGGACCTATGCATATTCATGTGTTCTCTGCAGGACCTATGCATATTCATGCGTTCTCTGCAGGACCTACGCATATTCATGTCTCCCCTTGGACCCCCCTGGATCTTGCATCTTGGGCTTCCTGACCCCGGGTCTAACATTCCTCAAAGAAGAAGAGATAGAACAAATAGTCTACCCCCAAGGGGAACTTTCCCACAGGAAAAAACGAGCTGTCATAGCCCTCCTCCTGATTGGGACTGGCATAGCAGCAGCCCTAGGCACCAGGACTGGGGGCATCTCGACCACGGCCCATTTCTACCGCAAGCTGTCCCAAGAACTTAATGAAGACATGGAGCAGGTAGCGGAGTCCTTCGTTTCCGTCCAAAGACAAATTAACTCATTAGCTTCTGTGGCCCTACAAAATAGGCGCGCCCTAGACCTTCTCACCGTGGAAAAGGGAGGGATCTGCCTTTCCCTAGGAGAGGATTGCTGCTACTTTGTTCATGAAACAGGCATAGTCCAGGGCAGAGGCAAAGAACTTAGAGACAGAATCGAACTCCGCAGAAAAGAGTTACACTCCCCAAAACCCATTCCAGCTGGCCCTCCCTTGGTCGCTCCCTCTCTTGGAACCGCTGGTACTTGTCATTTTATTCCTCTTATTTGGACTCTGTCTCTTCAATCTCTTTCAAAGGTTTCTCCAAGAATGGATTCGGGCTATCTCTTGAGACCAGGTCAAGACCATTCTTCTCGAGAGCCTCACCCTGACCTCAGGAAAAGGAGACCCTGGGCCCTAGGACAATCCTCTGTTCCAGACCCAGAACCGTCGCCCCTATCCAGCAGGAAGTAGCCAGAGAGATATGGTGCCCTTTTTCCCATTTTTTATGATTTCAGGGTCTGGAATGAAGGTGTCTTTGGGCCTAGAAAAGAAAACAACGGTCTCAAAGGCCCTTATCATCTAACTTCGGGGAAAACACAACTGAACTTTAAGTCCCGCCCTGAGCTCTGGGCTGGTTGCATCTACCTGGGACGTGTCACCCTCTGCCCAGAAACCTCCCACCCCCTGTTCAACCACAAATGCCATCTCAACTAAAGATTACCCAAAACGTCCCGCCTGACCAACGTTTCCCTTATCGCTTCACAAACCTCCCTTTAAATATGAAGCTTCCCTGATCTCTTGCGCTGTCAGCCTGGTCGTTAGTTAGGCTCACTGTTGCCCCTCCATGCCTGAATAAAAGTAACCTACCTGCGTTGAGGTGGTCTCTCCTTTTCTGCCTCGGCCCAAACTGTACCTTACTTGTGGTCCCTCTAACCTTGAACTTCCTTGGCTGTTGAGGGTCAGATGCCTACAGGCTGAGCCCTGGGCTCTGCCCATTCAACTCAGCTTGTCTGCCGAGGCCGGGAGGGGGCCTGGTGCTCCCAAACCAGGGTGTGCTGGCTGCTCCCAAGCTGGCCTCCACTCCCACCTGTGCAGGCCTCTGGGTTTGGCCTTAAGTGCTAAAAGGAACTAATTAAACCGTTGGCAACTCTTGCTTTGTTTCTTAATCACTGACTTTGTGCTGACAGAAGCAGTTTATTCCAGATAATTCTTAAAGGGGGCAAACCCTTTTCCTACCGAACATTTTAAATACAATTACATGGAAGAGAGTGATTTTAAAATACACTTCACTAAGCACTTCCCTTTTTACTTAGAAAACAATTTTATAGCACTTATTATGGGCTAAGAACCTTACAGATATGATCTCGTTTAGACCTCACACTCACCCTGTTATCACCCCCATTTTTTAGTGAGAGGTGCCCACAGGGTAATCAACCTGCTGGCGGGCAGCTAGTTGGGGACAGAGCCAGGATTCAAGCCCAGGCCACCTGGCTCCACAGCCTTGGGGTTCAACCCTGGCGCCAGCGGCCTCCTTGGAAACACCGCCCTTGGGCAGCTCGCCTCAGAGTTGAGCCCTAGGGGGCTTCCCACCCTGTGACTCTCTACTGAGCCTTTAGTCATAAGCTCCAAGCCCTCTGCGGGAGCAAGCCTCGCCCCAGTCTGGTTTCTGGCCCACCAGATCCAAGCTGCGGAGCCCCATAAGAGGCGGTTAGGTATTATGGCATTTGGCTTTAAGTAAAAAAATCAGCGGACTTGGCAGGCAAAGAAGGCAATGGTCTTGATTCCTGGCACAAAGCAGTTTATGTGCCTTCCTATTAACTAGGGCTGGCAGGTGGGGCTGGCGGAGGGTCCAGGGCCGTGGGGTGGGGGGCGCTCAATCGGAGGAGGCCCCGGGGCAGCCTGCTTGACTCACTTCCTTTGAACCTAGTTCAGCATTGTCCTTCTCCCGAGCTGCTGGAGAGGGTGGGAAAGAGTGAGGGACCCAGGGGGACTCAGGATTCCGGATGCACACCGGGTGCTAACTAGACTCCCACCTCACGGCCTTTGCGCTTGCTGTCCCTGCTGCCTGGACCACCCTTGCCCCAGATACCCATATGGCTCACCCTTTCACTCCCTTCTAGTGTCTGCTTAAATGTCATCTTCTCAGAGGGGAGCTGCCCTAGCCACCCCATTTAAAATAAGACACATGCCCCAGGCCTCTGGCCTCTGGTGTTGCTTTTTCTTCATAAATGCTAGGAAAACATTATATGCTTCAGTTGCTTATTTGTTAATTGTCTGTCTCTTTCCCTCTAGACTATAAGCTCTATGAGGGCAGGGACTTTCAGCCCTTCTTCATTACTGTATGCTTGGTGCCTTGAACACATCTGACATTGTGGATGCTCGGTGATGCTGTGGTGTGGTTGATTGCTGAGTGCTGGGAGGCGGCTGTGCTGCCCCGTGTCTCTGTGCCCACATACCCTCGACTGTGTGAAGGGGAGGTGGTGGCTGTTCTCCTATCTGATGGGGGCGTGTATGTAGTTGTCAGGATAGGCTGGGTTATGCTGCAGTAAGAAACAAGCCAAGAACCTCGGTGCTGAGCTCTCATTTTCCAGGGTCTTGCCACTGTCTCAGCTTTTGTGATGTTTCAGGTGTCTTTCATCTCTCCTTATTATAAGGAAATGCTGAGAGAGGCTAATGGGGTAGCAACATGTCATTGGTCTTTTCAGTCAGTCCCATCAGATCTAATCTCCTCCCTCCACAAAGTGCACCATCTTCTTAGAACCTTCCTGCCACCTCCGGGCTTTATGGATCCCAGCTGGTTCCTTTCCAGTAACTCTCTCTGTAGGTTGTGAGCTCTTGAATTGGCCCCCCATGGTCCCATCCTCCCAAATCTGACTTCTAGAATCTGAATCCAACCATTTGTTCTACTTGAGTCTTTACACCTGGGCTTCTGACAGCTGTGTTCTCTTTTAGCGGAAGCACAGACATTTTCACCAACAGGTGCAAATGCATGTTGATGCTGAATACTTATCAGTGAACTTAGGGCCTGATTGGAAAGATAGGCAACAAGCAGCAGGAAGGCCACTTCCCCACCCGCAACCCCACCCACACGAGAGTTGCAGCACACAGAGATAGGTTGGGGAGGAGCAGAGTGGGAGTACAGAGAAGACACTTCTCACTCTGGGGCAGGGGTTCAGGTAGGGCTTCCTGGAGGAGGTGGTACCTGGGCTGAAGCTCAAAGGTTGCAGCTGTGAGCCTGGTGAAGGGCAGAAAGCTGCAGAAGAAGGGGAGGGAGGGAGAGGCGGAAAGACTGGGGCTTGGAGCTGTGGCCCCGGTGACCCAAGGATTGAGCGAGGCTTCTCTGCAAACCTGCTGGGGGAAAATCAATACCTAGTCGGGTTCTCCAGACTCTGCATCTGAGTACCGTGTTCAGAAACTCCGGAACAAAGCAGGCTTCTCAAACCTCACTGAAGGAGCAGGAGGCTGTCACGACCCCGGCGGAGGGGAATTAGCAATGCCTTTCAAAATTAAAAATGGCTTTCCTTCCAATCTCGCATGCCACAGTTCCCTGCGGGCCGGGTGGCTCTGCCCTCTTCAGCCTCGGATGGGGTGGACACCCTCCCCAGTAACTGCCCTCCTTGCCTGCCTGCCGCCTGGTGTCCAGGCCCCGGCCTCCGTCCCTCTATGGCCTCCTGCCTGTCTGCTGCTCCCCCCGCACCCTGTGGCCACCCTGCCACACCCCCATTTCCTGACAGCACCTCTCTCTCCCACCCCCAGCCTTGACCCAGACCATCCATTCCCCACCTGCCACAGCCCTGTTCCCCATTCAGGGCCCCCCAAGCCACTCCCTCCCTGCAGCCTCGGTCAGAGCCTTGCCTCTGAAAGGTCACCAGGAAGGCTGGCTAGAAAGGGCGGCAAGGAAGCTCACGGGCTAAGAACCTAGAAGAGGGAACTTCCCTGGTGCTCCAGTGGCTTAGACTCCACACTCCCAATGCAGGGCGCCCGGGTTCCATCCCTGATCAGGGAACTATTAATAGATTCCACATGCAGCAACTAGGACCCGGTGCAGTCCAATAAAGAAAGAACCCGAAAGAAACGTCTGGACCAAGAGGACCAACGGACTGAGGAGAGCACAGGGGGTGCCTCCCAGCCCTGTCTATCCTCATGTACGGGGCGCAGGGGAAGGGGTGAAGGAGAGGGGCTGGAGTTACTGGGAAGGAACCGGCTGGGCTCCATAAGGCCCGAAGGTGGCAGGAAGATTCTAAGAAGATGGTGCACTTTGTGAAGGGAGGAGCTTAGATCTGATGGGACTCACTGAGCAGGTGGGGCGTGGATCAGAGCAGCGGGGAAGCTAGGGGGATGTTGAGGTGATGACGGGAGGTCCCTAGAGCAGACTTCCTTTGATTGCCGGGGCCAGCTCCAGGAGGCAGTGGCTCCCAGGGGTGGGGATTTTTGATCAAGGGATTTTTCCCAATCAAGGAGCAGGCAGCACAGGGAGCAGGTCAGCACTGTGTATGCGGCTTGTTTACACTCAGATTACTGTCGGGCTTCCCAGGCGGCTCAGTGGTAGAGAACCCGCCTAGTGCAGGAGACCTAAGAGACTTGGGTTTGATCCCTGGATGGGGAAGATCCCCTGGAGGAGGGCATGGCAACCCACTCCAGTGTTCTTCCTGGAGAATCCCATGGACAGAGGAGCCTGGCGGGCTATGGTCCGTAGGGTCACAGAGTCGGACACGACTGTGACTGAGCACGCAGGCATAGACCACCGTCAGTGGGCTACACAGAGGCCGTTAGAAGGATTGGGTGGCTAGAGGATGGGGTGGAGGCCAAGGAGAACTTTTCTGGGCCATGTTGCACAGCTTGAGTTGCAGGATCTTAGTTCCCCAACCAGGGATTGAACCCATGCCACCTACAGTGAAAGCATGGAGTCCTAACCACTGGACCCCCAGAGAATTCCCCCAAGGAGCCTTTTTAACAACATTTTATTATAAAGCTTTTCAAGTGTACGGAAAGGGTGAAAGAATTCGATGGAGAATGCCCATCTATCCACCACCTAAATTCTGCAATTAACATCTCCCTAGGTTGACTTTATCTCACATCTTTCCGCTCACCCAACCATCTTGTTTTTAGCTGCATTTCTGAGTTGCAAACTTCAGTATATTTCACCCTTTACACTTGTGCTTGAGCATTGTTAACAAGAGCTCAGTATTTGTTTACAATTCTTTTTTTGTTTGTTAGCAATGTTTAGAGATAATATTTACATGAAGCGAAATTCACAAATCTTAAGTAGATCATTCCTTGAGCTCTGAAAAATGTATGCACCTGTGTAATCCAGTCTCTATCAAGATAAAGAACATTACTTTACCCTGGAAAGTTCCCTTGTGTCTGCCCCAGAGAATCTCCTCCAGAGACTCTTCACCGTACATCTTGTGTGTGACTGATGTTCACTGTTCTCTGTTTCTCCCTGGGGCACTCCCGTGGCTGCCCAGGAGAAGGCTACGTTCCCCAGTCTTCCTTGTAAATTGGTGTGGTCTATGGAGTGTGAGCGGAAACGTCATGAGGCAGCTTCTAAAAGCCTTCAGTAGGAGACTTCCCTGGTAGTTCAGTGGCAAAGACTCTGTGCCCCCAACGCAGGGGGCTGGAGTTTGATCCCTGGTCAGGGAACTAGATTCCACATGCTGCGACTAAGACCCAGCACAGCTAAATAAATAAATATATTTTTTTTTAAAGTAAATCAGAATACAAGATTAAGCAGAAAATATTAAACAGAGGTTGTGCTGTGACTGGTCCCTCTGTCCCGGCAGAAGGTGATGAAGCTGGGGCTGGCTCTATTAGTTGCTACCGAGAATGGATGCTGCGGCAGAGGCCCAAATTAAAAGGGGCTTAAAAAGATAGAAATGTATTTCTCTGTGTGTGAAATCCCGAACCGAGCCAATGCCGTGCGTTTGTGGCCAGCTCCCCTTGCCGGGTATTCCACATCATGCAGGATGGCACAGGGCTTCGCACCTGAGGTGGCTACAGGGAGCTGGCGCCTACCAGGAGGCGTAGGCCCCCCTCTGGTCCACATCCTGGGAAGCCCTCTGGGCAGGGGCCTCTCCCGCCCGAGGCAGACCCTTCCGCATGTGGGCACCTCCAGCACCCGACCTCTCAGGACCAGCTCCCCTGCCTGCGTTTGTGGGGCTGGCTCCAGGCTGCCTCCTCCAACCCAACAACGCTCTCAGGCCTCCAGGGCCCTTGTCCAAGGGCTGCGGGGATGTGAGGGGGAGTCTCCTTATCTGGTCCCCCAGTAGGCTATTGACTGGACTCCTGCCCTCTTGCTGCCATTCGGTGACGCTGACACATCGAACCTTAATCTTCTCAGACCAGCCGCACTCGGAGCTGTCGGATGCCGCGGACGCTGCCCCCGCAGACGTCCCTGTGGACCCCAGCTGTCACCGTTCCCCTGCCCCTCACTCCCAGCCTAGCTGCAGCAGCCTGAGCCTTGGCTAATGGCTCTCATGCTGGGGCCAGGAGAGGGGCTGTTTGTCTGGCAAAACCAGCCCTTAAAAATCACTCTTGGGGGCCTTCCCTGGCAGCCCCGTGGCTAAGGCTTCATGCTTCCAGGGCAGGGGGCCTGGGTTCAGTCCCTGGTCGGGGAACTAGATCCCACATGCCACACCTAGGAGTTCACACGTCACAGCTAAGGACCCTGCAGGCCCCAAGGAAGACCAAAGATGCTGCGTGCTGCGTCTACGACCAGCACATGTGCTGCCAAATACATACATATTGCAGAGCCTTGCTCTTGGAGCTGGGGCCTGTCGTCAGGCTGGCAACAAGAACTTTAGTAATAGTATTATTATTATCAGAGTCATTGGGATATTATCATTATCGTTGTTATTAGAGCTGCGCTGTGCGTGCTCAATCGTTCAGTCGTGTCCGCCCTTTGCGACCCCCTGGACTGTACCCTGCCAGGCTCCTCTGTCCATGGGATTCTCCAGGCAAGAGTACTGGAGCGGGTTGCCATGCCCTCCTCCAGGGGAGCTTCCTGACCCTGGGATTATACCCACGTCTCCTGCATTGGCAGGTGGGTTCTTTACCCACCTGGGAAGCCCCATTGTTAGAGCGACTGCTTTCTAAAATACCTCCTAGATGAAGATGCCTCTCCGAGGGGAGGGGTTATTTGCTCCTCTTTTACAGATGAAGAAACTGAGGCTCAGAGGTGTTAACAGACGCTCCCAAGGGTTGGAATCCAGGTCCAAAGCTGCTCTGCAGCTGAGTCCTTACCAAAGTCAGGAAACAGGCCTGGAGTCCAGGCCAGCTTGGGCACTCACCATTTGTGTGACCGGGCACGCCCTGTGCCCTGCCAGCCTGGGCTTCTGCACGTGTAACGTGGGAGTGAGGATGGCTGGGACACAGCGACATGAGGGAGCCCTCCTCTGCCTCTGTGACCCTCCCGTCCATCTGCTGTTCAGGGTAGGGCCTCCCCAGGGCCTGCGTGCTGACAGACAGACACACCTTGGAGGGACCCAAACGGGGAAAGGGGGCATCACGGGGGCTCCTTAGGGTGGGGTGGGGAGGAGGGCCAGGGGGTGAGAACAGGGACGGTGTGGCTGTGGGACAGAGCTCTGAAGAAGCTGGAGTGGCGAGACATTGGGGCAGAGAAGGGGGCAGTTTCTGAGCAGGGCAGAGGGCCCCGGCAGCCTTGAGGGGGTAGCCCTGGGTGGCATGCCGCAGGGGCCACAACCCCGGGGTTTGGCTCCCGTGTGGGCCTCTGTTTAGCAGGGGGTTTTGGTCCTGGTTGGCAGTCCACGCCCTCACTTGACTTTTCCACCACCCCAGGCTCCTCCCGTCTCTCCACCCCAACGGCATGCAGGGTGGGGCGGGGGTGGGCAGTGGGTGATAGGACCCAGGACCGTGAATTACAGACGAACCTGTCCGCACCCCCCACCCCATGCGGCCTTCGGGGTGGGGGCGGGGGCAATTCGGAGAGCAAACTCTAGGCTGTTTACCCAGTGGAGCGGCTCCGGGAGCTTATTTACTTTCCTGCAATTCCAGGAGGGGGACAAAATGAGCAGGGGGCCTCAAGGGGCCTCAGCAAACAGAGGAGAGGCGTGTATGGGTTAACCGATTCTGTCAGCGGGCTCGGAGCTTCCTGGAAGCTGTTGGCATGCACGGCGGGTCTGGGGAGCCTGGGAGGCACCAGAGGGAAACGCAGAGAAAAGGAGGCTGGGCCACTGTCCCCCAGCCCACTGTCTGGAGGAGACTGCGGTCCAGAGAGGGGTGGTCACTCCTCTGAGGTCACACAGCACAACCAGACCTGTACCTGTCCATGCGGCTCAGGTCTCAGGATGGGGAGGAGGAGCATTTCTGGGTGAGGGGCCAGGACTGCTTAGCCTCTGGGCACCCCGGGCCAGGCTGGGCACTGTGGCCGGAGCCCTGGGCCCTCGTCCTGCTGCTGTGTTAGGACCTGGTGTCCAGGACCCTGGCAGCCATGGGCTCAAGCCCTGGACAAGCCCCCAAGTTCTCCCATCTCTGTTTCTCTGACTGTTGCATAAGGATGAGAGGATTCGCGCACGGTCTTGAGGGGAGACTGGGAGGTTCCTGTGGCCAGATGGGGTTTTGTAGAATTCCAAGAGCCAACAGAAACGCAGAGTATAACCATTTCCCAGCCTGTTTTGGGGGTGGACACGATTCTCTTCTGAACAGAGAGGTCGAGCTGTGCCTCAGTCCCCTCACCTCTGAAATGGGTATGATGCGAAAAGCACACACCTCAAAGGCTGCTGTGAGGGTGATGAGTCAGCCCTGCCAAGGTTCCTGGAGAGTGCTCAGCACCGCTGACTGGGACTCTGCAATATCTCTGTGCTGAGGACCCAGGGACAAGGTGATACAGCCTCTACCTTTAGGGGCTCAGACCTCAAGGTGTGATCCTAAGACCCTTTCTGGGAGCTGAGAGGTCCAAACTGTTTTCGTCGTAGTATGAAGACACCTTGTTCACCTTTTCACTGCGTTGATATTTGCAACTGATGGTGCAAAAGCCATAGTGCCTAAAAACGTCGGTGCCTCCGCACAAACCTGGGTGGTGGTATCAGAGCACGCCAGCATCAGGGTGTCCTTCCCCAGCAAGCACGGCCGGAAGGAAGAAGCTAAAGCCGGTTTCACCGAGGGTCCTTGATGAGCCAATAAAATCATTACCTTTATTAAACCTGTGTCCCTGAGTATACACCTTTCTGACAGTCTGTGTGATAGAATGGGGAGCACGTAGGAAGCGTGCTGCCGTACCCTGAAGTACAGTAGCCCCCAGCGGGTGCCCGAAAGCACGGGGAGTGCTGAACTCTATACGCACAGAGTATGTTTCTTTCTTTTTTTAAAAAGGTATTTCTTTATTTGGCTGCGTCTGGTCTTAGTTGTAGCGTACAAGCTCAGTGGCCCTGTGGCATGTGGGATCTTCCCCACATCAGGGATCGAACCCTCATCCCCCGCGTTGCGAGGCAGATTCTTTACCACTTGGCCACCAGGGAAGTCCCTTGTTCTCCATTTTTTAAGTTATGAAAGAATGATAACACGTTAAAGGAGACTTGGCAAATCAGAACAAAGTCACATATAGTTCCACTGTATGTTACAGTGAGTTTTTTAAATAGATAAATATTTTAGTTGGAGTCTCAATATCAAGCTCTTGCTAATTAATAGAATGGGGACTTCCCTGGTGGTCCAGTGGCTAAGACTGTGTGCTCCCAATACACAGGGCCTGGGTTGGATCCAGGGGAACCAAGACCCCACGTGTCTCAACATGAGTGTGCATGCTGCAGCTAAGATGCAGCACAGCCAAATAAATAAAATTATATATTTAAAAAAATTAATAGAATGAGTAGGCAGAAAAGCAGAAGGATCTAGTAGACCTGAAAAGCACTATGAAGCAATTCGACATAATTAAGATTTATACAATTTCCACACAGCAGCAAGATACAAATTCTTTTCAAATTCCCATAGACTCTAAACTGGGAGACTCTAGAACATATCCAGGGACATAAAACAAGGTGCAAAAATTTCATGGTCTAAAGATATTGAAATCATTCAAAGTTTGTTCTCTTACTGTGGAATTTGTTAGAAATTTAAAGATATTTGAAAATAACCCACATATTTTCAAGTGCAATGTGACATTTGCCAAGAGGGATCTTTAACTTAGCAACTGAAAACCTCAATAGAGTTTAAAGACAGAAGAAACATAGCATATTTTTCCTGTACATACATACATATGATCAAGTTTATAAGTTAGGCGCAGTAAGAGATGAGCAATAATAATAAAATACAGCAATTACAGCAATGTGCTGTCATGCAAGTCGCGTGCATGTGGCCTCTCTGTCTCTTTCAGAGTGTCTCCGGGTACGGGTGCAGCGCCTCTTCCATCGCAGCAGCACTGTGGCTGTCACTCATACAGTTGGAGGTGCGGCAGCAAGCCTAGCACGAGTTCTTTTTCCTTCATCACAACTTCACAGATGAAAGTTTCCTTCTCACTGTGGATCTTAGCAACCTCAGCATATGACTTTTTTTCTTTCCTGATCCGGTTGAGAGCTTTCACCTTCTCACTTTTAAAAAAAACATTATTTTTATCTATTTGGCGGCACCGGATCTTGTGGCAAGTGGGATCTTTAGTTCCCTGATCAGGGATTGAACCCAGGCCCCCTGCGTTGGGAACCTGGAATTAGCCACTGGACCACCAGGGAAGCCCCTTGCCTTTTCACTCTAAGGAAGCACTTTATGGCTTCTTTTTGATGTACTGAGTTGTCAGCATCACTGTCCTTGTGCTTTGGGGTCATTATTAAGTAAAATAAGGGTGATTTGAACACAAGTTCAAGGTGACTGATACCTTGACAGTCAATCTGATAACCGAGAGGGTTGCTAGGTGGATGATGGACAAAGGGATGATTTATGACCCAGCTGGAGGGAGTGGGATGGTGAGAGATTTCATCACACTGCTCAAAACGGTGAGCAATTTAAACTTACGAATTGTTATGTCTGTAATTTTCCATTTAATATTTTTGGACCGCTGTTGACTGTGGATAACTGAAATCCAGAAAAGCGAAACTGAGGATAAGGCAAGACTATTGTATGGTAATTGTCTCAGAGAATAGCGCTTACTTGATTGAGCAGTAAGCTGATTCAGCCATCTTTCTCATGGAGCACCAATTTTAAGAAAAAGAAAAAGTCTTGCTGTAGACAAATAGTAGTTTTTTAGTCTCTGGTATTTGACTTTCAAGCAAAAATTTTGGATTTTGGACAACATTTATCTACTACTATGAGCTTCCCAATGCTTCAAGACTTTTTATTTTCAAATGCATTTCAAATGACAAATGCGTGTTGTTACAAAATTATCTATGGGTCACAGATTCATTCAAAGTGCAAGGTAGACCAATGATTCAAATACAATAGAATTAGCCAACAGAAAAGTTTCAGATTCCAGAATCTACCACATGTCAAGGTTTGGTATAGTATCAGAGAAGAATGCCCACAGCAATGGGAAAGGCTACCAGAATTCTCTCCTTTTCCACTCCATGTCTAGAGGAGGCCAGATTTTCTTTATCTACTTCAACCAAAACAACATATTGCAGGAGGCTGAACGTGGAAGACGATACGAGGGGACCCAGCTGTCATCTATTAAGCCAGACATTTAAAAAGATCTGCAAAAGTGTAAAACAAGGCCACTCTTATTTTGTCTTATTTTTTGCAAAAATGTATTTCTTTGATTAGCGTGTGCTGAGTTTCTGGGGGGAACCCATATATTGGAATGAGTGTCAGAATTATAATTTGGCACAGAATGAACAGTGGGTGGGCAACTAGCTCTGATGAGTACAGACATCTTCTCTTGGAGAACTCATCTTTTCTGCAGGCTCCTCCATCCCAATGCCTCCTAAATTGGTCTGAACCACCAGCTTCTGTCCTGATCGGTCATTCCAACTGCCTGGTCTGGTTTCACCTTTAGACCACAGGTCCCAAGCCCAACCAATCAAGACAAGCTTCTCTTTTAAAAAAAAAAAAATGTATTTTAATTTATTTATTTGGCTGTGCTGAGTCTCGGCATGTGGGATCTTTACTCTTTTTAAAAAAAAAAAATGTATTTTAATTTATTTATTTGGCTGTGCTGAGTCTCGGCATGTGGGATCTTTAGTTGCAACATGTGAACACTTTGTTGCAGCACATGGGATCTAGTTCCCTGACCAGGGATCGAACCAGAGCCCCCTGGGTTGGGAGCACAGAGCCTTAGCCA
Organism: Bos indicus; assembly: GCF_029378745.1. Lineage (NCBI taxonomy): Eukaryota > Metazoa > Chordata > Mammalia > Artiodactyla > Bovidae > Bos > Bos indicus. The sequence continues at coordinate 9,604,365 of NC_091782.1, read as the reverse complement.
CTGGACCACTAGGGAAGTCCTGACACTTTTCTGTTTGTAGTTCAACAATCCCGCGGTTCCCTTGGTCATGCAGACTGGAAATAGTGGGCCCCATCTCTGTCCACCACACCCAATGCCATTGACGTCCTCCCAGGGCAGCCAGCTCTGGTCCTGACTCTCCTGCTGCCCCATCCGAGCTCCTGTAGCCTCCCTCCACTCTGCCCAGGACCAGATTGGTCTAGGACACCCGCCTGTCTACTTGTGCTGCTTCCTGATGCTCTGGGCTCCCATGGCCTGGCACAGCCCACTCTTTTGGCCTCTCATCCATTCTATATCCTGACCTTCCACATCTTCACATCTTCACATCCCCCAGGGACACAGGCTCACATCTGTTCATGTGCCTGAGCACACACATATATACACGTGTGCCCCCAGATACCCTACTCTGCTCTCGCACGGGCGGACTACTCTCCATCCCCTTTCGGGCAACACCTCCTGTTCCTTCCTCACCTTTGTATCTTTATCCATGTTGTGCCCACCGCCAGCATACCCTTCCTGCTCAAGTCCTAGTTCATTTCCAAGCGTTAAAAAGAAACAATAGGTTTGAAATGGAGTCACTTATGCTAAGTTCCATTAAGACAACAATAAAACCAACTTGATTGTGGTTACAGCCTCTCCCAGGAGTAGAATTTTAAGCCAATTTGTCTGGCATTTCCTGATCAACACTAGTGAGGTAATCTGTTTGATAAGCCCCAGCCCCCCAGCCTCCTGCTCCAACCCCTGCCTTCCCCAGCTTGCTTTTGCTCAGGGCACTGAGTGTATCCCAGCGGCTCCATGCCACCCCTTCACTCATCCTCAGTACTTGCTGCTCTGTGGGAGCTGAGTTTTCGAGCCGTGTTGGTTCCACCCGATCCTCTTACAGAGGAGGCTGAGGCCCAGAGATGTCAGCCAGGGTCCGCTGCCTCACCCATGGAGGCCTGGCCCAGGACCCCTGACCCTCAGTGAAGACCTGCCAGCTCCCTGCTCTCCTTTCCCTCACACCCCTGGGCTTGCTGATGGCTGGGGCTCTCTGCCTCGGGAATGTGGCCCCCTTCCCCTCTTCCCAGCCAGCTCAGGACAGAATCCAGTAAATAACATGCTGCCCATCGATCGGAGGTCGCTCAGGCCAGGGCCGATCGATGGCCACAGACAGCTGGGCAGGCGGGTAATGAAGTGCCCGCTCCTCAGTGGGGGCGAGCCTGGCCCTGGGCTTTAATCCCCTCGCCTCCTTGACAAGGCTCCAGCTCTGTGACAGGAGGGAAGACAGATGAGGCTCTGAGGCTGGTGTGGGGCTGTGGGGCCCGGGGTGGGTGGGGGTGGGGCACGTGAACTTGGTGAAGCTCCCAGTAAGCTTGGGCCCTCCTCCCTCCTCTTCAGTGGCCCCCTCCCCAGGGACACTTCCCTTGGGGAAGTCAAAGAGGAATACCTACTCCCCAGCCCCACCCCTGCCTACCCTGCAAGGCATATTCCACACCGTGGACCTGACCTGTGGGTGTGAGGCTGTCTGCATCTCTAAAATGAAGGTGGCGGATTTCTTTGGTAGTCCAGTGATAAAGAATCCACCTTGCAATGCAGGGGATGCAAGTTCAATCCCCGATTGGGGAACTCAGATCCCACGCGCCACGAGGTAACTAAGTCCGGATACCACGACTAGAGAGCCCATGTGCTGCAACTGCTGAGCCCGAGGACCACGTCTAGTCTGTGTGAAGAAGTGACGCAACTAAGACCTATCACAACCAAATAAAGAAATGTTTAAAAAAATAAAACGAGTGTGCACGGAGGCTGGGAAGGACACGGGAGACAGCACATGCCAGCTCAGTGTCAACTTACTCAGTCTTCCCAGCAGCCAGTCTTGATAAATATTATGCCCATTCTACAGATAAGGAAGCAGGCTCAGAGAGAAAGAGATGTTTAATAATTAGAGCTGCTCCATCATGGACCAGACTGGACCAGGCAGCCTCATAATGTGGTGAGTTCTCCATCACTTCAGGCATTCAAGCAGAGACTGGAGGACTAGCTATTGGGCCCCTACAGAGGAATGACTGCAAGTGGACTTTGGGCCCCATATGCCTGGGGTCCTTCCCAACTCTGAGCCCGTCTGACTCTTTGGGAATCAAGGAATGCGCTGGATTCTGGGTGGCAGGCCCCCAGCCCCAAGAGGAGGGATCACTAAGTGAGATGTGGCCGTAAAGGCCGTGCCTTCCACACCACATCTGCAGACCCCTGGGGTACTCTGGAGGCACTGAAGACTCCACAAATGTTTGACTCAAGTCCATTTTCAATACTATTTTTATAATAAGACAGTAATTCAAAACAAATATAGGCTGGCAATTATGTTACCCAACTTTTAACCCATGCAAAATCACCAGAAAAGTTGCTTTGAGTGGACCTGGGACTTTAAGATGCTCCTGCATCTGTATTTAACTGAAAAGCATTGCCAGGAGGGATAATAAAGAAACCAAACCCTCTTTAACTTGCAATTACTTATCTGTATGAATGAGTAATAATGTACAACAGAAAGAAAATGTGGAAACAGGTTGGAGGCTGAGGATAGACACCATCACTGATAATCCCTTATTTTTATCTTATATTCAACCAAAGAGCCTTATTCTCATCTTATCTAATCTTACTGTAATTGTTCTCTGCCACTACATCAGAATATGGCATCCACGTGAGCATATCAAATGCATTTGTATTAACAAAGTAAGACTTTTATCTGTTTTGCACATGATGACTCTACTTAGATTTCCTGTGAGAAAAGAACTGTGCTTTGAAAATAGCAGGGTGTCACCACAGCAAAATGACCAATGCCACCCTTGCCAGGCAAGGTGGGATGAGGGTTTATAGCCCCTGGTTCTCCTGACACACAGGCCACAGCCTCGGTGAGCCTGGCCCTTCGGCACTCTCGGTGGACACCTGACTCTGAGCCCCAAGCCCATGGCCAGTGGCTGGGGAGGGGCCTGACCCGTCCACCCGGGAGGCGGGGAGGCATGGAGACAGGGTGCTGCTTGATCTATGACCTTTCCTGGGAGGGAGGGCTAGAACAGAGGCAGTAGTGGAGGTGGAGAAAGCTCCGTCACCCACAGAGAAAGCTGTGTGCAACTTCCTGCCATAGTGGGCAGGTGTAAGCAGAAAAGATGTGCTGAGCGGAAGCCACAGGAGGGTTTTTGAATGGTAGTGAGTGTTTGAGTTGGTGAAGGGAGAACAGACCAGCAACTTAAGAGATGATGCGAGTGAAGGCAAAGCTGTCGGGCTGAGCAGGCAGCATCAGGGTAGGGTGTGTAGGCCGACGCACTAGCCGGGAGGAAGCCTGCGGGGTTGGGGTCAGGACGGAGAAGCAGGGGGACAGCAGGTTCCAGGGAGCCAGTGATTTGCCAGGTGATGGGGACGTTGCAGGGGCTCAGGCAGGGGTGGCGTGGGAGCTGTGGGGCGCCAGGGCCCAGAGGGGCTGACAGCCATGTGTTTCCTATGCCCGCCTCACCTCCTCCAACACAGCCATCGTTTCATCAGGGCTCACCCCACCCACCTCCCCACTTCTAATCTCGTTTAGCACGGCAATTAAATTTTAAAGGCCCATCAGCACAGTCCCTCACAGGCCAGGTTCTTCCCAGATAGAATTATTTAATAGACTGGATGGGAACTCTGCAGGCTCCGGCAGGGACTGCAGACCTACCGAGGCAGAAAATTAATACACATGGCTGCCACCCCCGCCGCCCTCTGGTGCTTGGGCCTGGCTTGCCTCTGCTCACTCTCCCCTGCCATGGAGGGGCCAGCAGGGAAGTTATCCTGGGCAGGGGACTGCAGGGTTTGTGGGAGGAGGGACGGGAAAGCCTCAGGAACTTGGCAGATCATCTCTGGGTACTGGAGCTGTTCTGGAAGCCCCATCTGCCACTTATTAGCTGAGCAGCGTGGGACAGGTTACTTAACCTCCCTGGCCTCTGTCCACTCATCTGTGTAATGGGGTCATGGCAGGGCTCATGGAGTGATGTATGTAAAACATCCAGCATGATAACCAGCCTAAAGCTTCTTCCCTTTCCCTCAAATAATCACTGTTGCTCTGCTGAGGTCTAGTCATCTGGTGAGGTGAAGGGAGTGAGTGGGAAGCAATGACCACACTGGTAACCAGGTGGCTCTTCACTTAAGCTAAGGGCTCATAGGTCTGTGGGCAGACTGGAATTTGGTCCAGTGGCATCAGGAACGAGGGCCCCGTATCCAACACCATGCATGGGGATCTCATTCATTGTGTATCCTTGGACAGGTCACTTAAGCCTCTTGGGCCTCAATTTCCTCACCTGTAAAATGGGCACAAGTACCAACTTCGTGAAGTATTGTAAGACTTGGTGAGTTGACAAGGCTGAGCACCTGGCACAGCAGTAGGTACCCTGGTGATTCTGTTCATCCCACCTACAAGGTGCCAGGTGGCCCCACATGGGGAACCCCCAGGGGTGAAGGGGGACCGGGAGTGGGGGGGGGCACATTACTGAGGAAATGTGGAGTGTGCTTCTGGAGGACAAGGGCCTGACCGGAATCCCAAGCTTGCGTCTAGGGGCAGTGGCTCACCCTCTGGTTGCCTCCCCATTTTATTCTACATCCAACTTCCCTCCTTGGTGGGTGGTGGGTGAGGCGTGAAGATGAGGAGGGTGGGAGTGAGCTGACTTGTATGTGGGGGAGTCCTGATCCGGGGTCCTCATATTTATCTAACAATTATGGACTGAGCACCTCCTGTGGTTCAGACACTGTTCTGCATGCTGCGGACACAGCAGTGTCCGCAGGTCCTCAAGGGACTGATGTTGAATAAAGACTTTGATGATGATCAGCACCATGGACAGCAACTGGGCGTGGGGGCGTGGAATGACATTAAATGTGCAGGAGGGGGTTGCTGCTTTTCATGTGGGACCATTCCAGACGGCATCTCTGGGAAGGTGCGGTTTGAGCAGAGCCCTGAAGGAGGTGAGGGAGCCTTGTGGAGATCTAGGGGAAGGGCATCCAGCAGCCGGAACAGCCAGTGCCAAGGCCTGAGGTTGGTCTGTCTGAGCAGGAAAGAGGCTGAGAAAGCGGAAGTGCAGTGCTTAGGGAGATGGGGGTGGAGACGACAGAAGTCAGGGAGGGGCACTCACTGGGGAGGACTGGGGAGCAGGGGAGGGGTCTGAGTAGGAGAGGCACAGACTCTGGCAAGGTTTTGCCAGGTTTCTGTAGCTTCTGAGGGCAGTGGAGAGGGCAGGCCAAGAGCCAGGGACCAGGGAGGAGGCCACGTGGAGTGCACTGATGGGAGGTGACGTGGCTTGGACGAGGTTGGGGACTGTGGAGGTGAGAGTGGGGCTGGGATTCTGGGTACACACACACACACACACACATTTGGATTGAGATAACAGTTGATGTACAACTGGATGTGTTTTGAGAGTAGAACTGACTGGAAGCACAGACCCAGGGTTGAGTTGGGGTGGGTTGGAAGGCGGGGCAGAGTGTCTGTGTCCCTCTGGCCTCTCGCCCCAGGCCTCCCATCCCTTCTTTGGTGCCTTGACTCTATGCCGGATGACTGGCCCCTCTGCCCTTTCCAGGAACCTTCTAGGGCCTTCTGGAAGCAGCCTGTGGTCTGGGAGACTCTCCTACTTGGGTCTTTCCCTTCTTCATTGCCCACCCCAGACCCCCCACCCCCGCGTCCCCACTGGACACCCAGGGCTCTGAAGCCTTGGAGGGGCCAGGAGAAAGGCTCGGGTGTCGGAGGCTCTTTAAGGCTGGGTGGGGGGCATAATGGCGGAGGCGCAGCCCCTCTGCGGGGGCCTCACAGTCTCCTGACCCCCAGCCTTCAGTGGGGTGCTCCCTCCTGACTGTCCACAACCTGACGCCGCCCCCGGCCCCGCGTCCCCAGCCTGGCTCCAGGACCAGCCCCCTACCTCAGGCTGGGAGGGAGGTGGGGCTGCGGCAGCCGCGAAATCCGGCCCATCGCCTCTCCGCTCCAGCTGCCGTTTCCCGCGCTCTCCTGCGTCCCGGACGGTTATGTGGAGAGAAATCAGCCTTGTTTTCCTTCTTCCCCACAAAGAAGAAATGAAAAGGTTTCCAAATTGTTTTCAAACAGGGGGCTTCTCGAGCCCACGAGGGGGCCTTTCAGAGGCCGCCCCCTCTCCCCGGCCACGTGGGCCCCCACCCGGAGGGGAGAGGGAGGTGGGGCAGCGCCCCCACGAGGTCCCAGGACCACCAGAGGCCTCCGTGTCCCGCTGGAATGCCGATTCCTCCCCTCCCCTGCCCCCAGCCTCCTGGGTTACATGCTCTGTATCTGCATTCATCAGCATCTCCCCCCAACCCCGCTATGTTTGAAAATCACTGGTAAGGGGTGTGTTCTGAGGTTTACTTCACAATCTGCGTTTTAAACTCACGGTGCTTGGGGTCCTTGACAAGTTCAGGGGGGAATTGGAGGAAAGGAGGGGAGGGTGAATCAGGTAGTCTGGGGAGGAGCCATTCACCAGTTTGGGGGTGCTTGGGAAGAGGTTAGAGTGTGCCTCTCCACACCCTCCCTTCCTGCAACTCACAACTGCTGGCTGCAGAGAAGCAGAAGGAAGCCTCTAGGCAAGGGTACCCAGCCTGGGCAAAGGCCCTGAGGCAGTCGGTATCTTCAAAGAACTGAGGAAGGGCTGGTTGCGGGGGAGGGGGAGGGTGCAGAGTGAAGGCTCGCTGGTGGGAGAGGAGGCTGGCAGATGGGCTGCAGACCCTGTCTATGAGGAGTCGGGCTTTTGTCCAAGACCACTGGAAAGCCATGAAAGATTTTCAGCAGATTAATGACAGGGTCAAATTAAAGCATTGAAAAGAAGATTAATGTACCATAAGGAATGGACTTTGGCGGGGGGTGTACTGTTTTATGAGTTTTCATACATGTTACATTTCTGTAACCACCACCACAATCAGGATTCTGAACAATTCCATCAGTCCCTAAAGTCCCTTGCGTTGACCCTTTGTCATCACCCATCTTCTGTTCCTAGCCCCTGCAGCCACTGATCTGCTCTCCATTGCCTTTTTCAGAATATCATAGAAATGCAATCTACACATGTAACCTTTTGAGGTTGGCTTCTGCCACTTGGCAAAATGCCTTTGAGGTTACCCAAGATGTTGAATCAAGGGTCTCTCTCTTTTCTTAAAAAAAAAAAAATTATGTATTATTTTATTTTTGGTTATGTTGGGTCTTTGCTGCTGCACAAGGGCTTTCCCCAGTTGTGTCAAGTGGGAGCTGGCCTTCGTTTCAGTGCACGGGATCTAGGCACGTGGCTGTGAGTGGTTGCAGCAGGCGGGCTCAGTAGCTGTGGCACATGGTCTTCGTTGCCCTGTGGTATATGGAATCTTCCCGGACTGGGGATCAAACCCGTGTCCCCTGAATTGGTAGGCAAGTTCTTACTCACTGTACCACCAGGAAAGTCCTCAATAGTCTCTTTTTATTGCTGAGTAGTATTCAATTGGATAGTAGTACTCAATCTCTAGTGTTTAGAGATTTACCAGTTAACTTTTTCGTTGTTAACTTTTAATTTAATCCCATTATGATCAGGGAACATACTTTGTATAACTTCAGTTTTTAAAATGTTAAGGTCTGTTCTATGACCCAGGATATGGTCTGTGTTGGTGAATGTTCTATATGCACTCGAAAAGAATGTGCTTTCAGTTGTCAACAGGTAGAGTGCTGTACAGATGTTCATTACATTCAGTTTGTTAAGGATATTGTTCAGTTCTATAGCCTTACTTATCTACTTTTTCTATCAATTGCTGAAAGAAGAATGTTGAAACTTCCAACTATAATTGTAGATCTTGTCTATTTCTCTGTTCACTTCTATCAGTTTTTGCTTCATGCATGTTGAAGCTCTGCTGCTAGGTGCATACACTTTTAGACGTATAAAATGTCCCTCTTTATTCTTGGTAATTTTACTTACTCTGAAACCTATCTTGTCTGTTTTTAAGATAGCCACTCCAGCTTTCTTTGATTACTGTTTGCAAGGTATATCTTTTCCCAACTTTTACTATTACATTGTAAAGTGCATTTCTTTGTAGGCAAAAAATTATTGTCTTGTTAGTTTTTATATTCATTCCAATAATTCTGATTTTTTAATTGGTAAGTCTATATCATTTATGTTTAACGTAATTACTGATATGCTTGGATTAGAACTTCCATTTTATGATTCAATTTCCATTTGTAACTTCTGTTATCAGTTACAGTTCTGTTTCCTCCTTTCTGCTATTTTGGGGGTGGGTTATTTGACTATTTTTCTGTATTATGTTTTTTAATTTATATTTTATTAAAGTATAGTTGAATTATGTGTTGCTTGTTTTACTTTAGGAAGTCTGAGTAGATTCTAAACTATTAAGTTTTCAATAACTTCTGGAGACAATACAAACTGCCTCCTTGGTCTATCAAAGGATCTGTCTAGATTCTCATTTTTTAGACATCTCAGAGAAGCACAAGCTACCACTGGAAAATATGCTGTTTTATTTTACTCTCTGCATGCTATTGAGGAACTGGATTTCCCAGAACTGGGAGAAAGGTGCGAAAGGTGCTCTCCTTAAAAGCTATGTGAACTTCCTCCAGACTTTGGTATCCATTTTGCAGATCTTGACTTCAGCACATTGTTAAGATTTTCCATAGGTACCTTTGTCCTGGGAATTAGGGCTCCAGTGTCTGCTCTGTCCTTGGATTTCTGAAAGTGAAAGTCGCTCAGTCGTACCCAACTCTCTGAGACCCCTTGGACTATACAGTCCATGGAATTCTCCAGGCCACAATACTGGAGTGGGTAGCTATTCCCTTCTCCAGGGGATCTTCCCAACCCAGGGCTCAAACCCAGGTCTCCCACATTGCAGGTGGATTCTTTACCAGCTGAGCCACAAGGGAAGCCCAAGAATACTGGAGTGGGTAGCTTCTTCCATCTCCAGTGGATCTTCCCGACCCAGGAATCAAATCGGGGTCTCCTGCACTGCAGGTGGATTCTTTGCCAACTGAGCTATCAGGGAAGCCCTTTGGATTTCTGGGGACTCTATAAAAATTTCTTAATCCATTTCCATCCTTACAGAATCATACTACATTGACCACATTTTCTCTACTCCAATGATGATGAATCTTTTCCTCTCAGAGATATGAAGTTAAGAACTTTTTCATTTTTATAGAAGTACAGTAAAAACTAGTATATTCAGCATTCTCTCAACAGAAGCACCATTAGCCAGCATTTCTTCAATCTATCACACTCTAAGTTAATTGAATCAGAGCCAAAAGAGCCCTTAGAGATAGATCATTTAGTCTTGCTCCTCGATTTATAGACGAGGAAACTGCAGTGGAGAGAAGTCAAGCGCTTTGCCCCAATCCAACAACAAGGCATGAGTGAGACTGGATCAGATCGCCGTGTCCCTGGCACTCAGCCCTGGGTCCTTTCCGGATCCTGGGTTAATGTTTGTGTGCTTCTCAGATGCTTTATGGGTGACTCTGAAGCATCCTATCTTTACAAAATGCTGAATTCAGTCTTAGTGCTGCTTATATTGTTGTATTATAATCCTTGCCAATGGTGATGCCAAATGTGATGTATATTACCTATGATAACTGGGCTCATTGGAATGTTTGGTTAAATGTAACATTTCATTTTCTAGGCATGCTTGGTATACAGTAGGCATTTAATACAATATTAGCAGATTTAAGTTGTTACTAGTAACTGAATTTTCTGTGCTTTTAATTTTTTTTTGAGCTGAGAAGTGTTTTCCCCTGGTGTTTTCTTTTCTTTTATTTTATTGAAGTATAGTTGACTTATAGTGTTGTGTTAATTTCTGCTGTAGAGCAAACTGATTCAGTTACATATACATTCTTTTTAATATTCTTTCCACTATAGTTTACCACAGGATACTGACTACAGCTCCCTGTGCTATACAGTAGAACCTTGTTGTTTATCCACTGTATATGCAGCAGTTTGTACCTGCTTATCCCAAACTCCTACAACATCCCTCTCTGTACTTTCAATTTTTTAACATTTATTTTTTTGTTTATATTGGAGAAGGAAATGGCAACCCACTCCAGTGTTCTTGCCTGGAGAATCCCAGGGACTGGGGGGAGCCTGGTGGGCTGCCGTCTGTGGGGTCGCACAGAGTCGGACACGACTGAAGCGACTTAGCAGCAGCAGCAGCAGGGACTTCCCTGGTGGTCCAGTGGCTAAGACTCTGCGCTCCCAATGCAGGGGCACTGGGTTCGATCCCTAGTCTAGGGAACTAGATCCCACATGTGGCAACTACAGATCGAGCACTCTGTATGCCACAGACAAGACCTGGCACAGCCAAATTAAAAAAAAAACAAAAAACAAACAGCTGAGCTATAATTAACATATAACATCATATTAGTTTCAGGTACACAGCATATTAATTTGATATTTGTATCTATTACAAAATGATCACCTAATAAACCTAGTTAGCATCCATCATTTATACATAGTTCCAAACTTTTTTTTTTCTTGTGATGAGAACTTTTACGATCTACTGTCTTGGTAGCTTTCAAATATACTATATAGTATTATTAACTATAGTCACTATGCTATACACTACATATACTTTTTTTAAAAGAGGTGAATCTAGTAATTACGATGTACATAACTTGGCTTCACTGGCTACTTAGCAAAGTGTGTTTGAATGAGATCATCAGGCCACAGTGTGGGAATGTGGGGAGATCAATTAGGATTAGGATTGCCAGTTTTTGCAAATAAAAATACAAGATGATCCTTGAAAGCACCTTGAAACATTTAAAAAAGTTCATGAAATTTTAACATTTTAACTAGAAAAGGATATATTTTAAAAATGCAGGCTGGAGAATTCCCTGGCAGTCTGGTCATTAGGATTCAGTATGTTCACCACTGTGGCCCAGGTTTGACCCCTGGTTGGGGAACTGAGATCCTGAAAGCTACATGGTGTGGCGCACACACACACACACACACACACACACACACACAGAGCAATAAACAAGCACAATCCCTTCCCCACCAAACAGACTGTCAAGTTAAGCTCAAATAAACAATGAATAATTGTTTAGTGTGTCTCGTGCAGTATTTGGGATATGCTTATATTAAAAAAATCATTATTTATCTGAAACTCAAATTTAATTGGACATTCTGTGTTTGACCTAGTAACCCTAGTTTGATGGCAATTTTGAGTGCCCAGGAGTAGCTTGCTGCTGCTGTTGCTGCTGCTGCAGTCGCTTCAGTCGTGTCCGACTCTGTGCGACCCCTTGGACTGCAGCCCACCAGGCTCCCCCGTCCCTGGGATTCTCCAGGCAAGAACACTGGAGTGGGTTGCCATTTCCTTCTCCAATGCATGAAAGTGAAAAGTGAAAGTGAAGTTGCTCAGTTGTGTCCGACTTAGCAACCCCATGGACTGCAGCCCACCAAGCTCCTCCGTCCAAGGATTTTCCAGGCAAGAGTACTGGAGTGGGGTGCCATTGCCTTCTCCGCAGGACTAGCTTAGTGATAATGAAATGGGTACAAGCAGACAATTCAGAAAAGGTTTAAGAGGCAATATCTAGAGGATTTGTGGTAGTTTGGACATGGGGGAGGGGAGAGAGGAACAAAGCTGATCCCAGGCTGGTGTGGGACCTGTGCCCTTGCTGGATGGAGACTGGTAACTGTGCTGAGATGGGGAGCCCAGGAGAAGGTGTGGGTAGAGGCTGTGGTGGGATGTTTGGATGTACTAATTTCCCGTGTCTTTGACACATCCAAGTGCAGGTGAAAGACAGCGGTTGGCTATCTGGTGTGTGCTTGGGGGACAGGTCTGGGTTGGACACACACAGATGCAGATATCTGGGGGCCCTGGCAGGCCCCCAGGAAGACAGCATGCCGTGTGAGGACCAGAGGACCGAGGGTCCCACCTGAGGAGCTCCTGCACCTGGAGAAGGAGGACCTGGGTGGGGTGGGAGGTGCGGAGCCTGGGAAGAAGCATCCAGGGAGGGAGGCGGGAAACCAGAGAGTGTGTCTCAAGGTGTAGTGAACGGGCAGTGGTCCCAGACACACCAGCACCAGCGAGGTGGAGCCGGAAGAGCTCTGGAGGCCACGGGGAAGTGGGGTTGAAGGATGTTTCCACCTTCTTTCTGCTGGGAGGGACCTGAGCCTGTTTAGATGTAAATGATCCAGAAAATGATCCATAGTTTGGCCTCAGGTCAAACAACAGGTCAAACACAGCCCCGCCCATCAATAGAAAATTGGATTAAAGATTTACTGAGCATGGCCCAGCCCATGAGAACAAGACCCAGTCCCCCCACCCCCACCCCACCCCTACCCCCCGCAGTCAGTCTGTCCTATCAGGAAGCTTCCATAAGCCTCTTATCCTTATCCATCAGAGGACAGATAGAATGAAAACCACAAACACAGAAAACTAACCAAACTGAACACATAGACGACAACCTTGTCTAACTCGATGAAACTATGAACCATAGTAGGGCCACCCAAGATGGACAAGTCATGGTGGAGAGTTCTGACAAAACATGGTCCACTGGAGAAGGGAATGGCAAATCACTTCAGTATTCTTGCCTTGAGAACCCCATGAACAGTATGAAAAGGCAAAAAGATAGGACACTGAAAGATGAACTCCCCAGGTCGGTAGGTGCCCAATATGCTACGGGAGATCAGTGGAGAAATAACTCCAGAAAGAATGAAGAGACGGAGCCAAAGCAAAAACAACACCCAATTGTGGATGTGACTGGTGATAGAAGTAAAGTCCGATGCTGTAAAGAACAGTATTGGATAGGAACCTGGAATGTTGGGTCCATGAATCAAGGTAAATTGTAAGTGGTCAAACAGGAGATGGCAAGAGTGAACAACATTTTAGGAATCAGTGAACTAAAATGGACCAGAATGGGTAAATTTAACTCAGATGACATTATATCTCCTGATTGTGGGCAGAATCCCTTAGAAGAAATAGAGTAGCCATAACAGTCAACAAAAGAGGCCGAAATGCAGTACTTGGATGAAATCTCAAAAATGACGAATGATCTCTGTTGTTTCTAAGGCAAACCATTCAATATCATGGTAATCCAAGTCTCTGCCCCGACCAGTAATGGTGACGAAGCTGAAGTTGAACGGGTCTATGAAGAACTACAAGACCTTCTAGAACTAGCACCCAAGAAAGTTGTCCTTTTCATTATAGGGGACTGGAATGCAAAAGTAGGAAGTCAAGAGCTACCTGGAGTAACAGGCAAATCTGGCCTTGGAGTACAAAACAAAGCAGGTCAAAGGCTAACAGAGTTTTGCCAAGTGAACGCACTGGTCACAGCAAACACCCTCTTCCAACAACACAAGAGAAGACTCTACACATGGACATCACCAGATGGTCAATACTGAAATCAGATTGTTTATATTCCTTGCAGCCAAAGATGTAGAAGCTCTATACAGTCAGCAAAGACAAGACCGGGAGCTGACCGTGGCAGATTCACGAACTCTTTATTGCCAAATTCAGACTTAAATTGAAGAAAGTACGGAAAACCACTAGACCATTCAGGTATGACCTAAATCAAATCCCTTATGATTATAGAGTGAAAGTGACACATAGATTCAAGGGATTAGATCTGAGAGACAGAGTGCCTGAAGACTACGGATGGAGGTTCATGGCATTGTACAGGAGGCAGTGATCAAGACCATCTCCAAGAAAAAGAAATGCAAGAAGGTAAAATGGTTGTCTGAGGAGGCCTTACAAATAGCTGAGAAAAGAAGAGAAGCTAAAGGCAAAGGAGAAAAGGGAAGATATTCTCATTTGAATGCAGTTCCAAAGAATAGCAAGGAGAGATAAAGCCTTCCTCAGTGATCAATACAAAGAAATAGAGGACAACAATAGAATGGAAAAGACTAGAAACCTCTTCAAGAAAATTAGAGATACCAAGGGAACATTTCATGCAAAGATGGGCACAATAAAGGACAGAAATGGTATGGACCTAACAGAAGCAGAAGATATTAAGAAGGGGTGGCAAGGATATACAGAAGAACTATACAAAAAAGATCTTCATGACCCAGATAACCATGATGGTGTGATCACTCACCAAGAGCCAGACATCCTGGAATTCGAAGTCAAGCGGGCCTTAGGAAGCATCACTATGAACAAAGCTAGCGGAGGTGATGGAATTCCAGTTGAGCTATTTCAAATCCTAAAGATGATGCTGTGAAAGTGCTGCACTCAATATGTCAGCAAATCTGGAAAACTCAGCAGTGCCCACAGGACTGGAAAAGATCTGTTTTCACTCCAATCCCAAAGAAAGGCAATGCCAAAGAATGCTTAAACTACTGCACAATTGCACTCATCTCATACATTAGCAAAGTAATGCTCAAAATTCTCCAAGCTAGGCTTCAATAGTACATGAACCATGAACTTCCAGATGTTCAAGCTGGATTTAGAAAAGGCAGAGGAACCAGAGATCAAATTGCCAACATCCGCTGGATCATGGAAAAAGCAAGAGAGTTCCAGAAAAGCATCTACTTCTGCTTTATTGACTATGCCAAAGCCTTTGACTGTGTGGATCACAACAAACTGTGGAAAATTCTTAAAGAGATGGGTATACCAGACCACCTTACCTGCCTCCTGAGAAATCTGTATGCAGGTCAAGAAGCAACAGTTAGAACTGGACATGGAACAACAGACTGGTTCCAAATAGGAAAAGGAGTACGTCAAGACTGTATATTGTCACCCTGCTTATTTAACTTATATGCAGAGTACATCATGAGAAACGCTGGACTGGAAGAAACACAAGCTGGAATCAAGATTGTTGGGAGAAATATCAATAACCTCAGATATGCAGATTACATCATCCTTATGGCAGAAAGTGAAGAGGAAATAAAAAGCCTCTTGTTGAAGGTGAAAGAGGAGAGTGAAAAAGTTGGCTTAAAACTCAACATTCAGAAAACTATGGCAGCCAGTCCATCGTTTCATGGCAAATAGATGGGGAAACAGTGGAAACAGTGACAGACTTTATTTTTGGGGCTCCCAAATCACTGCAGATTGGGACTGCAGCCATGAAATTAAAAGACACTTGCTCCTTGGAAGAACCTTGACCAACCTAGACAGCATATTAAAAAGCAGAGACGTTACTTTGCCAAAAAAGGTCTGTCTAGTCAAAGTAGTCATGTATGGATGTGAGAGTTGGACTGTGAAGAAAGCTGAGCACCGAAGAATTGATGCTTTTGAACTGTGGTGTTGGAGAAGACTCTTGAGAGTCCCTTGGACTGCAAGGAGATCCAACCAGTCCATCCTAAAGGAAAACAGTCCTGAATATTCATCGGAAAGACTGATGCTGAAGCTGAAACTTTGGCTACCTACTGCGAAGAACTGACTCATTTGAAAAGACCCTGATGCTGGGAAAGAAAGATTGAAGGGGGGAGGAGAAGGAGATGACAGAGGATGAGATAGTTGGATGGCACCACCGACTTGATGGACATGAGTTTGAGTAAGCTCCAGGAGTTGGTGATGGACAGGGAAGCCTTGCATGCTGCAGTCCCTGGGGTGGCAAAGAGTTGGACACGACTGAGCGACTGAACTGAACTGATCCAGAAAAGAGGGAATACATCAGGTTGTGGAGAGAGCAGAGGCTGGATTGGGGAAGATTCTCCAGGAGGTGGGGGTTGAGGGACAGGTGTGACTTGGAGGGCTGGGAGGAGGGACCCCTCCTGCATTATGTAACAACAGGGACTGGCTTAATTTGGGTTCCCTGAAAGCAGAGCCTGAGAATAAAGACTTGGCGCAAGTTAAACTCCACATTTAGCTTGAGACAAGTTCATTTGGGAAGTACCCCAGAAAAATATGCCTGAGGGAGTGGAGGGAATGAGAGAAGGAAGGAGGAAAAGCTAACATGGGGACAGTGGCACTGAGCTGATCGCTGCTCCAGGCAGCTGGAGGTCAGCTCTGCACAGTGCCTCTCAGCATCATCCATCAGAAGGACATTTAACTGCCTGCTCCCACCTTCTGTGAGGAGGCTGTCCTTGGGGGTGTTGACCCCAGTCCTTCAGTCTCCCGGGCTGCCAGCTGCCTGAGTTCCACCCTTCCCCTCCCCACCACCAGCACAGACAGTGGGTGAGCCCCAAGGCTCAGTGTGGAGCGGTGTGTACACAGCTGGAATCCCAGGAGGACTGACAGGATGTGGAGAGGGGCACTCAGAACGCTAGTCTGGGGGTGGGGGCGGGAGGAGAGCAGGCAGGGGTGGGGGGGTCCCCTGGGTGTTTCCTTCTATTGGCTTCTCTGGTTTGGGGGTGGGAGGAAGGAGGTGCGATGCTGAAGGCTGAAGGAGATGGTGGGAAGATCAAGGGGCAGAAGGCAGAGGTCGTGGAAGGACGGACCTGTTCATTGTAGGAGTGGGAGGAGCCAGAGCGGCTGGTTTGGGGGGTACCTCGGGGCTGGGCGGGGCTTTCACTGCGGTCTATAAGGATTTGGCCCGCTTCCTCCCTGACCTTCATCTCCTTTCATCCGCCCCCTCACCCACCCTGTCCCGGCCTCGCTGGCATCCTGACTGTCCCTGGGACCCGTGAAGCATTCCTGCCTTTCCCCTGCCCTGTTCCTTCTATTTGGAACCTCACCCCGCCCCCACCCCCGCAGGGCTCCCTCCTCACGTCCTCCAGACCTCTGCCCAGTGGTCCCCTGAGCAGAGGGGCCCTTCTGATGACCCCACCTGAGATCTAAGGCAGCAGCATCGCCGACACTCTTTCCTTGCCCTGCTCCTCCATTGGACATTATCACACGTTCTCATTAGTCCCCACGCTTGTCATCCCCTCCTGCCCATCATACTCCCCGAGGCCAGGACTTGTGTCTGGTTGGTCCTGGCTGCATCACAGATGCCTGCTCAGTGCCCAGCACGTGTGCTGAATGAATGAGCCAGCAGACCAAGGTCCAGAGAAGGAAGTGACTTTGGTGCCCCCAGGGGTCAGCACACACCACCCTGCTGCCCCAGCGGGCTTTGTGCTGGATGCCGAGGAGACCAGGAGGAGGCAGACAAGGAGGCAATCAGAGCCACCACTCTGGGAGAGGCCCTCGGGGCTGCAGGGAATGGGGGAAGGCTTCCTGGAGGAGGTGGCACCTGAGTTCTAAAGATGACAAGGCTTAACTGGATGAAGAATGGGGGACGGGGCACTCCAGCGGCATAAACAGTGTGTGCGGAGACACAGAGCATGAAACAGGCTCTTTCTGGAAATTAAAAGAAACGGTAGTGGGGAGGAGGGACCAGCTTGGTATGATCTCTAGATACACAGGCAGGGGCTGGATCAGGAAGGGCTCTGTGCACTGGGCCATAGAAGCTTAGAATTTATAACTTAAGCTGCAGGGAGCCCCTGAAGTGTTATAAACAGGTGAGGGACATGATTGGATTTGTAATTTAGAAAGATCTCAGTGGCAGACACACAGAGGGGAGTGGAGGTTAGGAGCTATTAAGTCAGTCATGCAGGCTGAGATGGGAATCTGAGACCAGGAAGAGGTGCTTGGGAGGCTCCGTGGTGGGCTGGTTGGGGGAGGCGTCCAGGGGTCCAAGTCTGAGGGCGGCGCCTGCTGGAACCAAGGGAGGGACATGCGTGTGCTCGGGTCTGCGGTGGCGAGAGCAGGAGCCTCCACTCAGGCAGCCTGGGTGAAGAGCGGTGCTGGCTGCATAGTCAGTGGGCCCAGTGTTGGTTGGGCCCCTTGATTTTTCAAGTCAGGGGTCCCTTGTTGAAAAATTATTGATTTCAAGAAGGCAAGGGCAGAGCGATAAACGAAGCATGGGGCCCTGCATGACATGTACAAAGGACACACTCATGAAGCCAACCGGGGAAGGGGGAGCTTTGGCTCACAGAATCCAGCAGAAGACTGAAAGTCCGGAGGTCCGGGGTTCTACCTGGCCTAGAGATGGCCAGCATAGAGAAATGGAGCCGCTTATGGGACCCCAGCCACCAGTTTTTTTTTTACCAGAGGTATGAAACTTCACAGCAGATATAGGGGAGGGCCTGCCTGGCCAGGGCGGCTCTTGGATGGTTTGGAGCTGAGATTGAGATGCACAGAGCCTGGTCGTATGCCGCCCTGGGCACCGGAAAGGTCATCGCACTGGCAGCCCATTCGCGCTTAGATCCCCTCTGCAGCAGGCATGGGTTTGCCCTTTAAGCCAAGACTGAGCTGAAGGAGAGGGGTGGATGTCCCCCCTGCCATCCAGACCATGCAGACGGCAGCCTCTCCCCCTCACCCAGCTGGTATGCCAGAGGCTGGCATGGCACCCCATCCTCCCAGAGGCTCCAGATCCTCCCAAACCTTCACATTCACCCCAGCCCCATCCTGGCTCCTCTGTGCTGCTTTTCAGCCCTGCCCTTCTGCTGACGGAGCTCCCTCTTCACCATCCGAGTGTCAGAAAAGCCAACTTAAAGGGGCTTAGCCAATATGAGTTTTTATTATTTCTAGTTATCAAACACCAATATTTCCAGGCATATGTGCAGGCATATTTTTTAAGAAGATTACAAATAATAACTCACCTTAATCCTTATAACAACCCTATGAGGCAAGTATTATTATTATTGTATTGCAAATGAGGAGGCTGAAGCAGTTTGCTTAAGGTCACAAGCTTGCTTAACAAAATGTCAAGAGGCTGGGTAGATACAGAGTAGGTACAATGGCTTAGTACATTATCCTTACTTCATTTTTGTCCATCATTCCACTCAGTTATTCTCAGAGTATCTGCCAAGCTTCCCCTCATGGTCACAAAGTGGCTGCCACATCACATACTCATACCACAGTATCTAAAAGCAGGCAAAAAGGGCTCCTATCCTAGGATATGGCTCTCTTTTTTTGTCAGGGAGTCTTCTTCAGAATCTTTCCTGAAAACTTCTTTTTATAACTTATTGGCCAAAACTGGGCCACATTCCCACCTTTAGACCAATCACTGGCTAACGAGACAAAGTGGGCTTGCTATGATTGGCTTTGGCAATTGTGGGTGGCCCTGGGGAGGCGCTTCTTTCCTTGAGTCCCCACACAGGAAGATGGGGGCATGTCTGTTGGGTGGGTGTCTATCACAGCTCAGCTTCTCAGAGGGTCAAATCCTTTTATTTCCTACATTTCTGAAGCCATTAGGGAACTCAAACAAGTGTTTAACAGAGTCTAAAATGGTTTCTCCTAAGGCGTGAATGACTATGGTCTATCTTGGGGGAGATTAAATCAGAGCGGTTGATTGCAGCAGCAGGTTTCTCAGTGAGGAAAGAGCAGACAAATAGTTAGGAAAGGAGGCTGCAGGAGATTAGGGAGGACTCGTCCTGAGAGCCCAAGGAGCCTGGGACTCTGTTTTGGGCAACGGGGAGCCAAGGAATGATTCGGAGTGCAGGAGGGTGGGGTGTGGCGTCCGCAGTCTGAGCAGTAGGAATGGAGGCGAGGGGTCCATCTCCCCCCTTCAGGCCCCCCTTGTCTGGTTACAGTCACGCTCTCGTCTGCCCTTCCCACCCAAAGGAAATCACCTCCTCAGCCCCACCTCCTGTTCCCACCTCCTCCCCTGCAGACCTGGAAAGAGCTCCTCCTGTACTTCCTCGACCCCCACCCACTCCTCACTCCCGCACAGCGTGGCTTCTGAGCCCACCTTGTCCCAGGGGTCTCAGGAAGCCCACCGAGGAGCTCATGGTGTAAGGGAGCCCTTGAGGAAATCAAGATGAAGATAAAACCCCATTTCTGCAGTATGTGGGGATGCGGCGGGCTGCCGGTAGCCTCCCAGACGGACGGGAAGGTTTGTCTCAGGGCACCTGGTGCCCAGGGACCCCTGACACCCTCCTACCCCATCTGACCCCACTTTCTCCAGGACTCCGCTGCCATCACTGAGCGTGTGTCTCTGCCCCTGTCCCCTCCTGCTTCTCACAGCCCTGCTTGGGCTGCTTTTCCTCTGCCTGCCCCTTAAATGTCGGGGTTCCCCAGAGTTCACTCTGGTACCCCCTTCTGTGCTCCATCTACACCTTCCCACCCGTGTCTCTCGTGTCCTCCGTGGCCGGAATTCCCAGCTCTGGACCAGCGTGTCCCAGGCTTCCTCCTCTGCTTCAGACTCCAGTCTGCACCTGCCTCTGGGCGCCTCCACCTGGAGGTCCCTCCCCAAGTCCTCACCCAACAGACCAGTTTAGAACCGTCACCTCCCTCCTTGTTCCTGCTCCTCCACCACTGGCTTGTTTCTTCAACCAGCCATGCTGGTCAGGAGATTTGGGGTCAGTTTTTAATTCCTCCCCCATCTACACCTAAATAGACTTTTTTTTTTTTTTTTTTTTAAAGAGCTAATCCTCGCAGCATTCAGGATCTTAGTTCCCTGATGGGGGACTGATCGGGGACTGACCCTGTGCCTCCTGCAGTGGAAGTGTGGAGTTTTAACCACTGGACTGTCCCTACACCTAAACAGAGTGATGAGCCTAGTGGACTACTCAGGATTGTCTTTCAAATCTATTTGCAATTCCACAGCCTGCAGCCACCGCCCTGCTTCAGGCCTTTAATCATCTCTTGCTTAGACCACTCCGAAAGCCTCCCTGCTAGCCTCTATTTACAGCCCTCCAGGTGTTAGTCTAGTCCTCCTAGATTAATCTAGTTAACTAGTTAATCTAGTCCTCGGAAGGGCCTTCATCTGCTAACTGCAGAACTGGCTCGCCAGGGGAGCTGTAACTGCTGCTCCATCATGACAGTGGGGGATCCCCAGGTCACCGTTAGAACCGTGAGTTAAGCTGGGATAAGGATGGTCCTCTCTCCGTTGCAGCGGTCCCTCCAGAAATGGTTCACTGGATGCTGGATAACTGATGCAGAGCTACTCAATGTCTTCTCCCCCTGCTTGCCAGCGGAGGACAGGCAAGGGGGAAGACGGCCCACCTCACTGTGCTTTCCAGATGGTGGCAACTGCTTTCACCTGGCAGAACCAAATTCATATTCCAAAACTCAGCCGTGAGTGAGTCTGGAAATGGAGTGTCAGCCTGCCAGGCCCCACAATACTTGGTGGGCACACCAGACAGGAGAGAAAGGATGCTGAGGGCCAGTCTGTAGCCCTGTTCTAATCTACCCTACATTTTGCATCCAAGGAATGTTCTGAAATTCAGGTCAGGTGACGTCACTCCCAATGCTAGCCTAACCCCCTCCAGAGACTCCCAATGTGCCCGGAAGGAAATCTCCTCTTTCTGTCCTGAGAGCGTGACCATAGGTACTCGTGGATCTGGTGGTGCCCACGTTGCCTCCTTACCATGGCCCTGCATAGCTGGGGGCTGGAATCTCATCTCTGACTGATCAACTGTCCCCATTTCTGGAGACTCAGCACCACGCCCCCCACACCCCAGATTTGCACTTCCTCTAGCCTGTCCCACGGCACCTTGAGTATACCCCAGGTGTAGCTCCTTCTAAATGATAGTAGGTGGGTTATAAGTCTCTACCACCCTCCTCTGTGGGGTCCTCACACACCGGGAATGAGTCTGATTGGTCATCATATTCATAGAACTAGTTCGGGCACACACAGTAATCACGGTGCCAAGCGTTAAGGGTTTTACATGTAGTAACTCATTTGATCTTCTAACAACCCTCTGAGAGCACGTGGCAGGGACTGCACTGGCCCATCACGGTCCGCTCGCTCCTCCCTGGGCGCACGACCTGACCTTATCTCCCACCCTCCCTTGCGGCCATGTGTGTCCGTGAAACCCCTTCTCACCCACGTGCACTGAGTGGGCATCAGGGCTTTCGAGAAGGCAGCCTTACTCTCCCCACACTCCTGCCCAGCGGGACACCGGGCATGGGGACCCAGCTGGGAGCACCAGGGCAATGGCAGAGCCACCTGGGGCAGCTGGAGCAACGAGAGGGAAAGAGCCTGGGCCTTTGGAGTCTCTGTACTGCAGGGACCAACCTGCGGGCGAATGAGAAGTACACCATTGCTGACTCTGAGCCATTGCATTTTGGGTCCGTCAGGGCAGGTTAGCCCGCTCTGACTGAGGCAGTGGAGGCGATGATTATGGCCCACGTGACAATCCCCATTCTAGAAGTGGGGAAACTGCAGCCTGGGGCATTGGGTAACTGGGCCAGGGTCACACCGCTGGTAAGTGGAGTGGTGGGGTGAAACCAGGCTCTGATGGAGCTGGAAGCAGAGAGACGGAGCAGTTGGGAGGCTGGTAGCCCAGGGATTTGGGGGAGAGGCTGGGAGAAGGGAGTGGTCCAAACCGGAAGTCAGACCTGAGCTCTCAGCATCACCTACGGGAAACAGCAGGAGCAAGAAACGGGGCCTGAGAAGGAGGCGCTGGAATGGTCAGCAGCGGGCAGGGCGGCTGCTGGCGTGTGTGGTTTACAGAGAGGATGGTGTGGAGCCCAGGAGGACCTTGGGTACGGCAGTTAGTGCGGCAGGGGGGTCAGTGCAGATCTGAATGTCATTTACAGAGCCCTTGCAAAGGTTTAGGACTCCAAGGAACCTTGGCATCATCTGGCCCACCCACTTCCGAAGAGGAGGCCGGCTGGGAGGGGTTAAGTGGCTTGCTCAAAAATCAGTGTTTTTTTGTGATTTTTTTTTAACTGCAGAAGATGGCTTGTGTGGCACATGCTTAGCTCCAGACTCACATCTGGAGCCCAGGAGAGCCAGGGCGCCCTCGCCTGCCCCCGGCTCATCCTGGCGTCACTGTGCTATTATTTTAACTATCGCGCTTATAGAGAAATACTGCCAGCATGTTAAAGACTGCGTTAATTAATTAACCAGGCACTTCATTGAGAGTCAATGGTGTAATTGTTGTTCGTGGTGGATAAATACTAATTGAATATTAAGAACATATTTGTGCAGAAGGAGCTGCTTCCGATGAGCCGTGCCCTTTGTCAGCCAGATGTTTGGACTCGTTTTGGAGGCTGAGTCATTAGCTGGGAGCGCCCTGGCATTTGGGCTCTGCTGTTCTGTGTCTGAGAAGGAAGGCAGGCAGCCTGCGAAGGACTGGCTCCCAGGCAGTAAAAGGTGGGTGTGGGGGGGACCTCCACAGACAGACTCGGAAAATAATAGTTGTATTAAGCAGATGACAAATATGTATCCAGCTTTTTTTTTAATTGAAGTGTAATTGATTTATAATGTTAGTTTCAGGTGTACAGTAAAGTGATTCAGTTATATATATATATATTTTCAGATTCTTTTTTCCTTATGACAAAATATTGAATATAGTTTCCTATGCTACACAGTAGGTCCTTGTTGGTCATCTGTTTTATATATAGCAGTGTGTATATGTTAATTCCCCAACTCCTAATTTATCCCTCCCACGTGTTGAGCTTTAACTGAAGCAATTCTAGGTGTGATTTTAGGCATTGGAGAATAACTCCCTCCCTTTTAAATCCTTCAAACAGATGCTTTAATCCCCTGCCAGTGAGGCAGATAGGGTGGGGCCTGTCAGCTCCATTTTACAGGTGGGAAAATTGAGGTTCTGTGAGGCAAGGTGACCTCCTCGGGATCATGATGAGACAGAGTCCTGGTCTCTGCCCTTCCGGCCACTCCACATTGCCCCTGTGGCGGGTGCCTCGGGCTGCCAGACCCTCGAGGAGCCGAGGGGAGATGACTGTCTTTCCTTGGTTCTCAGGGTCCCCGAGGCTTGGGACTGCTTGGCCCCAGCAGTCCTCTTGTGACTGGCTCGGCCCTGACAAGGCTGCATGAGGAGTGTGGGCTCTGAAGCCAGAATTCTTGGCTCCAGAGCTCAGCTCCGAATCTTGGGCATATCTTGAACAAATGTCTTAAACTCTCTGTGTCTCAGTCTGCAAATGATAAAATGGAGATAAAATAGGCCTTACTCCTAAGCCGTGAATGGCCATAGTGTGCCCTTCCATAGATTAAGAAAAGCTTGCCTCTCCCCTCCAAGGGTCATAGGTATATGCCAGGTATGCTGCTTGGGGAGATCACGGTCTGCTCCCTTGGCCAGATGCCCTTGTTCAGTGAACAACCTTCCCAACTGTACATGGCAGCCCTGCCCACAGAGTTGTCATGAGAATAAACAAAACGTCACACAGTAAGAGCCTAATGGTGTTAGAATCTTCTAGTTTTCTGACCCCCCCCCCTCCTTGAGAACTGGGCATGACTTTGCTGCCACCTGTGCCCATTGGCAGCCTCCTTTGGAGAGACAGACGAGAGGATGTTGACACATGAACCAAGAACCAGAGAGGAGACAGCTCCTGTCACTGCACTGAAGGCAGCCGAGGGTCTGCAGAGCCTGATGTGAGAGCGTCTCCCCAAAGCTCTGGCCCCAGGGCCCTTGGAGCAGCTGTGGGACGACCTCTCCCTCCGCCCTGGTTCTAGCATGAGTCCCTGGACTCGGGGATTGCTGCCCACAGCTGTGCAGAGCTCAGAGGCAGCCCAGAGACAAAGATTCTAATCCCATTGTGCCCAAGTTGAACTGGGAGGTGATCCCAGGACGCGCTGGGAGTGGGGTGGGGAGAGAGACAGGAAGGGAGGGCAGCGATGTGGGCCATGGGGGCTCTGGGGACCCCTGGAAGAGACCAGAGCTCCTCACAAGGGGGGCTGCCACGGGGCTGCTGCTGGGGGGCGGTGCTGACACCAGTCATAACTCCTGGGCCAGGAGGGCCCCTTCCTGTGACAGAATTCCTAGTAGAGACCCGGGGGCCTTGGTCCTCAGGACAGTCCTTGCTGTGCTCCAGGCACTGTTGTATTAGGTCACCCCCCTGTTGCAGGGGGACGTGAGGCTCAGAGAGGTGGGGTGACATTCCTAACATCACAGAGTGAGCAACAGAGTCACAGGCTCGCTGTTCTGTGTGAGCCGCACTGTTGGAAACCCACCAGGCATGAAGGGGTCTACAGGGAACAGCCCCCACCTTGTCCACAGCCTCCCAGCGCCCCCCTCTGAGCGAATCTGAGTTGTCTCCACAGGGGGAGGGAGGTTCCCCTTCACACTGACTCAGCTCCTGGGCTGTGGGAGGGAGGTTCCAGCCTTGGGCAGCGGCCCAGGGCCCTCCTGTGCCTCCTGTTCAAACCTCAGCCCTGCCGCTGAGTCTGAGGCCATTCTTATCAGTCAGGATCTGTGAGAACCCTGGCAGCTCCCATCACCCCCACAAGGGGCTGTCCGGGCCAGACCAGGGCCCCGCCAGCAGACCAGCAGGATGCCCTTCATAGCGTGGGAACTCCAGGCTGCCTGGAGCTGCCTGCCCTTAAGGACCATCCCTTCCCGCCCCGCTCCCAACTCTGATGGGCAGAGCAGCGCTTCTGCCCCAGGCCTGGGGGCAGCTCTGTCTCCTCTGCCTTCTTGACAGGGCAGCAGGGTCTGAAGAAGCCCGTGTGGACACTCAGAGACGCCAGCAGAAGCTGGGAACTTGGGTGGCTGCCCGGGTGGGCATGAGAGAAAGTCTTTGCGCTCTTTCTTCCTGGCGGGGACACAGCCGAGTCTCGGAGGCCCAGGCAGAGCCTTGCTGGGAGAGTGAGGCTAGCGTGGAGAGAGCCAGGGGCCGCCAGTATCTCTTCCCAAAATCTTTCTCAGTGCTGGTACTTGGGTCCCTCCAAGAGCGGGAGGGGATCTAAAGGAGGTTACCATCTCATCACGAGCCCCAGGGTGGCCCCCAGGACTAGTAAGCGCTCGGTTGGGTGGGATAAACTGATAGATCTGGGGGTGACGTCAGGGAAAGGTGTCTTTGTAGGTGTCTTCGAGGGGCACAAGCCATCGCATGATGCCGGGGGTGTGGGTCCGCGAACAGCCGGGGAGATGCCTGGGAAAGGCCGGAACTACCAAGGCGCTGGCCGTCAGATGTGCTGCTCTACGCCCCCAGCACCGCTGCCTGCCTGTCTCGGACCCTGTCATCGGCCCCGCCTCACCCCAGCAAGACTCCCCTGGGAAGCTGATGACATCAGAAGTGCCCCAGGAAGACGCCCGCCCCCAGGGCGACAGACGGGACTATTTATACGGAGGAAACGCAGCCCTGTCACCCTCCGGCTCCACGTTGCCTTCTGCTTCCCTTGCTTCCCCCGCTCGCGCCCGGGCTGCTGCGCCTATATTAGGAGCTCGGCAGATGGAAGGGGCGGGACCTTCCCCGTCGCCCCCGGCTGGGCTCTCTGCACGTGCAGCTCGGCCCTGAGCCATCAAGGACCTGGCCCACCCTCCCTGGGCTGTCTGAACCTCCCTGGGACCCTAGGGGGTACAGACTCCGTGTAGACTGATTCTAGGGGGCAAACTGGAGAGACCCACAGAGAGGGTAGGATAGTAGATAGAAGATGAGTAGAGGAGACAGACTGTTGAGACAGGGGTGGAGACCAAGGAGCAGGGAGGAGGGGTGGATCTGAAAGGAGGGTGTAAGGCAGGAGAAAGAGGAGTCTGGGGTCTGAGGGGCCCCCAGCCTCTACAGTGACTGTGTGAAAATCAGGAAAAGGCGCCCTCTGCGGGTTGATGAATTAGGAAAAGGTGTAAACCAAATGTGTCTGTGCTTGAAAAAAAGATCTCCTTCCTCCCAGAGGATTGGGCCCCTGGGCCAAGTCACCCAGCTTGGGGAGTAGGGCATGGGCCTCGCGGCAGTGCCCCAGTGATCTGCACAGCTGTACCTGGCAGCCTTCTTCTGGACTCGGAGCTGAGGGCTGCTTTGGGGACGCCCCAATGCTCTGCTGTCATCAGCCGGGTTCTGCCCACCCAAGAGGCAATCCGTTTCACCACGCTGGCAAGTAGACGAAGAGTTCTTACCGTCTCCCAGCTGAGGGCTCCAGGCTCACCAGGGAGCCCAGGCTCATTAGGAAACCACAGAGCACGAGCCAGCAGGTGTCCCGTGGCAAGCTCCAGCCGGGTGTCCGATGGGTGACAGCCCAGACCGCCAGCCCCACCTCTGCCATCAGCGGCTGCTCCCCTCTCCCAGAAGCCCTGGAGACCAGCATCTGGCTCAGCATCCCAAGCTCACCTGGGTCCTCTTCTCTGCCCTCCGCTGCTTCGTACACCAGCAAGTGGGGCCTCTCACCAGCTGGGTGACTGGGGGAGGGGGGCGGTCCTGCAGCTTTGATCCCCCATTGTGTTCTGTGGCTTTGGCACTGGGGAGGTGTCAGATACTGGGGTGCAATTTACATTTTAATAAAGAAAGTTGTATTTCAGTTATTTGCGTTTAAATAAGGGGCTGCTTCCTCCCTCCCTTCCTCCTCTGCTGGTGGTGGCACCTTTGGGAGAAGAAGGCTCCCCAGGCCTCTGGTTTCTGGCACCTCCTCCCTAGCCAGCTTGGGGGGGTGGTGGTGATGGGAGCAGCAGGGATCCTCCCCCATGCCCTCACTCAGGCACGCTCTCTGCAGAGAGAGAGTGCATATACATACGTGTACATACCTCATGCCACGGGACGTGTGCACGAAACACCCAAGTTTATGCAATGACACATATGTACATGCCACATGCACATGCAGACACATACGTGCTGGCCCGTGCATGAAGACATGCATGCACCATACCCTTACTGTACACACACACACACATGCGCATAAGCTCTCACAAACACTTACCACTGAAAATGCCAAGATGTTCTCATGCCTTGCACTCTAACCCCAGGTACCCAACCTGGTAAACCAGCCCTCAGAAACTTACACCTGTCCAGCAAGACCCATGAGTCCATCCCATCTGAAGAAGGTTCCTGGGTCCTAACTCTGGACCCTGGAAAGCAGGAGGGGCTGAGAGGCCTGGTGGCCACACCTGGCAGGGGAGGGTTGGTGAGTGGGGGCCTCCTGGCCCAGTATCACCCCAGGGTCCCTAGGAGCCCCCTCCTCACCCCAGCTTTGCCACGAGCATCTCTGGCTCTGAGGGCGCAGCTGTGCTGGCAGCTCCTTCTTTCACTGGCTCAGTGTGTGCCTCCCAGGGAGGTTGCCAGCTTGCTTTTCCTGGCTGGCATTCTGTCTTCTGCAGCAGCCACAGCCCTTGCGTCCCCTCCAACGTCCCAGTCCCCAAACTCACAGTTTCTTCAAGACAAGCATTCTCTTTCTTCCCACGCAAGCCGTCCTCTGGTCGCCGCCTCCCGGCAGTGCTGCAGGACAGGCACAGATTTTCTCATCTCCAGGACCAGGCTTGACTCCTGGCGCAGGCTCTGCTTCCTCATTCCGGTGGGGACAGTGGCACCTATTCCTGGACTTGCGAGGTCAGACAAGTCCCAGAGTCAGATGCTCAGCATGCAGTCGGGGGTCCATTAATGAAGGCTGGCATCACTGCAAACCCCCCTGAATGCACACAGTCCCCCTCTCTGGGCACAGTGATGGGGCCCCGGGACAACCTCAGAACTCACATGAGTCTAAATGAATGCCCCCTCATTCAGTCCAGTACAAGAGCTGCAGGAAGAAACACACACCCCCACACAGCGGCAAAGACCTGGGCTCTATGTCACCTTGTCCTTCAAAGCCTCGATCTCCCCATCGGTAAAATGGGCGTAATGACATCAGCCCACTTCCCTTAAAGGACATAAAGGGGTGCCAATGAGCAGAAGAGTGCTTTCACGCTAGGGAGGGTTTGATTTAGGTCATACCTGAATGGTCTAGTGGTGTTCCCTACTTTCTTCAGTTTAAGTCTGAATTTGGCAATAAGGACTTCATGATCTGAGCCACAGTCAGCTCCTGGTCTTGTTTTTGCTGACTGTATAGAGCTTCTCCATCTTTGGCTGCAAAGAATACAATCAATCTGATTTCAGCACTGACCATCTGGTGACGTCCATGTGTGAAGTGGTCTCTTGTGTTCTTGGAAGAGGGTGTTTGCTATGACCAGTGTGTTCTCTTGGCAAAACTCTGTTAGTCTTTGCCCTACTTCGTTTTGTACTCCAAGGCCAAACTTGCCTGTTACTCCAGGCAAGTCTCTTGACTTCCTACTTTTGCATTCCAAACTTGCCTGTTACTCCAGGAAGTCTCTTGACTTCCTACTTTTGCATTCCAGTCCCCTATAATGAAAGGACATCTTTTTTGGGTGTTAGTTCTATAAGGCCTTGTAGGTCATCATACAACCGTTCAACTCCAGCTTCTTTGGCATTACTGGTCAGGGCGTAGCCTTGGATTACTGTGATATTGAATAATTTGCCTTGGAAGCGAACAGAGATCATTCTGTCATTTTTGAGATTGCACCCAAGTACTCTTGGACTCTTGTTGACTATAAGGTCTACTCCATTTCTTCTAAGGGATTCTTGGCCACAGGAGTAGATGTAATGGTCATCTGAATTGAATTCCTCCTTTCCAGTCCATTTTCGTTCACTGATTTCTTAAAATGTCAACGTTCATTCTTGCCATCTCCTTGGTCCCTCAGGGGGCCAAATTTACTTCCAATTTACCTTGATTCATGGGCCTAACATTCCAGGTTCCTGTGCAATATTGTTCTTTACAGCATCGGACTTTACTTCCATCACCAGTCACATCCACAACTGGGTGTTGTTTCGCTTTGGCTCCGTCTCTTCACTCTTTCTGGAGTTATTTCTCCACTAATCTCCAGTAGCATATTGGGCACCTACTGACTTGAGGAGTTCATCTTGCAGTGTCCTATCTTTTTTCCTTTTCATACTGTTCACGGGGTTCTCAAGGCAAGAATACTGAAGTGGTTTGCCGTTCCCTTCTCCAGTGGACCACGTTTTGTCAGAACTCTCACCATGACCCGTCCGTTTTGGGTGGCCCTACACAGCATGGTTCATTGAGTTAGACAAGGCTGTGTTGCATGTGATCAGTTTGGTTAGTTTTCTGTGTTTGTGGTTTTCATTCTGTCTGCCCTCTGATGGATAAGGATAAAAGGCTTGTGGAAGTTTCTGGATGGGACTGACTGTGGGGGAATCTTGTTCTGATGGGCAGGCCCATGCTCAGTAAATCTTTAATCCAATTTTCTGTTGATGGGCAGGGCTGCGGCCAAACTATGGTCGGGGTAGTGGCAATGGTGAGCTCCTTCAAAAGGACTTATGGAGCGCTGCTGTGGTCAGTGCCCCCAGCCCCGCCGCAGGCCACCATGGACCGCCGCCGCCGCCGGAGACACCCAAGACACTCACAGGCGAGTCTGGCTCACTCTCCTTTGGGGCCCTGGCTCCTTTCTCCTGGTCCTGGCGCGCACAAGGTTTTGTCGTGCCCTCCAAGAGTCTATTTCCTCAGACCTGCGGAAGTTGTGTAATCAAATCCCAAAGTTAAATTCCCTGGGGTTTCTCAGTTCCTTTGCCAGATTCCCAGGTTGGGAAATCTGTTGTGGGCCCTAGAACTTCTGTAACAGTGCGAGACCTTCTTTGGCATAACTGTTTTTCAGGCTGTGGGTCGTCTGTTCAGTGGCTCTATGGTGGGGCTGATGGCGACCTCCTCCAAGGGGGCTTCTGCCACACGCCATCCTGGTGCACACGAGGTTTCATTTGAGCCTTCTGAGTGTCTCTGGCGGGTATGGGATTTGATTCTAAACACGATTTCCCCATCCTGTTGGGGCTTCTCCCTTGCCCTTGGGTGTGGGGTATCTTTTTGGTGGGATCCAACATTCTCCTATCGATGGTTGTTCAGCAGCGAGTTGCAGTTTTGGAGTTCTCACAGGAGAAGATGAGCGCACGTCCTCCTCTACCATCTTATGGATACACTGGACCATTCAGGTATGATCTAAATCCAGGCCCTTAGGATTATTCAGTGGAAGTGATACATAGATTCAAGGGGTTAGATCTGATAGAGTGCCTGAAGAACTGTGGACAGAGGTTCGTGATATTGTACAGGAGGCAGTGATCAAAACCATCCCGAAGAAAAAGAAATGCCAAAAGGCAAAATGGCTGTCTGAGGAGGCCTTACAAATAGCTGAGAAAAGAAGAGAAGCTAAAGGCAAAGGAGAAAAGGAAAGATACTCCCATTTGAATGCACAGCTCCAAAGAATAGCAAGGAGAGATAAGAAAGCCTTCCGCAGTGATCAATGCAAAGAAATAGAGGAAAACAATAGAATGGGAAAGACTAGAGATCTCTTCAAGAAAATTAGAGATACAAGGGAACATTTCATGCAAAGATGGGCACAATAAAAGACAGAAACATTATGGACCTAACAGAAGCAGAAGATATTAAGAAAAGGTGGCGAGAATACACAGAAGAACTATATAAAAAAGATCTTCATGACCCAGATAACCATGATGGTGTGATCACTCACCTAGAGCCAGACATCCTGGAATGTGAAGTCAAGTGGGCCTTAGGAAGCATCACTACAAATAAAGCTAGTGGAGGTGATGGAATTCCAGTTGAGCTATTTCAAATCCTAAAAGATGATGCTGTGAAAGTGCTGCACTCAATATGCCAGTAAATCTGGAAAACTCAGCAGTGGCCACAGGACTGGAAAAGGTCAGTTTTCATTCCAATCCCAAAGAAAGGCAATGCCAGAGAATGCTCAAACTACCAGGCGCATGCTCCTGCTCCACCCAGGGGTGCCCAGCCCCATTGGGGTCCTCACGGCCAATCCCAGGAAGCCAACAGGACCAGCCCATTTACAGATGAACCACTCCAAAGCCAGATCTTCCCACCACCTTAGACCTCTGGCAGGTCCTGGCAGCGGCTGGGACTTGAGCTGAGCTGAGAGGGAGTGATGGCGACAGATCCTGTGGACATCTGGGTGAAGAGCAGAGGGCCTGGCCGGGGGGAGGTCCTGAGGCAAGGGCGTGGCCTGTTTAGGCCAGGGCAGCTGCTGTCGGGTGTGGCTCCGTCCTCTGGGTACTTGTGAGGCTGGTACCTCTGCTCCCTCGTCCTTGTCCACAGAGTGCCAGGACAAAGGCTGTCATTCTCCGTGTGCGTGGTGATGGGCAAGAGGTCGGGACGCAGGGCCTCAGGCAAAAGGCCAGCCTGGGCTCCCTGAGCGGGAAGGACGAGGGTGCTGACCCTGGGGAGGCTGGCTTCGGGGAGGTGGAAGGGGAACTCAGGCCGCGGGGCACAGGGGCCACGTTTATCCCAGGTCCTCAGGACCCCCTTCCTAACGGCTTGTCCCAGATGCCTCCCTGGCACTGCTACCCTCAGTGCCCTCAGCCTCACGAGTTAGGGTCCTGGCAGATTGCCCATATAGGGTCACCATCCACACCGCCTACACAAGCGTGTCTGCGCGGGCAGGACCCTCAGCCCTGCTGCGATGGACAGGATACCCTCTGTCCAGTCCCGGCCCTACTAGCCTGTCAGGTGGGGCACTGCATCTCCTTAGAATGCCCAGGGCCCCTGAGAGGGGAGAGCTCTGTGGGATATGCCTTCCTGGCTGGGGAGCCAGATCCTTGGGCAAAAGCCTAGAACTGGGGAAGGAACAGCATTGACCAAAACATGCCATGATTTATGGAGCATTCACCATGTACCAGGCCAGGCGCCAAGCACAGAATTTTATCTTCACAACTATATAAGGAGGTATGATTCACACCATCTTACAGATGAGGAAACTGAGGCTCTGCCTATTTCTGTGATACACGCAGGGCTCCACGTTGAGCACATCATGGGGCTGGGTTCACCCAGAGCAGTTTGATTCCAGTTCCGTCTCACCACTAAGCCTTATTCATTTCTGTGCTGGCTCTTTCCCTCCCCCGCTTCCCCCACCCTCCTCCGCTTCCCCCACCTCCTCCGCACCCTAGTCTCTCCCACCTTTATTTTGTCCCACTTTGTGTCAGGCCCTCTCTGCACAGAGCTTCCATGTAGAACAGAGGCTCCTCACTGATGGGACTCCATGGACCTCTCTGGGGTCTGGGAAGGGCGATAGATCCCCTTTTCAGAATATCATTTGTAAATCCACGCAATGAAATTTCTAAGATTCAAAGGAAACCAATTACATTAAAATGCAGTTATCAAAATATTAAGAAAAAATTGCGATGGAGTAATACATGTGCTCCTTTATTAATGCATTAAATAATAAGGTCGAGCAGTGGGTCTAATAAAACCACCATCATTTTGAAGTAAGGTTGAGTATAAATGGTATTTCAAGATTTCTGCCGCAATTATAAGACGATTTGAAATGATCTGCACTTTCCACGTGTGACAGAGCCACGGGACCCAAGATGACTACTGTGGTTCGCTGCTGACATGCACACGGGAAGGAGGTGGTCAATTTTAACTGACGATAAGTGAAAATACAGATGTGATTTTTTTTCCCCATCCACATGGACAGACTCCCCCCAGAACTCTATACGGTGGTCCTTGGGGATCTGTAGAGAGCAGGCCTCTCCCAGTAGCAGGAAACACACTAGAAATAGATAAAATAGCCAGAGGAATGAAATGCAGGGAAGACAAATGAGGAGGAGGTGGGGGAAAGAGCTGAATCACTGGGGGGCCACCTGCAGGAAGTGAGGGAGGGAATCTGGGGGTATCTGGGGGAAGACAGATGACAGGAAATGGGGAGCCAGTCCTGGGTGTGGAGCGGAGTGGGTATGCCTAAGTGAGGCGAGCACAGTGACCACGGGGTTGCAGAGTTTCCAGCCACGCTGCAAATTTGGATGCATTCTAGGGAAGGCAGGGCGTGGAACCACGGAAACCAGAGAGGGTGACTCTAGTTGCGTGTGGAGGACCTGATGTGGGGCGGGGGACCCGGGAGAGGTCGACTGCGCTCTTCCAGGCTCACCCTGAATGGCAGTGGGGGTGGGAGAAGTGGCTGGATTTGGGGCACACTTTCAAGGTAAACCAGTAGTATTTCTGAGTTGATGGTATGAAAATGAAAGTCGCTCAGTTGTGTCCAACTCTGCAACCCCATGGACTATACAGTCCATGGAATTCTCCAGGCCGGAATACTGGAGTGGGTCACCTTTCCCTTCTCCAGGGAATCTTCCCAACCCAGGGATCGAACCCAGGCCTCCCACATTGCAGGCAGATTCTTTACCCCCTGAGCCATGAGGGAAGCCCAAGAACACTGGAGTGGGTAGCCTATCCCTTCTCCAGGGCATCTTCCCGATCCAGAAATCAAACTGGGGTCTCCTGCATTGCAGGCGGATTCTTTACCAACTGAGCTATCAGGGAAGCCTGTACAGGATGAGAAGAGAGGTGCTCAGGACGCCACCCAGCACCCTGGTGCCCCCATCGGTGGCTCTGGGCCTTGGCCCTGCTGCTCCAGACATGATGTTGGAGCTCTGGTTCTGCCACCTGTCCGCAGCCTGAGAAGGTGCCCTGAGGAAGCTGTGGCAGGAACCTCCAGTGGTCCGGTGGTCAGTCACCTCTCGGTTTTTCAAAGCTGATGCTTTCTCCTTCCCATCAATCAATATTGCCTTTTCCGTGAAACCTTTGGGGACACTTTCCTGCTGCTTCTACATGGGACTGGCTTTGCTAAATTACTTGCTTTGCCAACAGCCTGGATTCCCTCAAGACACTCCTCACCTGCTCTGTCAACTCGGATGTCCTCTGCTTGTTCTCTCTCCCCAGGCAGCACAGGGACGTCCTTGGCAACCCCAATGCAACACTTCCCCTCCCCCAGGGTCATTTCCGAGGACAGCTGCAAGGCTGGGAGGCTTTGTCTCTCGCTGAAAACCAAGCCACCCTTAGTAGACGCGGGGGGAAGTATTGTTGACTGCATGAATAAGGTGGGTGGGGGTGAGGAGAGAAAGAGGACTTCTCAGCTTCCTCTGGGTCTGTTCTTTCTCATTTACCTTGAAGTCTCAGAAGGTCAGATGCACCCGCGGTCCCATCTGAGGGCAGCAGTTGGTCCCGGGTCCAGATGCTGAGGCCCGGCCGCCGTTTTGGATTGTCCATGCCCCACACAAGCCGAGCAGTGGGAGAATGACTACATCAGGCCATGTCAGTGTCTGTTTGTCCATCTGTGCACACACCGTGCCTTTCAGCCTCTTGCTGTCCCTCATGGGCCATCTTTTGGGGCCATTTGATTCTCTGGTGGAACCAGGTCTGTGCCCAGTTATTTTGCCTTCCAGCCTCCACCAGCAAGGCCATGTGGTGGCAATTCATATTCCCGGCTCCCTCCAAGGGGTTGTACCCCAGGGAATTTGTCTTTGGGATGCCCAGGGGGTCCCAAGATTCCTGAAGCTTTGATCTGGGGTTGTCAAACTCTGGCTTGTGGGCCACATCTGTCCTGCCACTGGTTTATAGGTGGTCTCAGAGCTAAAAGTGGTTTTTACAGTGTTTTAAGTGACTGCAAAAGAACCAAGAGAAGAAAATTCTGTGACGTGTGAAAAATGACTTGAAATTAACATTTCATTGTCTGTAAAGAAAGTTTTATTGGCACGACGCCTCAATCAGTGGCTTACGTACAGTCTACGCTGTTTTGCACCATGTCAGCAGTGTCGAGTAGTCATGACCCAGACGGTATGGGGTCTTGTTTTTGTTCAGTTGCTGAGTTGTGTCCAACTCTTTGCAACCCCATGGACTGCAGCACACCAGGCTTCTCTGTCCTTCACCATCTCCTGGAGCTTGCTCAAACTCATGTCCATTAAGTCGGTGATGCCATCCAACCATCTCATCTTCTGTCAACCCCTTCTCCTCCTGCCTTCAATCTTTCCCAGCATCAGGGTCTTTTGCAATGAGTCAGTTCTTTGCATCTGGTGGCCAAAGTATTGGAGCTTCAGCATCAGTCCTTCCAATGAATCCTCAGGGTTGATTTCCTTTAGGATGGACTGGTTTGGTCTCCTTGCAGTCCAAGGGTCTCTCAAGAGTCTTCTGCCACATTGCAGTTTGAAAGCATCAATTCTTCAGTGCTCAGCCTTCTTTGTGGTCCAACTCTCACATCCATACATGACTACTGGAAAAACCATGCTTTGACTATATGGACCTTTGTTGGCAAAGTAATGTCTCTGCTTTTTAATATGCTGTCTAGGTTGGTCATAGCTTCTCTTCCAAGGAGCAAGCATCTTTTAATTTCATGGCTGCAGTCACTGTCCGCAGCGATTTTGGAGCCCAAAAAGATAAAGTGCAAAACTCAAATGTTTACTATTGGCCCTTTTTTGAAAACGTGCCCCCCGCCCCTGGTCTGTGAGTTTGGCCCTGGAGTCCAGCCCCTGACTGGCTGAGAGGGATGAGGTTACACAAGCAGGTTCCTTTGCCCCTCCCTCCAGGTGTGTCTTCCCCCCTTTAACTTCCCGCTATGGTTGGTTGGAAGATGGCCCAGGAACAGCTTGGGTGGCATCTGGCCCTCGTGGGCCCTGGTGCCAGCATCTTTCAGAGCCTCACACAGTGAGCCCCTCAGGAGGCGAGGCCACTCCCTGGCACATGTGGCATGTTTTACCCCGGAGAAAACGAGCTTTGGGGACAGCGGTGGGGCAGAGTCACACCGGTGTCTATTAGAGGCTCCTTGGTCTTGGCTCCAGCAGAAGACCTGTCAGGTTTGGCCACTGCCTGGTCAAGCGGGCGGAGGCAGGGGAAGAAAGGTGTGGGCTGGGGGGCCCAAAGAGCCCTGCATAGGTGGTCCCTGGGGCTTTGGGCAGCCGCCCGCCCCCGCCTCCGCCCCCGCCACTGCCTTTTCCGGACCGTGGTCTATCGGATCACAGGGACGGACTTGCAGCCCCACCCCGACCCAGGAGCTGGCGGAGCTGGTCCCTGCTGGGGCATCGAATCCTCCCCGCTCACCACCCACAGTGGCTTTATTAATTGTTTATATTGGAGTCTGTTAATTGGCAATAACCAGCATGCTGAAGTGTCTTTTAATCACCCCCCTCTCAGGGCTCTAAGGCTGTGAAGGATTGGAGGATTCAATAAAGTGAAGAAATTAGCACCCCATCCTCTTCATTAGCACAGTTAGATAAACTGCCAACACCTGTCTCACGAATCAAGCTGGAAAGAGAAGTGGCCCCTCAGGAACTGCCGTGGCTGAGGTGAGATGCCGGCCGGACCACGCTGGGTGTTGCACACCCACCCCCACCTCCATGCGTGCACACACACAGAGGCATGCACAGGTGTGTAAGACTCCCAGGCTCACCTCCTGTGCTGGCCTGGAGCACTCCCATTTATTCACTAGGCATTTCTTCAGCACCTATTATATGGCAGCTGCAGGATTCTCTGGCATGTGACAATAATCTGTCGCAGCCTTTGAGGAAACTGCAGTTCAGCAGGAAGACAGCCCAGAGCAGGCCTCCCTCTGGACTCTGGAGCTACACACTCTATCCAGCTTCCCACTGGATGTATCTGCTTGGGGAGTGCGTCTGCCGCACATCCTATGAACGCATATCTCCCCACCACCAACCGTAGTCTGCTGGCCCCTCCATCACCTTCCATCCCTCCTCCTCTCCCTCACCCCACCCTCCAAGCCCCGCCTTGGCAGGTCCACCGTATTCTTGCTTCCCTTTACCGCAGCCTTTCCAGGGCATCACTGCAGCTCTTGACTCATTAGAACCCTCACCCTCTCCCACAGCCTCCAGGTTCCCCTCTCCCCACCCAACCGTGGCCCAGCTGCTGGGAGCTCCGTTTGTTTGGGACAGACTCTCTCTTTGGTCTCTAATTCTCAGGGAGGGTGCTGTGGTCTGGCGGGACTGCTCCCAACGCCTGGTGGTGGGTGTCTCGAACACGAGAGTCCGTGGCTCCAGCCTCCTGCAGAGGGAGATGGAAAGCTTTTGCCACCTTGGAGGTGCCTTCAGGGGTGCACGTTCCGAGAGAACACGTCGTCTTGCCCACCGGAGTTCGATTCAGCTGAACCTTGTTGGGTCCCAGGGGACAGGAGGGGCGGGATGACTGACATACCCTCCTGTGAGGGGAAGATGTAAGGGCTGCCTGGAAGAGCACAGTGGGGACAGCACCTGGCCTCCCAGGGGGCTTTTTCAGCCAAGGTGGCGATCCTTGTTACAGGCAGAGATACATGCAGGAGGGTAAATGCGCCTATCCCTCACTCCATGACTTTAATTTCTGAAAAGCCTGCTCCTGGATGAAAAACCATAAAATGAAAAAATATTTTCATTAATTTTAATGAAAAAAAGGACGGTATATTCAACCCCTCGCCAAGACAATTTCTCACAGATAGAAAGACACAGCCACTGAATGAGGAAAACAGGTTTATGTAAGGAGTAAGCAATGACTTGGAATTAAATACTGTGGCTCCTGACTAAAATGTAATGTGATAACAATTTCTCTGTCCCCTTTGGGAAACAAGCGGTGTTTTGGGACGGGGTGGGGAAGGGCTCATAGAGTTACAGCAGAGAAAAAACACTTCTGGGCAAAGTGAAGGCTTCCCAGAGAACACTTTCCAACAGATGGAGACGGCTTCACAGGCATCAGGAAATGGCCCCCTTACCCCGCACTGCCTGGCGCGTGACAACAAGCAAAACATTGGCCGGGGACTCAGACGAGTCCCCCAGGACCATCTCTGCTTGAGACGAGATGAGATGGCAGAGTCCAGTAAACAAGCTGAATATGACTTTATTGAAAGCTGTAATGCAGAAATATAACGTTGAAAAGTGTGTTTCGTTAGTTGGCTTTGGGGAGAAATGTTTTTTATAACAAAAAGGCAGGGGTGTTGTCGTGAAAGGTGGTCTAACTTCCAAGGCAGGGCAAAAAGTCTTCAAGTGTGGAACCTAAACCCGGGGCCCAGGTTCCCAGACATGTTGGTGGATATTCATGAGAAATAGCTGAAGTTGAAGCTCTGAGGTTTTCCCCGCCTCTCTCCACCAGGGGCTATGGTTCCCTTCCCCTCCTCGCAGATAGCAGAGACCCCAGAGAAGGAAAAACCCCAGGGACATGAACTCTGAGAGTTTATAAGATTCAAGGCAAAATACGATTCTACAATCAAAACTGATTCCCCTTCCCTCCCCTGTGCCCTGTGTGAAGCCTGCTGCTTACAGGGTTTAGCATCCATTCCCCCCACTTTTATGGCAGTAAAGACCCCATTTCCTTTGGAGCACCACCCCCTGCCCACAGCTCTTGGTCATGTTGTTTGTATAGGATTGGCTTCCTTCAGCCCCTGGATGTCTGCTGCTGCCCAGTGAAGCTCCCCGACACGGGCATTGGTCCGCAGGTGGGCACGTGACCTAGTTCAGGCCAATCAGACACAGGCTGCTGGAGGATTCTGGGAAAGGAGCTCCTCTGCTTTCCCACAAGGGGCCAACAGAGCTGCGCTCACTGCCGCTGAACTTGAAGGAGGAAGCAGAGAAGCACCAGGAACGCCGACAGCATTCCCAAGGGCCCCAGGCTCCTCCGTCCATGGGATTTTCCAGGCAAGAGTACTGGAGTGGGTTGCCATTTCCTTCTCCAGGAGATCTTCCCGACCCAGGGATTTAACCCCGGTCTCCTGCATTGTAGGCAGACACGTTACCATCTGAGCCACCAGGGAAGTCCATCAGGATAAGATTCAGTTCAGTTCAGTCGTTGAGTGGGGTCCGACTCTTTGTGACCTCATGAACTGCAGCATGCCAGGCCTCCCTGTCCATCACCAACTCCTGGAGTCTACCCAAACCCATGTCCATTGAGTCGGTGATGCCATCCAACTATCTCATCCTCTGTTGTCCCCTTATCCTCCTGCCCTCAATCTTCCCCAGCACCACGGTCTTTTCAAATGAGTCAGCTCTCCGCATCAGGTTGCCAAAGTATTGGAGTTTCAGCTTCAACATCAGTGCTTTCAATGAACACCCAGGACCAATCTTTAGGAAGGACTGGTTGGATCTCCTTGTAGTCCAAGGGACTCTCAAGAGTCTTCTCCAACACCACAGTTCAGAAGCATCAATTCTTCTGCGTTCAGCTTTCTTTATCGTCCAACTCTCACATCCATACATAACTATTGGAAAAACCATAGCCTTGACTAGACGGACCTTTGTTGGCAAAGTAATGTCTCTGCTTTTTAATATGCTATCTAGGTTGGTCATAACTTTCCTTCCAAGGAGCAAGCGTCTTTTAATTTCATGGCTGCAATCACCATCCACAGTGATTTTGGAGCCCAGAAAAATAAAGTCAGCCACTGTTTCCACTGTTTCCACATCTATTTGCCATGAAGTGATGGGACCAGATGCCATGATCTTAGTTTTCTGAATGTTGAACTTTAAGCCAACTTTTTCAGTCTCTTTCACTTTCATCACTTTCTTTAGTTCTTCACTTTCTGCCATAAGGGTGGTGTCATCTGCATATCTGAGGTTACTGATATTTCTCCCAGCAATCTTGATTCCAGCTTTTGCTTCCTCCAGCCCAGCGTTTCTCATGACGTACTCTGCATATAAGTTAAATGAGCAGGGTGACAATATACAGCCTTGATGTACTCTTTTTCCTATTTGGAACCAATCTGTTCCATTTCCATTTCTAACTGTTGCTTCCTGACCTGTATACAGGTTTCTCAAGAGGCAGGTCAGGTGGTCTGGTATTCCCATCTCTTTAAGAATTTTCCACAGTTTATTGTGATTCACACAGTCAAAGGCTTTGACATAGTTCCACTGGAATTCCATCACCTCCACTAGCTTTGTTCATAGTGTTTGCTATATCAGAGAGTACATCTGGAACAACAGCTGCAAACCAAGACACCACTCGCTTGAGTTTACAATGCACCATTGTTGCTGGCAAAGAGCTGGCTGTTTTCCACACTAGCTGGTCTGTGTAATAGCATTGGGGGTGTGACGGGCCATCACAGCGCCACCTTTCTGGTGTCAGATGGGGATGCCCAGGTTTGTGGGCGTTCCTAAAACCCACTTTAAGGATAAGGTTAACACCATGGAAAGCAGAAAGGAGAGGCAGGAACACGGTCTCTGGTGAGATCACTGAGCTGCTGGATTCAGCCTCACCTGAAGCAGTTGACTTTGGATTTTTAAAAATTATGTGAGCCTTTCTAGTGTCTCAGGGTTTTCTGTGGCAACTAAAATATTCCTTTCTGATACTACTGGTCTCTGCTCTCTAGAGTATCAAAGGTCACTCCCATGTGGGACAGGGTTACTGAAGATGGAGGCTGCTGGGCATGCTCCATGTGGGGTCGGGGGACTGATGGCATCTGGTTCATGAGGGGCATCTCAGGCTGCTAACTGCTTGGTGACTCAAAGTCAGATATTCAGTCTCTCTACAGCCTGTGGCAAGGAGCCATTTCCTCAAAGGAGAAGAGTTACTTGTTCAAAAGCTCTGGAGACTTTCCTGGGGCTTTCCCACTGGGGCTCGCTGCAGGTGAGCCCCATGCAGCATCATGCCCTGCCCTGGATGCTCTGGGCACTGCTGGCCCAGGGCTGAGAGCAGAGGGGCTTGCAGCACAGCTGGGACCCTGTGGAGCCTCTGCTGCATGGGGTCCCTTAAAGCTGAGCACCTTTGGATTCCTTAGAAAAGGAGTTGATCTCCTGGCTACTCCCAAAATCCAGAGCCCACCAAGCATTCTGCCTCCTGTTTAGAGACAGTGGGTTCAGGTGGCAGAAGATTCTCTTTCACTTTAAAGAGAGTAGTCCACAGGTCTCAGACTTTGGGCCTGCAGGATCCTCGCTGAGGCCCTGAATTACGGCCCAGTTTCTGTCACTTGTGCGTCTTACCGAGATATCTGGGACACTGTGACTTCTTTCTGGTCTGATCCTGCCTGCATTTTGCTGCCGATGCAGAGGATAAACCCTTTGGCAGGGTGATGTCCAGGG
The DNA here is from genome assembly GCF_029378745.1 of Bos indicus. Taxonomy (NCBI): domain Eukaryota; kingdom Metazoa; phylum Chordata; class Mammalia; order Artiodactyla; family Bovidae; genus Bos; species Bos indicus. The sequence goes on along the minus strand of NC_091782.1, from coordinate 9,563,040 downwards.
GATGGGGAGGTGGTCCAAGGCCGCAGGAGGAACTCTGAAGCCAGCATTCTTGAGGCAGGGCAGTAAGCTTTTACTGTTCTCCTGGTCAGGTGCAAGCAAACGGCTTCTGGTGTTTTCTGTTTATCACGTGGAGTACATTCCACTTTCCAGATCAGTAACTGGATACCAAGGGCCGGGGCTGGATTAATTTGCTATACCAGAGAGACTACATCTGGAACAACAGCTGCAAACCAAGCCAGCACCCGCTTGAGTTTACAATGCGCCACTGTTGCTGGCAAAGAGCTGGCTGTGTTTCACACTAGCTGGTCTGTGTGATAGCATCGGGGGTGTGGCCGGGCCATCACAGCACCACCTTTCTGGTGTCAGACGGGGACACCCAGCTTTGTGGGTGCCTCGGGCTTGCAGTGTTGCTTTGGTTCCCTCTATTTGTAGGCAGGGAGAGCATAAATGGCTTCCTCCTGGCCTTTCCTTTTGTAACTGGTCCTTGTCTTCCCGTCAGGAAGCTGAGGTGGGCTTTCTGTCACACACAAGGGCCTTGATTTCCTTTTAGGACTTGGGAAGTAACTCCTGGAGGGGGCTGATGTCTCACTGACCTGGTGTGTGGTGAATTCAGGTGAGAACTGCCTTCTTCCTGAGCTGTTGCAAGACCACTCTGACCTCCAGGCCACGTGGCTTGCCTGTCCCCAGGAGTCAGCATGAGCCAGACACCTGCTTGTCCCCTCCACTTCTCCTGTGCTCAGCGACCCAGGTAAAGAGCAGCGGCTTGCTTTGGGGGAAGTTCAGTGGAAGATGCATTGTGTCTTCTGTGCTGTGGCAATAGTTCCTTGTTCAAAAGTACTCTCCATCCCTTTATTTGAGGCTCTCTGGGTCCAAACCAGCCCTGGACTGAGATCTCTGTGCCAGTTACAGGTGATGGAGGGAGCCCACAATGCAGAGGACTGGGGCTGTAGACTGAGGTGAGTCCTCCGTGGGCTGCTCTCTCATTTCACCCAGAGAGACCCTTTATCAATTTCCCTGAGTCCAGGGATCTAGAACCCCTTATGGAACAACTGATTTGTTCAAGACTGAGAAAGAAGTACGGCAGGGCTGTCTGCTGTCAGCGTGTTTGTTTAGTCTATACGCTGAGCTCGTCACAAGAAATGCCAGGCTGGATGAGTTACAAGCTGGAATCAAGATAGGCAGGAGAAATATCAACAACCTCAGATATGTGGGTGACACCAGTCTAATGGCAGAAAGCGGAGAGGAACTAAAGAGCCTCTAGATGAGGGTGAAGGAGGAGAGTCAAAGAGCTGGCTTAAAACTAAATATTAAAAAAACTAAGATTATGGCATCTGGCCCCAAAACTTCATGGCAAACATCGAGGGGGGAGTAGGGGGAAGTAGGGCAGATTTCCTCTTCTTGGGCTCTAAGTCACTGTGGATGGTGACTGCAGCCATGAAATCAGAATGTGTTTGCTTCTTGACAGGAAAGCCATGACCAACCTAGACAGTGTGCTGAAAAGCAGAGACATTACTCTGCTGACAAAGGTCTGTATAGTCAAGGCTGTGGTCTTCCCAGTGGTCACAAACAGTTGTGAGTGAAAGTCACTCAGTCGTGTCCGACTCTTTGTGACCTCATGGACTATTCGCTCCATGGAATTCTCCAGGCCAGAATACTGGAGTGGGTAGCCGTTCCCTTCTCCAGGAGATCTTCCCAACCCAGGGATTGAACCCAGGTCTCCCACATTGCAGGCGGATTCTTTACCAGCTGAGCCACAAGGGAAGTCCAAGAAAACTGGGGTGGGTAGCCTATCCCTTCTCCAGTGGATCTTCCTGACCCAGAAATTAAACCAGGGTCTCCTGCATTGCAGGCGGATTCTTTACCAACTGAGATATCAGTGGGATGGTTGTGAGAGCTGGACCGTAAAAAAGGCAGAGTGCTAAAGAATTGATGCCTTTGAACTGTGGTGTTGGAGAAGACTCCTGAGAGTCCCTTGGACTGCAAGGAGATCAAACCAGTCAATCTCAAGGGAAATCAACCCTGAATACTCGTTGGAAGGACTGATGCTGAAGTTGAAACTTCAGTATTTTGGTCATCTGATGCGAACAGCTGACTCATTGGAAAAGTCCCTGATTCTGGCAAAGATTGAGGGCAGAAGGAGAAGAGGGCATCAAAGGATGAGATGGCTGGACGGCATCACTGATGCAACGGACATGAACTTGGGCAAACTTTGGGAGATGGTGAGGGACAGGGAGGCCTGGCATGGGGTCACAAAGAGTCGCACACGACTTGGTGACTGAACAACAACCTCAACACGCTTCCCAGGATGCACCCGTCCCAACTGGGCACAGTGGGGATACCAGGCAACCACCTCCACTCCCCACCTCGGTCCTATCGAGGGGGACTTTGGCTCCAGGACTTCCTGGTAGCCTTCCTGAAACTTTCTCAGAACAGCGCGGCTGTCTGGGACTCTTCCCTGTGTCCTGTGGGGTCAGACCGCATAGTGATCTGATGACCCTTCTTCCTACTCTGCCTCCCCGGTATTATCCTTTGTAGGCATTTTTAAATCCCATCTTGGTGTCTGCTTCCTGGAGGACTCGAATTCCCATTTTCCATATCTTAGGTTGCATAAGAGGTTTCTGGATGTTTGCTGTGTTTGTTTTGTATATCTGAAATATGTTACTAATTTTTTGATTATAAAAGACAAGATCATGACTTTATCTCACTGATAGAATCAGCAAGGGAAGTAGGAAGAGGGAGTGACCTGGAGTTTGTGGCCATCGATGGATCCATTCGGTGCTCTCGGCTGGTTGTTTTGCCTTCCTTCCCCTACTTATGCCAGGGATTTTTTGGTCCTTTTTAGCCAATTAGTGCAGATCATCATTTGGTTCAGATTCGCATTAGTGATTTCGGCAAATGTCAGAACATCTGCCAACTGTCTGCAAGAGCACCTTGAACGCAGGATTTCTGGTGACAGCGCCCATATCAGTAAATGCAGTGCGGCCCCCACCCGTATCCCTCCCACTTGATCAAGGCACTCTCAAGATCCTCCCGAAACGTCTTCCTCATACCTTAGAAATAGAAATTAGTGCATTCCTGCAGTCCTTTCTGAGTATAACTCTTCTCTTCCCCTGATTCTTCATCGTCTCATCTGGACCACGAGGAGTCTGGACTCTTGACTCTTCAGGGAGAAAAAGTGAGAGGTGCGCCAGGAGGGAATTCAAGGGTGAGGCGGTGAGCTGCTTAGGCTTAGGGTCCTGGTAATCCCCCTAGGTACCACCACTCCAGTGGGACACTCATGTTTCCTGACCACTGACCTCCCGCTCACAGAAGGGACCAAGTGAGGTTGTGAATTCTACTGACGCTGTAATTCAGCAACTTCAGAATCAATCTCGAAGTTCCGTCTTCAGCAGTTTCAAGCTCTGTAGCAATATGCAATAAAAGATTCTTTCATATAATGGCCCTGAATTTTATTCTGTGCCTTGAGGCGAACATTTTGATTTGAGCCTGTCATTTTCTTGCTTTAAATTATCCAATGTTAGGAACAGCCATCCAGCTGAAGGTCCCAGCTTTCCTCATCCTTTATAAATTGGCCCACAGCAGCTGCTGGAGTCTCTCACATTCAGTTGGCACTTGGTCCCTGGTGACCGGAATGTGTGGCATGATTACCAGCTCACCCCTGCATACCATTGGTAACCTCTTTTCTGTCGAATAATGTGAACCAGAGTCCTTCTGATTTTGGCCCCATGGAGCTAAGAAAACCAATTTCAGGTAGCTCACATATCCCTAAGGTTTAATGTCATAAATTCCACTCGTGGTACTAATTTCTGAAATCAGGATTCTTTGGTTGCAAGTACCAAAAATTGACTCTGATGAAAGAGTGAAACAAGAACAGGGGATTTATCGAAGACACAGTGAAGCAGGGCACAGAATAGAAGGAAAAGCTAGACCCTGAGGCTCAGGAGGGACAGGGCCCCCGCAGCTCTGGGCATCCGGGCAATGTGGACACTCCTCCCGGGCACTGCTACAGGATGCCTCAGCCCTTACCACCTTCCACCCCCTTGTGTCTCCAATAGAGATGCAGACTCTTGAGGGAGGCTCTGATCAGGCCAGACTGGGCCGTGGACCTAACCGTGTGGTGAGGGACATGAGGGTGGTGATTGGCCATCTCCCAGAAGCAACAGGGGCCCAGGGAAACTGAGGCCCCTCTCCCCAAGGGAAAGATGCCAGGCAGAGGAAACCAGTGTGTGGATCCCACACACCACTCCTTTTCAGTTCTGAGCCTTTTCACTTTCCCTTCTCCCTGGAGGGCTGTACTTTCTAATAGGCCTTGGCATAGATGTCATTTCCCCTAGGGAGTTGCTGGGAGCTTCCCTGCCTGGGATAAGTTCCCCTTCCTAACTGATTCCACAGCCCTTATCTCCCTGTATTGTAATTGTCTGTTTTTTTGTTTTTCTTTCTCATGGGATTGTGAGCTCAGTGATAGGGGTGTTTGCCTTGCTTACAGTTCAGTTCAGTCAGTTTAGTCGCTCAGTCATGTCCAACTCTGCGACCCCATGAATTGCAGCACGCCAGGCCTCCCTGTCAATCACCAACTCCCGGAGTTCACTCAAACTTATGTCCATCGAGTTGGTGATGCCATCCAGCCATCTCATCCTCTGTCGTCCCCTTCTCCTGCCCCCAATCCCTCCCAGCATCAGGGTCTTTTCCAATGAGTCAACTCTTCGCATGAGGTGGCCAAAGTATTGGAGTTTCAGTCTCAGCATCAGTCCTTCCAATGAACACCCAGGACTGATCTCCTTTAGGATGGACTGGTTGGATCTCCTTGCAGTCCAAGGGACTTCAACAAGTCCCTTCTCCAATACCACAGTTCAAAAGCATCAATTCTTTGGCTCTCAGCTTTCTTCACAGTCCAACTCTCACATCCATACATGACCATTGGAAAAACCATAGCCTTGACTAGACGGACCTTTGTTGGCAAAGTAATGTCTCTGCTTTTAAATATGCTATCTAGGTTGGTCATAACTTTCCTCCCAAGGAGTAAGCGTCTTTTAATTTCATGGCTGCAATCACCATCTGCAGTGATTTTGGAGCCCAAAGAAATAAAGTCTGACACTGTTTTTATTAACCCCCAAATGTACACAATTCATGGCACACAGTAGGTCCTCAATAGCTATTTGCTACATGAGTAAAGGATGAAGACCTTCCTCTCTCACTAACTTGCTATGACCTCAGGGTAGCCCCTTCTCTCTGGGCTTTTGTTTCTTATTCTTAAAATGCAGAGTAGCAGCAGGTCTTGTTCAAGGATGGTTTGAGGGCAAGAGATCGAAATTCACTTAAGCAAGCTCAACAAAGAGGGGTATTATGAGGGACCAAGGATGTCTCGCAGAACCCGAGGGCTGTACCAGGGGCTGGAAAATGTTAGGAATCAGCAGTTTCATCTGCTGCCTCGCTGGGGCCAGGTACCTGCCTCTCTCTGGGCTCCAGGCTCTTCCTTCCATCTCTGTTTCTGGATGACGTAGTCTCTTCAGCCCTTGTGTCTCAGGCCCTTGTAGTTCTTGCATCATGGGGTTGGCTTCCCTGGGAGGCAGCTCTGAGATGGAGTTTATCCTGGAAGATGTTTAGTTCAGAAGGTTTTCAAGATCAACACCTGTGGAAGGAAAGGAAGGATTCAGGGGTAGAAACGGGGAAAGGTCAGGTTGGGACACCATCCTCCAAATGTCCTCAGCAGATCTCACAGAAAGCTCTGGACTCAGATGGTGAGAGGACTGGACTTTTAACACACCTCACCCACCCACCTCCAACTAGTCACTGGACTGGGCTGCCTAGGAAAGGGGGCGTGACCTCTGACAGGGCTCTCTTCTGCTCAGGCTGTCCTTGAAGGGGTGGCAGCTGGAAGATGTCTCCCATCAGCGGCACTTCCAGCAGCTGAGAAATGCACCCTCTGCTCCTAAAGAGGGATGCAGGTAGAGCATCAGTGTTCTCTACGTGAGACTGGGCCCCAGGCTGGGTTCAGGTATTTGAGCAGGAATCTGATTGCCTCAGCTCTTGGTCAGGTGTCCACTTTACAGCCAATGAGCTGTGCTCAGGCAGCTGCCAAGTGACATGGCATAAATGGCCCTTCAGTTTGGGAGGGTAGGGGACCCCCAAAGAGTGTACATCGTGAAGAGCCTCCAAAATGTCCTCTATAGGTAGGACAAGATTGCTAAGCTCTGGGGCTCTGGAGCCAAACTGTTGTGTTTGAATCTTACTGATTAGGAGTACTTTCAGCAGTGAGTAACAGAAAATGATGGTAGAGGGGCTTAAACAAAGGAGGGGTTTCTTTGGCTCATCCAAGAGCTGGGAGAAGGTAGTCCTGAGCTGGTACAGTAGCTCAAGGATGGCACTGGGACGTGGCATCCTTTGATTTTCCATTCCATCACATTTAGCAAGTGAGTTTCTCCTCATGCTCACAAGGTGACTGCTGCACCTCTGGCCATAATGTCTGTGTCCTCCTTCAATAACCAGAAGGAAAAGGGGCCCCCAGAGAGGAGTGGGGAAAAGGGGGTGAAGGATTCTCCTTTAGCTGGGCTTTTTCTTTGAAAATAGGTGCTCCAAAGACTTTTGCCTCTTGTTCATTGACTGAAATTATGTCATGGGGCTACTCCTCACAGCCAGGGAGGCTGGGAAGGTGAGCATTTCAGCGTTCCAGCCATAAAGGAAGGAAGAGAAAGGGGGCTTGATGGTAGCTTTTGGATGGTGCATCACTGTGTGAGCCACAACCACGTGTGGCTGGTGTGGCCTCGGGGAAGCCACTTCACCTCTCCAGCCTCAGTGTCTCCACTGAGAAAAGGGAGCAGATCGTAGTATCTCCATCATTAGATGAGTTCATGGAACCAGCACCTGGTGCATGGGGAGCTCCCAGTGGATGTCGGCCAGTGTTGTCACTGCTGTGATCACCTAGGATTCCAATGGTGCAGTCTGGGCACAGGGACAGTTAGGTGCCCCATCCTGTGGGGTTCTGCCTTGGAAAGCACAGCTCACTGGACTGTGCGTGATGTGACATCTTCTGGAGTGGCGAGTGGGGTGAGGATCTGGTTTCAATTAGAAATGTTTGGGGTCAGGGAGAGGGGCCCCAGGGGTCAGGACGCAGCTGGGCTGAGAGTGTCCCCATCTCCTGTGGCCTTCAGACAGCCTTCAGATTGGGGGTTGGAACAGCTCAGTGGAGGGCAAGGCAGGTGGCATGTGACAGGCTGGCTGGGCCCCTTCTGGCTGGCACAGGTTCATTTGAATGAGTGAAATTTGGCTCCGGGGCCCCAATGCCTCATTTCTCTTCTTCAGTGTTGGGGAATCAAATCAAATTGATTGCAAGCAACTCTAATAAATTGATTCAACCTGGTGAACAAAAAAGGCAAAAGGGTGGGCTGCTGCTGCTGCTGCTAAGTCGCTTCAGTCATGTCCGACTCTGTGCGACCCCATAGACGGCAGCCCACCAGGCTCCCCATCCCTGGGATTCTCCAGGCAAGAACACTGGAGTGGGCTGCCATTTCCTTCTCCAGTGCAGGAAAGTGAAAAGTGAAAGTGAAGTCGCTCAGTTGTGTTCAACTCTTAGCAACCCCATGGACTGCAGCCCACCAGGCTCCTCCATCCATGGGATTTTCCAGGCAAGAGTACTGGAGTGGGGTGCCATCGCCTTCTCCGAAAGGGTGGGCAGGGGCAGGTAAAATACATATTGCTTCCAGTCATGAGGCCGATGGTTAATCTCGGCTTCAGAAGCCTGTCCTGGTGGTGGCTTTAGTAAGTGGAGTGAGTGCTGGCTAGCTGATGCTTCCTCCCCGTGTTGGCTTATTCATGGGGGAACCAATGGAGGGGAACCTATGGAGTCAAAGCACTGCTTTCCTTCCCTTGGGGCCTGGAGTGGCGTGTGGGCCAGGCATCCAGGTGGGCTCAGGGCATGCATGCGCCGCCCAACACCTGCAGACCTGCACACCTGACACCCTGGGGCCCACATGCACCCGGTCAAGGAGGAAGCCCTTGAGCAGTGCACTTTCTCACATGTGGGTCCACACCAACCCCTACCCGAGCCAGCTTGAGAAGTTGGTCTGGCCCCTTTCCCCCCACCCCCAGCCTTGGTTTCCCCATTAGTAATATGGGCTTTGCAACAGGCCTTGGAGGGCCTCAAGGTGACTGGTGGAAAGGAAGCTCTTTGAACTGCATAGGCCTTGATCAGGCTTGCGTGGGCTTGCTTTCAATGCCCTACGCCCTCTGACCCCACCTGTCCCTGGCACCCAACTTGGGTCTGTTGCATCTGTTCCCAGAAAAAGGCCCAGTTCCTGGTGACCTGGCTGTAATGTCCTCTTGTCTCATCCCAGAGGACCTGCATCTTGAGCCTTTCTCTTCATTAGGTCCCTTTTGTAGGCTCCAGACTGAGTGGTTCAGAGCCCAGCTCACCCCACTCCAGTACTCTTGCCTGGAAAATCCCATGGGTGGAGGAGCCTGGAAGGCTGCAGTCCATAGGGTCGCTGAGGGTCGGACATGACTGAGCGACTTCATTTTCACTTTTCACTTTCACGCATTGGAGAAGGAAATGGCAACCCACTCCAGTGTTCTTGCCTGGAGAATCGCAGGGACGGGGAAGCCTGGTAGGCTGCCATCTCTGGGGTCGCACAGAGTCGGACATGAGTGAAGTGACTTAGCACCTGTTTGTGTGACCTTGGGCAAGTTACTTAACTTCTCTGTTCCTCAGTTTCCCCATATATACTGGAACATAACAGGGGTCCCTGGGTGGTTGTGAGGAGCCAGTGAGTGTGTCAAACACATAGAACTGCATCTGACCTACAGTGAGCACAGGTAAGTGTTAGCACTCTCTGGAGCAGCAGCGGGGTGCTGGTAGAGCTGAGAGGCTCCCCTAGGTCAGGCTGGGTGTCTCATCTGGGAGGCATACTGCAAGCACCCAGAAACTGATACCACATTAACAGCCACACCAAGGCCTGCTCCTGACTACTGAAATGACGATCTCCGGTGTGAAGAGGCCATCAGGATCGCTAAAAGTCCCCGTGCGTGCTAAGTCCCTTCAGTCATGCCCGACTCTGTGTGACCCCATGGACTGCAGCCTGCCAGGCTTCTCTCTCCATGGGACTCTCCATGCAAAAATACTGGAGTGGGTTGCCATTCCCTCCTCCAGGGGATCTTCTGGACCCAGGAATCGAACCCATGTCTCCCGTGTCTCCTGCATTGGCAGGCAGATTATTTACCACTAGCACTGCCTGGGAAGCCCAAAAATCTCCAGTCACCTGGAGACTTTACGTAGTGTGCGGCAAGCCTGGGACCCACCAGGCTGGACAGTTACAGGGAGGGCAGTCCATCTGGGTGACAAGCACAGTCCAAATGAATGGAGGTGGTCTCGGAGAACCAGCCAAGCATGACTGCTGGAAGGCTTCCTGGAGGAGGGGGCAGGAGAGGGGAGGGATAGGGGGTGGGAGGGGCTCTGAGGCCCAGGGGCAGTGGGGCGCCCCTCCACTGGCTGCTCCACCCTCAGGGCTCCCCACCTGCCTCTGCTCTCCCCACTTCTGTCTCTCGGGAACCCTGAACTCCAGCTGGCACCCGCCTCCTTAATAAAGGCAGATTGCTGCTCTGCTTGTCCCCAGTACTCCTGATGGGGCCATTAATATTCCAGGGAAGATTAACTCCCCCTCTGCTTCCTCCCCTGCAGCCGCTGGGCTCCTCTGACTGATGAGGGCCTGGGGCTCAGACGGAGATGTTGATGGAGATGTTGCTGGAACGCAGGCAGGGGGCTGCCTGAGATGACCTCTGGAACTTAGGTGCTGTCTTGCCTCTGCGGCCCCTTCCAGGTTTCAGCTGAGACTTGGGGGAGAGAGGGTATGAGAGAGGCTGTGTGGAGCTGCCTGCAGTCCCGGGACCCCGAATGGAACCTCAGGGCTCTCGTTCAGTTGTTTTATTTGGCTCAGAGAATGCACACGATGTCCCCACAGTCACATGGCTGGAGCGGAACCCAGAACTCCGGACTTTTGGCTGAGTGACCTTTGCATATATCAGACCCAAGGGCCTGGGTCGGTGGACAGCACCCCTTCACCATCCTCAGAGGCCTTTGGTGACAAGAATGGTGTCCTCTGGGGGCTGCTGGCAGGCAGGGCCTCACAAGCCTTGCCTGCCTCACTGGGCAGCCTCCGCCTGGGCCTGCTGTGGAGTGAGGGGGCATGGGGGCTGCCTGACAGCAGCCCGGTGACTCTGAAGGTGGCGGAGGCGCTCCAGGGAGAAAGTGGGAGGCAGCAGAAAAGGGAACCCAACCCCTCAAAGCTAATGTAAAGACACATGATTCCATCGAATCCCAGTTATTCTCTGCCAGCCTCCAGCTCCCAACCATGTACAGGCACATAGACCCACTTCACACACTGCACCTAGCACAAAGCACACACCACATACACCCACACACCATGTGCACACTCCAGAGTGCACAAAAGTCCATTCCCTGGCTTTTGGTTAGCACGTACATGCTGCTGCCGGTGCCCAAGCCGTGTCTCTGGTCCAGCCTCCCTCCAAGCTCCAGACTCCTACCTCTGTGACACCACACCTCCTGGTATTTGCACCCTGGGTAACCCCTTGCCCTTGAACTTGGGCTGGCCCCAGCCACATGGTAGAAGTGACGCCATATGGCTTTCAAGGCTGGAGCATGAGAAGACTCACGTCTCCTGCCTAGTATCCTGGGGTGCTCACTCCTGGGACACTCCTTGGAATCCCGCCTCCATGCTGGGAGAGGCCCCGGCGGCAGCCTCAATTCAGCTCCCAGCCCTCACCGCCTGCCCACTGTATGAGGGAGGCACTTTGGACACCCAGCCCTATTGCAATTTCAGAGGACTCCTTGCCCCAGCCACCATCTGACCACAGCCCCCTGGGGGATCCTAAGTTGGCAATGCCCAGAAAAACTGTGGGGGGTCAACTGAAGTTTGAAGCTACTAAGATTTGGATGATTGGCCATAGATCATCAAACACAGGATAAGCCCAAGAGAGACTTAAGTCAGACTTTGGTGGACTTTGGGGGAATCCTGGCCATGCCACTTCCGTGGGTTGTCTTGTGGGGTCACCGTCAAGGGTAAAGTGGGGCTTCTCCTGAAAGGAATCAATAATTGCTCATCCTGGGCACAAATGGATTTGGGCAGAGGAAAGGAAGACATAGGCTAAGTTTTAGACCTGGGATGTTACGGGTAGATTCAGCTGCAGATAACAGAAAATCCTCAAATAGCAGTTGCTCACACTGTAGGTTGTTTCTCTCTTATTTGCATGATGATCAGAGGTAGACGGTTGAGGCTGATTTGGCACTCTAGAATCAGTGGCCCAGGCCCCAGGGTGCTGCTTTGCAAATTTGGGGGATATCTTTCTTATTGTATTCTGTATTTTATTTACCATAGTATACAACATAAAGGGTGCTCCTTGAAGTTGGGCAATGTAGATAGCCCCAAACTTTCTTCTTTCTTGTTGTTAACTGTGTGTGATTTCCAGTCCCAAGTTCTCCACAATATCATGATCCAAAGTTGCTGCTGGAGTGCCAGACATTGCAGCTGCATTCCAACTGTCGGGAGGGAAGAATGATGGCAGTCACACCTTTTTCGCTATAGACACTTGGAAATGATACTACCCACTTATACCCCATTAGCAAGACTTGGTCATATGACCGCATCCAACAGCAAGTAAGGTTGGGAAGTATTGTGGATGGGCACATACCCTGCTGCACATCCCAGCTGTCAGTCCTCTCCCAGCTCAAACTAGACAGCTGGAGACATGCTGGACTCCTCCATCTCATCCCCAGCCACCCTAATCCCGTCACCAAGGCATTCCTCCACCCACTTAGCATTCTCTACCTCTGCCTCCATCAGCCTCTTGTAATCTCATCTGGCAGTCACCTCTGAATGACTTGTCCCCTCCTGTCTTCCCCTTCTCTGCATTGCCACCAGAGCCTCCCACCCTGGCCAGCTTTGGAGTCCTCCAGCTGTTTCTCACTGCCTCCTAGGTAGATAAGAGTTGCAGCCGCCTCCCTCACTTCAGCTGCACTGAACTGTTGGGAAGATTCCCCCTCCCACCCCCCCACCCCCACCTCCCCCCCCATCTGCACACCTGCTGCACATCTGGCCCCTTCCAGCAGGTTCTTGACACACGTTATTACTAGTGCTCAGAACCTCCTGTGACAGGGTGAAGCTTCAGCAGAGGAGCCTGAGGCTCGGGGAGGCTAGGACACATGCCCAACATCCCAGAGGCTGAGCTGGATTTGAACCAAAGTTGGCCTTGCTCCAAAGTTGGCGCCATCTCCTCCAGCTGTGCCCTAAGTGGCCGACCTCCGGCGTGTCACACACAGTCCTATTCTCTTGTGTTCACCACACACTCAGCATATACACCATCCTACCCTTGGGGCCTTGTTCTAAGACAGATGCATTTTCATATTCTCAAAGGGAGCTTAACAAAGAATCTTACCCGCTTCCCGGAGGGAACCAGCTGCTCTGTCCAGGTAAGTTTTTACATCCCCTGCCTTCACATGTGCTGCCGGGCCCTGTCTGCACCGCAGCTGTATGCTCCCTCCTTCATGCAAGGCCAGCTCCGTCTCATCTGTGAGGTCTCAGCTTCAATGTCACTTCCCTACAGACTGTAAAATGGTGAGATTTTGGAAAACAGTGTGGCAGTTTTTTAGAAGGTTACATGTGCCACGTGGCCCAGCAGTTCCACTCCTAGGAAGCTACCTGAGAAATGGAAATACACATCCACGTGAAGGCTAGCTGTGAAGTGTTCATAGCTGCTTCATTCATAATAGCCCCCAACTGGAAGCAACCTAAGTATCCATCACCTGTGGAATGAATGGACACAATAGGTCTGTCCATCCCATTGAGTACTATGCACAAAACTACTGCTACATGCTACAACGTGGACCTTCAAAACACGCCAAGTGAAAGAAGCCAGACATGTGAGATCATACATTGTGATTCCATTTATATAAAATCTCCAGAAAAGGCAAATCTAAAGGAACAGAAAGTTGATCAGTGGTTAGTCCAGCTAGTGGAATAGGACTAACTGTATATAGGATTAAAGAATCTTATCAGGTGGATGAAAGTGTTTCATAACTGGATTATAGTGATGGTTGCATGACATTGTAAATTTACTAAATATCATTGACTTGCACATTTGAATTTAATATATCTCAGTAAAGCTGTAAAATAAGATATTTTAAAAAGTCACTTCCCCAGAGCAGCCTTCGCTAACACCTGTTCCCCAGTCGTCTTTGCCGTGTCTCATGGCTCATGCTGCATCTCCCTCATGGGCCTGTGTCACGTGGGAACTTTCCGTCTGTGGGGCACTGTGCTTCCTGCAGACTTTCTTCTATAGAAAGGAGCCTGCATAAGGAAGGGCTGAGTCCATTTTGTTTTAAAATATTTGAGATATAATTTATACACCATAAACCTACTCATAGTTTATTGAATTAGTATATTCACAGATAAGTTCAACCATCACCAGTTTTTTAAATTTGGCCATGCGGCATGTGGGGTCTTAGTTCTCTGACTGGGAACTGAACCTATGCCCCTTGTACTGGAAGTGCAGTCTTAACTGCTGGATCACCAGGGAAGTCCCCCACAACAACTCAATTTTATAACACCTCGTAAAGCCCCATACCCTTCAGTTACCACCTCCTAACCATCACTTTATGGGAAATAGATGGGGAAACAGTGGAAACAGTGTCAGACTTTATTTTTGGGGGATCCAAAATCACTGCAGATGGTGACTGCAGCCATGAAATTAAAAGACCCCTTACTCCTTGGAAGGAAAGTTATGACCAACCTAGACAGCATATTCAAAAGCAGAGACATTACTTTGACAACAAAGGTTCGTCTAGTCAAGGCTATGGTTTTTCCTGTGGTCATGTATGGATGTGAGAGTTGGACTGTGAAGAAAGCTGAGCACCGAAGAATTGATGCTCTTGACTGTGTGGTGTTGGAGAAGACTCTGGAGAGTCCCTTGGACTGCAAGGAGATCCAACCAGTCCATTCTGAAGGAGATCAGCCCTGGGATTTCTTTGGAAGGAATGATGCTAAAGCTGAAACTCCAGTTCTTTGGCCACCTCATGCAAAGAGTTGACTCATTGGAAAAGACTCTGATGCTGGGAGGGATTGAGCGCAGGAGGAGATGATGATGACAGAGGATGAGATGGCTGGAGTGCATCACTGACTCGATGGACGTGAGTCTGGGTGGACTCCAGGAATTGGTGATGGACAGGGAGGCCTGGCGTGCTGCGATTCATGGGGTCGCAAAGAGTCGGACACGACTGCGTGACTGAACTGAACTGAACCCTTTACTCAGCCCCCTCCCCTGCAAGTCACTAATCTTTGTCTTTATTATAGATTTCCCTACTCTGGACATGTCATGAGTCACAATATGTGGTATTTTGTGCTTGACTTCCCTCACTTTTTAACATGGTGTTTTTAAGTTTCATCCATGTTGTAGCATGCAACAGTACTTCAGTCCTTCTTATGGCTGAACGTGATTCCATTGTATGGACACTACATTTTGTTTATCCATTCATCGGACATTTTCCCCCCACCTTTTGGCTAGTGTGAATAATGCTGCTATAAATATTCATATGCAAGTTTTTATGTGGATGTATGCTTTCATTTCTCTCATATACCTGGGAGTGGAACTGCTGGGTCACAAGGCGACTATGTTTAGCTCTTTATGCTCGACTGCTTTCCAAAGCGGCTGTACCATTTCACGTTCCCAGAACAAATGTCTGAGGGTTTAGTCTCTCCACATCCTCACCAACACTTGTTATCTGAGTTTTAGATGATAACTCTCCTAGTGGGTGCGACATGATATCTTACTGTAGTTTTGATTTGCATTTCCTGATGACTAAGGATGTCAAGTGTCTTTTTAATGTGTTTATTAGCTATTATATATCTTCCTTGGAAAAATTTCTATTCAGATCTTTTATCCATTTTTAAACTGGTTTGTCTCTTTTAATTAATGAGTTATAAGAGTTTAAAAAACCTTTTTGCTGTGCCAAGTCTTCGTTGCTGTGCACGGGTTTTGTCTAACTATGGCAAGCAGGGGTTACCCTCTAGTTGCAGTGTGTGGGCTTCTCGTTGCAGTGGCTTCTCTTGTCATGGAGCACCGGCTCAGTTGTTCCAAGGCACTGGGGTCCTTCCGGACCAGCAATTGAACCCACATCCCCCTCATTGGCAGGCAGACTCCCAACCACTGGCCCACCGGGGAAATCCTGTAAGAGTTCTTTTAGATACCAGTCCTCTCTGGAGGCCTGATTTGGAAATACTTTGCCCTGTTTTGGGGCTTGTCTTCTCGCCTTCTCGATAGTGTCTTCTGAAGCACGCACGTTTTACCCTTGTCATGACGTCCAATTCATTCTCCCTTTTGTTACTTGTGCTTTAGGTGTCACAGCTAAGAATCCATCGTCAAATCTGACATTATGAAGATCTATTCCCGGTTCCCTTCCGAGAACTTTATAGTTTTAGCTTTTATGTTTAGTTCTTTGTTCCATTTCACGTTACTGACGTGACTTAATGATGTTGGGTGAGGGCCCAGCTTTGTACTTTGCATATGGCTCTCCAGTTATCCCATCACTGCTTGTTGAAAATACTATTCTTTCCCCCCATTGAATGGTCCTTTTACCCTTGTTGAAACCACTTGACCAGGGACACGATTTTACTTCTGGACTCTCAATTCTTTTCCATTGATCATATGTGTATCCTTAAGTCACACTGTTTCAGAGTTTGTTGCTTTTCTTCACTACATTGCCTGCAGTATGGTGGATCAAATATCTGTGGGATGTTCAAAGCCCAGCAATCAAATACCACCAGGAACACACCTGTAACAAAACATTTAGGCTTAGTTTGCTGCAGCAAAGGAGAACATACCTACCAAAGATTCCCCAGAGTGTCTGGAGGGAAGAGTTCTGAGAGGGGCGTCTTAGAGGTTGGTGCTGAGTGATTTGGAGGAGAAGTTGGGGAAGCAGAGGCTAATCTGGGGCTGGCACTGCCTAGAAGGGAGGCTATTCATGCTGGGGTCTTAGTTTTTATCTGGGAGGTGGGAGAGTTAAAATAGGGAGTACAGCTGTCCCTCTAAGAGCCTGGCCCCGTGGCCTTGTCTGGGTGCTCCCTGATCATGGTCTTGGTTCCTTTGGAAACTTCTTGACTGATGGTCAGTAGGGCTGTTTTTGACTTTCCGGAAGTTAACAAATGGTCCCTGCTAAGGAAGAACTAGATAGCAGGCCAAGACGGACCCTGCCTATCCTATGACGCCCACTCTGATGTCTGCTTTAGGGGCCAACCCAGGAATAAGGTGCATGTGGGGATAGCAGGAGGCACCCTCAGTGTATGATGGCCAGAGCCTGGGCCACTGACTTACCATGTCGCTTGGCCAGTTATTCTGCCTCCTTGGGCCTCGGTTTCCTCATCTGTGATATAAGGAGATCGGACGAGACAGTGCCTGGGCCACCTCCTAGTTTCTTATCCATGGTCTAGTTGTAGTCCTGGGCTATTTCAGAGAGAGGGAAATCTCTGCTGATAAACCTCCCTATTTCACCAGTGCCCCCACACCAGCACATGTGCATGCGTGCACGCGCGCGCACACACACACACACACACACACACACACACACACACACATTCTGACTCATCTGGCCCCAAGCCCCTAATCCAGTCTTTTAGCTCAGCATCTCCCAGACATTTGGATTTGATACACTGGCAAAATTTTCCAAAAACACCTATTTTGAGGATCCACATATGGTTGCCAATATTCTATTCTGTCAAATAGGACATTAAAAATCACAAGTACTACCACCTGTTGCAAGCCCTGTGTCATAAAAGAATAATAGAAGATCAATTAAAATACAGGCTAACACTCTCAAATTGCCCACATTCTCCTCATTCTTGGATGACAGAAAAAACTGCTGGAATGAACAATTCTGATCCTTATCTGGGTTTGGGAATGGCTACTTTATCTTATAATGGCTTTAGCTTTCATTAAAATGCAAATAGTGTGGGAGAGCCAGCCTCAATAGTCCATAAAGCAGTGGTGGCTTCTAGGATAGGGGTGGGAGGTTGGCAGGTGAAAATGGGGCTGTGAAGTACTCAAGATGGGGCTTTGAACACCAGGTCTCTGGCAGCTCCAGTGACCTGAGAGGGAAGGACCAGCACCCAGGTTCCTGGGCACATCTTAAAGGCCTCTCTAAATGTGAGGCTGGAAATACCATCCTGGGAGAAGGGACTGGGAACTGGTGCTAATCAAATGAAAGCAGAACTAGACAGTCTCCTTGACCATGAAGCTGAGCCCTCTTAATGCCTCCTCAGTTGCCACCTACTACTTCCAGTCATTTCCACCTCCAGTGTTTGCCCAAAGCCTGTGTGTGTGTGTGTGTGTGTGTGTGTGTGATTTCAACAATTGCCATAAGTGTTTTTTGTGGAAGGCTGTAGGAAGTGGAGAGTAAATAGTCCACCCCCAGAACAGTGTTGTGCTACTTTTTTTTAAACTCTTGTATCGCAGAATAATACACAGTATCCATGGGTTCACTCTGGACTGTAAGGAACTGCATCCAACGAGGGGATTCCTCCCATACCCCAGGTCCATTCTCCCAGCACCAAATGTGCACTGTGCTACTGTTTCTTTAAAAAGTACACCCACGTTGCCAGAGGGAACCAATCAGCAGGTGGGGGAGGAGCTACTTGGGGGCCTGACCACCAATCACAGCCATTAAGAGCCTGGTGGGGGGACACCCCAAGAGTGACAGCCTCCTGAGGGAGCCTGGGCAAACCTGCTTAAAGGGACAGTGTCCCAGATGGGTTGCTTGCGTGCTATCAAACTCCAGAGTCCCTGAACTGACCAATGCATTCTCAGAGTGACTGCTGTCCCCACCTTCCCACAAGATGATAATTTGCTGGGAAAGACGAGTGATTTATCTGTCTAATTGGGCTTTTATTTGCATTTTAAATCATGCTCTTTTGCTAAACTAATGGACCCCCTATTTATAGATGACTCCAACACAAAGTGACTACTAATTACTACAATTAATATCACGTTAAGGGCTTGCCAGCCAACTTCACAGCAACTTGTATCGCCTACTCATTTTCAATTAAGGCACATTGACAGGGAGAATACGTGGTTATTAAGAGTGGGCCCTGGGGTGTAATTACTGCTCACAAGGTCATTAAGCGACTCCCCTGCAGAGCTGGCGCCTTGGGGCCTGGGGCCTGGGGGTCTAGATCCGTGTCCCACCAGGGCCCGGGAAGCCTCAGTCCCCCCAGGTCGCTGGCTGACGGGGGCTGGCTCTGAGCTGTCTGGAGGTGGAGTAGCTGGTGTGTGGATGGCGTGGGGCTGGGATGGCAGAGTCAGGCAGGGAGGCTGGAGGGGATGATCCGCCCTCTCTTGAAGACAGCAGTTTGTGGCAGCCCTCAGAGAGCCGACAGAACTGCAGTCCTCCTGGAGCAGCTTTCAGCAAGTGTCTGTGAAAGCATCGTTGGGGACAGGCAGGAAGTCCGCAGCAGGGCCACAGGGGTGAGGGGAGGCGAGGCCAGGAAGAAGACAGCTGCCCAGCACTGTGTGGGGGCGGGCCAGAGAGCCTGGGAGGGTGAGTGAGCTCTGTGCCCCATATGTTGGGGAAGAGTCCCTTCTGACTATGAGGAGGTGAGGGAACGCTGTGGCCGAACAGGAAAAGGATTAGCAGGGGTGGATGGCCGTGGCAGAAGCCAGGGGGAGTGGGCACCTCAAGGGGGTGCTCTGTAGCTGACTGTCCCCCAATTCCTCTCTACACAGTGGCCATGGCTGACCTGCCAGGGTTAAGGTGCAGTGGGAAGGCTCAGGGGCCCGGTCTCTACTTTCCCAGGGGCCATACCCAGGCCAAGCCACCTGTGCACTCAGGGCCAAGGCTTGTGGCTGGACTGGGGACCTGTGACAGGAAGCCCTGGCAGTGGTACGCTGGAGTCGCCCCTGAGAGCCAACGGGGGTAGGGGAGCTCACCCCATTCAGCTTTCAGGGACTTATTCAAGGTTTAGCATTGACATGGTGGAGGATTTAGACCAGGGAAATCTGCAGACGCTACAGCTTGGAGAACTGGCTGTTAGATATTTACCTGCTAAGCCAGCTAAGCCTGCTGGGGGGCTGTGCCCTGGGCACTGCAGTGCAAGGCCTTCTTCGAGTTACATCCTCAGCGCTCGGGCCCGTGTACATGTAGTGTTTCCTCAGCTGAGTTCAACGGGGCCCCGCTGCACTGACAAACCCTCCCCAGGCTCTGTCCTCCTTGCCCCTTCCACCCCTGCTGCCTCTCTCCTGGGCACCCCTGCCCTTTCTAAATCGTCTCTCACAGCTTCCCGTCCTGCCCCTGCTCCCTTCAGTGACAGTGTCGGTGGAGGGAAGGGAGGCAGGCAGGGGCCATGTCAGAATCAGGTTGGCCTGCACAGAAGCAGTGCTGGCTTACATGAAAGAGGCATGTTCCCTCTCGCCTTCATGCGGCCTGGTGGTCTCGGCCTGGTTCTGGATGGTGCCATGGCATCTGGAGCCAGTCGCACAGCGTGCCTTCTGCCAAGTGGGCAGAGGCAGCAGCCGTGGCTTGTGTGCCTTCAGGCAGGGCAGGGGCAAGCTCATCCCTTTGAGGCCCTTCCTGGAACCCTGGCCTGGCAACTGTCCCAGGGTGGCTGAGGGACACCATGCGTCAGGACGATGGACGTTGGTGAGGAGGGCAAGGGCTCCCGGCCATAGCTGCTGCCAGCTCATGCCCCACCATTGCTGCTACTGGGGGATGTGCAGAAGTGGCTCAGAATCCAGGAGTCTGGGGAGCCCGGACCGGCCACCAAGCCTCTCCCTGCTTCCAGGCCCGGGACTCAGCATTCTCACCTTGGAGCTGGGCAGCCTCCTCCAACAGCACAGGGGTGCACGGCTGAGACGTGGCAGGAGCTGGCCACACGGCCCCCAGGACGCTCCCGTGGTGGGGCAGGGAGGAGATCGGGAAGGAGCCATGGGCCTTAGACGGAGAAACCAAGTGTGGGAGGGTGGCATGCGGCAAGGTCAGGGACGGCATCAAGGGCATTTCAGACTGACTAGCAGCAGAGGTCAAAGAGGGCAGGGGGTGTCTGGAGTGAGGCTGGCAGTTAGGTGCGACCAGAAGCGTGGGCTGGGCGGGGAGCCAGGTGGACCAGGGAGGTTAGGGAGCCCACGTGAAGGTTCAGGGTTCCAAGAGTACCTGTTTTGTGTCAAGCATTTTGCTTGGAGTTGGAAATGCCCAGTCATGTTTTTTCCCTCACCTAGACTGGTTCCAAATAGGAAAAGGAGTACATCAAGGCTATATATTGTCACCCTGCTTATTTAACTTATATGCAGAGTACATCATGAGAAACGCTGGGCTGGAAGAAGCACAAGCTGGAATCAAGATTGCTGGGAGAAAAATCAATAACCTCAGATATGCAGATGACACCACCCTTATGGCAGAAAGTGAAGAGGAACTAAAAAGCCTATTCATGAAAGTGAAAGAGGAGAGTGAAAAAGTTGGCTTAAAGCTCAACATTCAGAAAATGAAGATCATGGCATCTGGTCCCATCACTTCATGGGAAATAAATAGGGAAACGGTGGAAACAGTGTCAGACTTTATTTTTTGGGGCTCCAAAATCACTGCAGATGGTGATTGCAGCTATGAAATTAAAAGACATTTACTCCTTGGAAGGAAAGTTATGACCAACCTAGATAGCATATTCAAAAGCAGAGATATTACTTTGCCAACAAAGGTCCATCTAGTCAAGGCTATGGTTTTTCCAGTGGTCATGTATGGATGTGAGAGTTGGACTGTGAAGAAAGCTGAGCACCGAAGAATTGATGCTTTTGAAGTGTGGTGTTGGAGAAGACTCTTGAGAGTCCCTTGGACTGCAAGGAGATCCAACCAGTCCATCCTAAAGCAGATCAGTCCTGGGATTTCTTTGGAAGGGCTGATGCTGACGCTGAAACTCCAATACTTTGGCCACCTCATGAGAAGAGTTGATTCATTGGAAAAGACCCTGATGCTGGGAGGGATTGGGGGCAGGAGGAGAAAGGGACGACAGAGGATGAGATGGCTGGATGGCATGATTGACTCGATGGACATGGGTTTGGGTGGACTCCGGGAATTGGTGATGGACAGGGAGGCCTGGCGTGCTGAGATTCATGGGGTCGCAGAGTCGGACACGACTGAGCCACTGAACTGAACTGAACTGAGTTCCTCTGAGAGGAGTTTCTCCCCATTTCACAGTGGAGGCTAGTGAGGCCCTGAGGGAAGGGCCCTGTTAGGAAGAGCTGCCAAGCCGGGGTTGGGGGTGGGGGTGCGGGGGCTGCCACTTACTCACTGCCAAGAAGTCACCTTTGTGCTGGGCTCAGGGGCTGGGAAGTACCGGGAGGGCCATACAGGGCCCAGAGCGCTGTCCTTAGCCCTGGGATTCCCATCCCTGCAGAGCCGGGAAAGGTCCAGCCCATCCCCACGCACTCAGGTTCCACCCTTCAGCTGCTGCCCCCAACCCCGCCTCCCCCACCCCGCCTCCTGTGTAACTGTGGGGAGGCTCCCTGGGGCACCCACTGCCCTTTGGCCTCCCCCAACCTCCAGCAGTTAAAACCTGTGCCTCTGGGTACCTCCTCCTCCCACCTCCTGGCTCAACTCAGGGTTCAGAAGGCTGTCAGAAGGGGAGGCTGTCAGAAGGGGAGGCTGCCGGTGCTGTGCCTCCATCCCTGGGTCCTATCCTGTGCTCCTTGGCGTGGTCTAGAACTGAGAGGGGTGTGGGTGAGGAACAGGATGCTGCTACCCACAGTGGGGAGAGAGCATACGGTATACACTAAATTAATGCTAGTCAATGCTCTTCCCCATCAAAACACAAAGAGCTTTGAGAGAATTTCTGGTTATTCATAAAACTCTGTGAATATCTTCTTTTATGAGAGTTTAAGCAAAATGAAAGATTAATTTCCCCCCAAATTTCATGCGCTATGAAGCTGAATATGTTTAGATACACAGTTTTGAGGCCCAGAGGTTCTGACTGCCATGCTGGAGCAGATCCACGTGCCTGTGTTCTGGAAGGGAGGAGACGGCGTGGGTCACCTCTTTCCGGGCTGGGCGTGGTGGTCACACCCCCTGCCACACCTGGCCTCTCCCACTTGCTGATTCTGCTCCACCAGAAAGTGGCACGTCCACTCCACCCCTGGGTCCTTCCTCCTCCCTTGATCAGGGCTCCTGATCTCACTCTGGTCCTCTCTGCGTCTGGCTGCTGGGCCTGCCTCATGGCCCATTGTCTTGGCCAAACCTTCACCTCCGCCAAGTCATCTCATCAGATTTCTTCTGCCAGCCCCGCCTCTAGAGCAGCTGGGCACCGCTGAGACCAACTACATGCACCAACAGGTCAGGCAGGCTCCTAGTTAGCCTCTAGCTAGCACCTAGGCAGAGTCTAGATAGTCCCCTCTAATCCTCAGAGCCTTCCCACTTCACAGATGATGAGCAGCAGAGAAGAGGACCCTGACCTCCTGTCCATATCGCCCTCTTCACCCTCTCCTTCCGGAGGCCTTGGCTTCCCAATGGGAACACCACCCTCGCTTCTGTGAAAACCTTAGACACAGGGGAGACCTGACTGTTGACCTCCCAGGGACCCTGCAGCAGCTGAGGGATGCTCCCTGTTTCCTTTGCCCAGACTGCTCCCAACCCCCGCACCCCACACAGCCCCCTCCTCCTCAAGAGCCAGGGAGGCTCTGAGCCCAGGAGGAACTGTCCGCCGCCTCTGCCCTGCCCTGCTGGGCTTTGGCTGTAGTTCCTTTGATCCACACATAGCCATCAGACATAACGATAGCTTACGGTGGATGGTGCCGGTATTCATGGCCTCCAAAGGAGAAAACTTCACTCCAGTATTCAAAAGACATGGGTCTCAGTTGCTCAGAGCTTTGTGTAACAAAGTTTAAAGAAAACGATAGAGAAAGCCGTCGGCAAAAGGCACTGGAAGTGGGTAGGAGAGTACCCACCCTCACGAGTTTAAGCGGGCCTCTAGACTTCTCAACTGGCTGCTGAGAATAGACGAAAAGAATACCTCAAGTCTCCGCCCATATCAGCCTGAAGGCGCCCTATCTTGTCTGATCCCAGAAAAAAATACCTCAAGGTTGGGAGAGCTCCACCAGACCCTTTCCCAAGGCATAAATCCCAAGATAACTTCAACACAAGGTGAGCCAGGGAGTACAGGTTCTGGGCAAGGACTCTGGGCTGGATATACTGTTGCTGTGCAATTAGAGGTACAAGTCTAGAGAAACAAGTTCCCAGGCAAGATATGTTACAATTATAACCATTAACATAGTAAGACATTGTCTCCCTGTGTAATTATCAGCTCCGGACCTAAAGCAAGGCCAGTTTTCGGGCAAGATACACTGTTGTATGAGGGAAGCATGAGCAAGAATGTTCACCTTCTTCAAGGGACCTGGGCTCCCTGCCTAAGCTGCTTCTCTCAATAATATTCATTTTGTCCCTGACCCTCCCAGCTGGACCCTCAAGTCTAGGCAGGTAGGGGCTTGCCTGTCTTATTCACAGATGGGTCCTTGAATGCGGCCCATAAATATTTGTTCAGCGAATGATTATGAGAGAATGTTTCCTATCACTGTTTATACCAGTGAGGAACTAAAGCAGTTCGTCCCCTCCCCAGCTCCTCAAGTCTTCCAGCTTCGGCCCTGGGCACCCCGTTTTCCATCCTGGGCTCCTTTTCTGTCTCCATCTGTGTTTGGCCCGAGAGGTCCTTGTCTCTCTTGGTTCACTTCATCCCATGAAGCCCATCGTTTGTCGTGGGGCAGCTGTGTCTCCTCCTTCCCACACTTGCGCTCATGTGCAGGGTTCTTAACAAGCCCCTCAGGCTGGTTCCAGAGGAAAGAAGACTGCCCACTGGAATACAAGCTCTCAAGCCTGGGCAGCAGGGACTTCTCAGGACAGGCGCTCCCAGCGGCAGCACTCAGTTTCACCTTGCCATCGGTTGACTAATCCCACCCCGTCTCCCCTCTCGGCATCTGAGTCATTGAGACTGGACTTCATGGGCTCTACCCACCAAGCCTTGCAAAGAGTCAAAAGTCCCTCATTTTCTGAAAGACGGAACTTGCTGGGCAGACTCACAGCAGTGCCCCGGGATGGACCCCAGATCACCGCCTCCACCTGGCTCTAAGGAAGCTGCTGCTGCTACTCCTGCTAAGTCACTTCAGTCGTCCCACTCTGTGTGACCCCATAGACTAGGGGTGGGAATTTTCTGGAGTCCCCCTGATGGTTAAGTCACAGCATGGAAAGCTATCCTTGCCTCCCCAACCAGAGTGAGCGTGTCTGTGAGGAGTCAGAGCTTTGGCGGGTGTGACCTCCTGCGAAAAGCCCACGTTGTGGGGGGCACAGGCCTCCAGAGATGGGTGGGAGCTGCTTGCCCTCTACAAATCCCTTGATCAACCAAGAGGCTGCTGTTTCCCACCCCACCCCACCCCCCACCCCACCTCACTAGCCTCAAAGCCTCTCAACCAGTTTCCCCATGTGGAGCCAGGAGCCAGAAGGCTGTGTGGACCAAGTTCGGGGTGGCAGCAGGGAGGGCTAGCCAAGGAGACCTCCTAGATGCCCAGGCCCAGCGCTGGGCCTGAAAGGCGGCCCAGAAGAAAGCAAAGGCTGCTTTTCACACCTCCCTCTTCCTTCTCCTGTTTCCTGGTAGCCAGAGACACCGTTCTTTTGTCCCTGGAGACAGCCTCACGCTAGGCGGGTGCCTGGAGGGCTGCACGGCACAGGCCGGAACTCTGCCAAGCTCCGGGACCGGATGCCCGTCTCTCTCATCTCTCTCTTGGCATGCTTGCACCCAGCCTTCTCCACCAGACATGGCCTTTCCCGCCTCAGACGGGCTCCGCCCTGCGTCCCCTCCCACGCTGAAGGCAGCTCCCCGAGCAGCCACGTTCCTGGGCTAGCAAACACCTGCAAGTCCTACGTGCCCCCTCCTCACTCCAAGCCTAAGGGCTCTGTCTCTGGAATCTCGTTCCCTCCCCGCCGTTCCCCTGGCTCATGCCTCTGTCACCCCTGCCTTTCTAACAGCAGTCGTCTGCTCTTTGCCCCCAGCCCAGCTGGTGCCCCTGCAGGTCCAGGGCTCTTCTCCAGCCCACCTCTGCCCCGGGGCCCCTGGTCTGGCCCAGCCTCCTCTCCAGCTGAATGCCCTCAGGTTTCTTGGCTGTCCTTTGCCACCCTCACTTGCTCCTGTCCATCTTGAGATCTTGGCTCGGACACCTTTGCCTCCTGGAAGCTCTCCCTGCCCTTCGCCTCTCCACAGTGGGCTTTCCATTTGGGCTCCTATTTGCTTCGCAACCCCCCAGGCTGCCCCGGCCTGCACCTCACTACACCATGCTGCCCACTCCGTGCTGGCAGAGGCCACATCCATCTTGCTTTCTGCCAGTCAACACTTTAGGGGCCAGCGGGAAAGCTGGTGAAGCCACGATCCTGCCCTCAATATGAGGACCCATGTGAGATGGAGGATGAGACAGGGAGGCAGCTATGCTAGGGCACAGCTGGCTGGGGTGCTAGCCTGCACCCCAAGGCCCTACCTACCTCAGTGACAGAACAGAGCGATGTCTCATGAGCTGATTCCAGCTGATGAGCTGTAAGCTGAAGGCGCTAGACCTAAAAAAGGCCTGGTCTGCCCATTAGGCCTTTTGTCCCTCCTCTCTGGGCATGGTACCTAGTGGAGCATCAGCATCTTGTAACCACAAGGATGGAGGTGACCCACAGAGGTTGGCAGAAAGATGGGCAACATCCCAATGGCCTGGGCCCCAAGCTTGCCAGTGTCCACAATTCTTCTCCCAGTGGACAGGGGGGCTGTGCCTGGGCCACTGGCCAAGACCCTTGGGGAGACTCCTTTGCCCCTCTCAATGTCCTGGCTGCCCACTGGGGTCGGACCTGTAGGCACCTCTTCTCCCTGTCCTTGTGCCATCCCCTTGCACAGGAGACCCCACTCCAGGCATGCTCCTGGGCTGAGTGCCCAGTTGGGGTATTCCCAGGCTCTTACAGCCTTTTAAAATTTTATGCTTTAATCCTCCATCCGAGCTGAGGTCCTGCTAGCCCCTGGAGGAGGTGGGTGATATGTGACCTGATCTCCAACTCTGGCCCACCTGGCTCCCCTGCCCATCGGGGTTGCGGCTGCTAGAGACCCCCATTACTGTCCTGCTACCCCTGGCGGTTCACTAGGAGGCCCTGAGGAGGCATTTCACTGACCCAACCGCTGGGGATGATCTGGACATTGAGGCTGGGTCTGGGGAGCGGCCTTCAGGCCCACCTCTCTGCCCCAAGGCCCAGATGGGCATGTTTGGCATACCCACTGTGGGCCTGGGGCCCAAGACAGTCTTGCAAGACCCGGGACTCTCAGCCCATAGCCATTTGTGGGCCCGGTCAGTACCAGCACTTCACTCGTTTCTCAACACTAACAACCATGTAAATGTCTTGAAAAGCACCGGGGACTCTGGTGGCCACAGCGGTCTCTTGGAGGTAGAAGGACCAGTTCCCTGATGACCTTGGCTGATTAGGCAGAGCCACCACTTGTCACCAACACAGGGAAAACGAAATTTCTTTATTTGGTCTATAGCTTTAAAAAAAAACTGCGCAAATCCCCAATCTGAAAAAGTTCAGTCCCATTCAACATGGGAGAGCCTCCAGGCCCAGATGTGGCCTCTCCGTCCCCAGGGAGGGGCTCTTTGCTTTTCTGGATACAGGCTTGTGGCTCCTTCTGGCCATCAGAGCTAACTGTAGCCTCCACGTGGGGTCCAACCCACCATCCACGCTGGAGGAACCCCCGCCCTGGGTACCTCTGCAGTCAAAGAGCTTCTGGGTCCAGCCTATCGCACGTGCGGACCAGGGCAGATCAAGAAAACAGACTCAGTGACCCCCTCGGCCTGCAGGAAAGATGGCCCAGGGACAGGGCTGTGCCCAGGTGACCACGGGGCTGCCCGCCTTTGCTTTTGGCTTCTTCAGCTGGTAACGTGTGCCCTGCTCTGGGGCTGAGCCCTGGAGAGGGCCTTCTCTCTCCCTCCTTCTCTTTCCCAGAGGGCCCTGGGCAGGCAGTGCCGGCTTTGCGCCTTTCCTTTTCCGCCTGGACCTCACTTAAGTAAAAATTCCATAGTCCAGCTCACTGGGCCTGGCCCTCAGCACACTACTGGGGGTGATTAAGGAGGTTAGACACTCTTCTTTCAGAATCCAAACCTAGTTGTTAACTCCTGGAAGGACGGCTTATACACTGCTCAGAACCAGGAGCTGGTGACTACTTCCTTGGCCTCTTTCACTGTTTCTGGGACAAATCAGAACAGGAAGAAGTGGAACACTCCCACATCTCATCCCTGCGGCAGTGCCGGTCCACCCCTCCAGCTGCGTTTTACTCCTGGATTTGCTCCTTGGCTCTTAGGTGGGGTTTTTTTTTGGCATGAAAACTGGCTAGCCCACCAGAGTAGCTGATAGCCCCCTAGTCCCACAAGACCCCAAAGCCCCATTCTACTCCGAAACCACCCGCATCCCAGTTCTTGTGTATATTTTTCCCCCCAAGAAGTTGGGGCTGCTGCTGCTGCTAAGTCACTTCAGTCGTGTCCGACTCTGTGCGACCCCATAGACAGCAGCCCACCAGGCTCCCCCGTCCCTGGGATTCTCCAGGCAAGAACGCAGGAGTGGGTTGCCATTTCTTTCTCCAATGCATGAAAGTGAAAAGTGAAAGTGAAGTTACTCAGTCATGTCTGACTCTTTGCAACCCCACGATTGCAGCCTACCAGGCTCCTCCACCCATGGGATTTTCCAGGCAAGGGTACTGGAGTGGGGTGCCATTGCCTTCTCCAAAGTTGAGGCTAGTGGGATGCAAGTTCTCTGTTAGAGGCCAAAGCATCTCTGGCCAACAAGATCAAGTTCAGGGCCAGGCCACGATCTGGAGGAGCCTGGCTCCACGGACTTGACCTGACGCAGGGCCCTGCCATCAGCTCCTCTCCATCCCTCCAAGCTGTTCATCCAGGGACAGGGCTTTCGTCCCCTTCCTGACTCTACTGTGCTTTCTGCCAGCAGAGGGGCCCAGAGGTACCACTGTCACTCCTGCACGTTCCCCCATCAGGATCCCGGGTGCTGCAGACAAGTTTCTGCTGTGGCAGCTCTTTGGGGCTAACTGCCAGCCCTCCATCCCCTTGGCTTTACTTACTCGAACTTCCTCAGCATACATATCCTCAGAAACTAGAACTGCAGTGATGTAAACCTTGGAATCTCTAATAACTGATCCTTACAAAATGGCATTTCTCCAAACCTTGGCAACCAGATATCCCAACTTGGATTTCATTACCCCTCACTTATGAGCCAGACTACCAGGCAGGATCAGTTCCCAAGGGGGTCCCCTCATTTGAAGGCCTTCCGTGTGGACATTCCTGCCTGGAAAATCCCCTCCCCCTAGACCATCCATGGAGGGTTGCTTGAGACCCTTGACTAGGTCTTCTCTGTTCGATGGGGGTCCAGGGGCTGCCAGGGAGGCTCAGAAGTGGATACACAGACCTGCGTGGCTCTGTCGGTCTCAGGTGGTGTGTCCCAGTTCCCACCGTCTGGGACAGTGGTCCTCCTTCCTGTGCTGCTCCCACCGGCCGACTTTGGCCCCCTGACTTCCTGCCATCTGTGAATTCACAAACAATGTCCGGAACGAACTAGATCTCAGCTGACCTTAAGGAGACCAGAAAATCCTAAGACGTAGGAAAATGAAGACAGCCTGGAACTCCAGGAAACACAAGAGAGGGTGGGGCTTTCCCAGCCACTGACATTTCTGCTGGTCAGGGACACACTCGATGATCATCGTTTCTGAGATTTCTCAGGCACCTTCTGTTGTTTGTTGCCCCACTGTCGTTGGCAGAGAGGCATTGGAAATGGACTTGTTGAGACTTCCCTGGTGGTCCACTGGCTGGGACTCTGCATTCCTGAGGCAGGGTGCCCGGGTTTGATCCCTGATCGGGATGTTGGATCCCACATAGCACAACCAAGAGTTCACATGCTGCAACTAAAGACCCCGCGTACCACAACTAGGACCCAGTGCAGTCAAATATTTATTAATAAATATTTTTTGTTAAAATAGAAAATAGATTTGTTGCCTTCCATGTTTGACTGGAGGTGATGAGGAAGCAGGGAGCTGGAGCACCCATGGGTGGCCACTGGCAAAGCAGGGAGAGGAGCCTCAGAAGGTAGGGCAGGTGGTTGCAGCTGTGAAGGGAAGAGGGGGCCACACCAAGACCCTGAGGCCCAGACAAGACAGGGACCGCCAGGGATTAGACACAAGATCAGAAAGCAAGTTGGGGCTTAATTGGCAAAAGCCCCGTTACAAACATAGGGGTCAGGGATGATGAGTGGGAAGCGAGCAGGGTGGGGAAGTTGAAGGTGACATGAGGAAGGAAGTAGGTTTGGAGGGCAGTGGGTCCACAGGGAGGAGATGCCCAGCGGGCACCTTGCTCTGTAGGAACAGTGGTGTGGAGGCCCCAGAAGCTCATCAGATAAGATGCCCAAGGGAAGAGGCTGGAACATGAAGCCTCATCCTCCACCACTTATGCTCAGATGCCAAACCCCAGAGGTTCCTCCAAAGTTCAGAGTCCTGAGTGTTCTTTGGTGACACACCAGGAAGCTTACAGACCTTCCATTAAGGGTGAGGGGCTCAGGCAAGACCAGATAGATCAAGAAGACACAGATGAAGAGAAGGGCAGTCTGCCACCCCTACCCCTGGCTCTTCATACAGTTTTGTCCAGCAGACACGTTTGTATGAACCATGCTCCAGCCCCAAATATCCCCATCCAGACCGGTATTCAGCTTGTGGTTCTGCTTTCCAAACTCAGATGTTGTCTCTCTTAAAAGATTGGAACTCCCTAGCTAGTATAGAAAGAGGGAAGGAACCCCTTAGAAGAGAGGAAAAAGGCATCATCAACCTATTCTAGAACCTACCTTCAGTGAAGTTCTTGAGTCCCTCTCTGAGCCTCCCTGCCCCATCCCTGCCTCTGCTGATACTTCCTGAACTTTAAGGGGCCCCTGGGGCCTTAAAGGAGGAAATCTCAAGGTACCTTCTCTTCCTTCAGCTTCTCATTGTGTTGGCCAGGCTGGGGGCTCAGATACAGCACAGACAGTGTGGCTAGCTGGAGAAGAGAGCAGGACTGGCCCCGCGTGCTAAGGCTCGAAGAGGCCCTGGGCAAAGCCTCCATCCGGTTCTCCCAGAAGGCTGGGTTGGGGCGGGGTATGGCAGTGAGACAGTCCTGCCCTTCCTGTGCCCAGCACCAGGCCCTCCCCTCTGCCTGCTGTGGGACTGGCCAGTGTCCCCTAAACTGCTGCGCCCAGTGCCACCCCTCTCTTGTCAGATGGCCTGGGGTCGGGGCTCACTTCTTCCCCACCCTCAGAGACCCCTCGAGACTGTTGGATCCCATACCTGAGCAGAGGGAGTGGGACTACATATTTTTGGCACTTCCTTTCCTAGAGTCCAGGCTCAAATGAAACTGGAATTGCATTCCATTCCACACATCTCTCAGCATGCCATCTGTCAGTCAACGCTGGCTGGCCCTGGCCCAGAACACACTCTCGACCAGCACCCGATAGGCCCCTCCCTGGCTGGGCCAGCTCCCCTGGATTGCGTGCTAGATTAAGAGTCGGGGAGCTTTGCTCTGACCCCCGTCCCACTCAAGACCTGTGTCTGTCCCCCTGTTGTCATCCACCCATTCATCCATTCAACAAATACTCATTGAGTTCCCGGTGGTATCAGGCTCCATTCTAGAAGCTGAAGGTGTGGCTGCAGCCAAGAATGACCAGCTCCTGCCTGCCTGGAGCGTAGCTCTCTCCAGGGAGGAGAGACAGACAACCAACAAGGAGACAGAGATGGGCAAGATAAATCCAGATAATGCTAAGTGCTGTGAGGACAACAGGACCAGCAGGGTGACGAGGGTGGCCGTGGCGGGAGGAAGCCCAGAGGAGCTGTGGGGCATCAGAGAAGACTTTCCTGAGGGGTTAGCTAAGGGGATTCGGAGGGATGAGCACCCTTTTGTTCAGTTCAATTCAGCCTGTATTCGCTGGCCACCCTGTGTGCCCCAGGGCTGTGCCCTGTTTCGTGTCATCCTGGAGGTTTGGCTGTGGACCTGGGAGGGACCTTATTCCTTTCCCTCCCTGTACCCCAGACCCTATCAAATCACTACCCTTCACAGCCTGAGCTCTGAGCTGACCTGGCTGGGAGAGGACTAAGTGCCCCCCACGTCCCATACACAAAGCAGCAGTCCCCAAGCCCAGTCCGCCAGCTTAGACAATGTCTGGCTTAGAAACCCTGGTGTCTGTCTCCTCAGCCCAGTTCTTGAGTCTACTTCCTCCCCAGGCAGGCGTTCCCTTTTTGGCCCCCTTGCCTTCTGCCTCACCCCCATCTGCAGGTCATCTGAGCCTCTCCTACATTCCCTGGATCCCGAGAGGGTCCTGAGCAGCAGCTCTAGCTTCTTCATTGCCCTTGGAACCCCTCTTTTCCGCCCGCAATGAGATGCCATCAGTTGTCGGAGCCAATGGCATTGTACCTCCAGCTAGCGCCCAGGCGGACCCAGCACCCACACACAGGGCAAGCAGGCACACAGGCCCACTTCCCTCGAAATTCTTTATCCCCCAGGGTGAGGGGTGAAGGGCTTTAAAAGAAATGCAGGGTCAGGCCTCCCCTCGAGGAGTTTATTATCTTGCTAGATAAAAGAATGCCCAAGGAACTCTTAGAGATTAAAACAAAGCTGAGACATCAATGGAGTATAATGAAGCACTAAATAAAATAAGAGATGCAGATAATAAAAGCCCTCTGCAGTCAACAGACTGGAGGGTGGTGATAAGCTGGAATGGACCAGGATATCTTCCTGGAGGAGAAGGGCCCCAGGCAGACTTGGGGCAGAGTGATGAAGTGAGGGGCGGGGTGGGAAGCTGTTGGTATCCAGATACCGAAAAAAATCAAGAAAGCCAAACCCAAACCAAAAAAACCTCACTCTTTAGACACACTATAGAATGAGTCCTGGGGCTGGGACGGATGCACCCCTTTGGAGGGCTGGCTCCTTGTTGCTTTTCTGAAGACAAGTGGAGGATGGGCTGGAGAGGCCCAAGCCGCCCTCCACTCTTTGTGCCCAAGAGGACACAGCCGCTGAGGGCCGGGCCAAATTCTGGAGAGAGTCAGCTTGCGAGAGATGAGGAGGCAGGCGGGGAAGGCCCCTGGCAGGGAGGGGCTTCCGTCATTTGGCTTTGAGGTTGTGCAGGGTGGGGAGAGGCAGGCCAAGTGCCGCTGGGCCACCTCCACACCCGAGGAAGAGGCTGACCGCCACAGGCTCCGGTGGAGGGGTAGGGAAGGCAGGAGGAGCAGGGGCCACCGCCAGAGACAAGCCCTCCAAAGGAGCTGCGAGGCCACCCTGCCCCGAGCGCGCCCGTGCATGCGGCTGCCCCAGAGCCGATTCCATCAGCTCACCGATCACTGGCGGGTGTGTGGGCCACCACGTCCCAGACTTGCTTCTCTGCTCCCAGGGCCCAGAACGCCCATCCTCCCAAGCCATTTCTTGTCCACAGAGCGTCTCACCCCGGCGTGAACCTTCATACCTCTTCTTCTCTTTCCATAGGTTGCGGTCTTCTCCTGCTGCCTCTCCCTGCTTCATCCTGTCTCCTCAGCCCCTTAATTAACTTGCCTCTGAATTCTAGAACCTTCCAGCTCTAGATCAATCTGCGCACGGCAAGTGCTCACCGCCGCCCCTCTGACCAGGTTATTTATTCCAGGCAGGATTCACCATCTCATCCTTCCCCCACTCCCCCAGGCCGTCTGGATTCACTTTCAACACCAGCTTCCCCAGCCTACCATTTTCCTGTTCAAGTCCTCTAACAGAGGACACAAGAGAAGGCAGGCCTTCTGAGCCTGAATGGATGAGTTGAATGAATGGTTCTAAGATGCTGGTGGTGAGATTCAAATGCAATCAGGGTAGTTTTTCAACTAAAATGGAGCAAATGTCAATTGGTATCAACCAATTCTGAGATTCTGACTGGTACCAACACTGTGACAGGCAGGGATCAGGAGGGAATGTAAAGAGATTTGAAGAAAATCAGGGCAACGAAGAAACGTGTCCACGTAATCTGACAACCAACAGGCCCAGGAAGTGGCAGAAAACTATAGACAAAGTATGTAACTTGCGCACCTCATGAGTGGGGACAGGACGGACAGTGCAGCCTTGACCAAATCGGGTGGAACAGACCAGGAGGGAGTTGACCCACGGCCACGGCTCTGAATGACCGGAAATGGAGGTTCTACAGAATGCAGGAAGATAGGAGCTGCTCCCTGGGGCTGGTCCATCGGCCCACCCTACAGTACCTGGGTAAGCCAACAGTCGTGAGGGAGCTGCAGTGAATGGGTTTTCAATAACTAAATCTCATTTCACTAATTGCCCTGATGTGTCCCCAAAGCTTTCTAGAACTTTCTCTCTTCCAGTTGCACCATTTTTTGGATGATGAGTTGGTTCCGTGTGTTCCCATCAGTCAGGTGCCGCTTCACTACTCAAGATAAAACTCCTCTCTATTGGCTCCAACTGCTGATTTCTCTTCAGGACGAAACACTGAGGTGAGGCTCACTCCGTTAAGACAAATGCCTCCCCCGACCAGAGTTTTCTCATCCCATAAAAAGAGGAAATAGGCTGGGTTCATTCTCCAGGGGACAGACCCTGGCGCAGGAGGGGTCCCTGGGTCATTGCTGTCCCTTCACAACACCTGATATCATTTAAGGCGGTGTAGCGGCAGTCGGAAAGGAAGCCCAGATACGCCCCCGCGCATCCTCTAAGGAAGAACTTTGATCAAATGTGGCTAATAGTAAGGTAAAAAAGAGCAAAACCCCACTGGAAGCCTTGGAGAATACTAGAAAACAGGAAAACACTCAAACAAACCAATTCCCCCATCACCACCCCGCCACAAGTCTTGCAGA
Source organism: Bos indicus (assembly GCF_029378745.1). Lineage (NCBI taxonomy): Eukaryota > Metazoa > Chordata > Mammalia > Artiodactyla > Bovidae > Bos > Bos indicus. Next base: position 9,529,108 of record NC_091782.1, on the reverse strand, counting down.
ACAAAAAGTCCAGGCCCATCCATGACCAGATGCCACTGGCAACTGAACGCAAGGCCGCCATGAGCAGAGAGAAGGTCTGGGAGCCAGCAGCCCCTGACAAAACTCAAAAGCAGGAACTAAAGAGTAAGTGGGGTTGCAGATGGAGTCCATCAGCAAAAGGATGATGGCGGGATGCATAGTGCCACGGACATGCACATCTTGCAAACTAGTGACAGACATCTGCCCAATCTGCCAGGGATACGCAGAGAGGAAGGAGAAGGGCTCCTGTGGCCAAGAAGCCCTCTCATGGCCTCCCAGTCGGCTCCAGGGATCACAGCCAGGAGAGACGCTTCTGTCCTTCCTGCCAGAACCTGGGCAAAGCCCTGATCACGGATTGTCCACACAAGTGCCGTGAAAAAGCAAAAGATCTTAAAGAAGCACTGCCGTGCACAAGAACTGCGCTATTGTTAGTGTGATGCTATGGCACAACCCTCACATTCCCTTTTCTCTGGACCAGACATCATCAGACCTGAAGAATCTTTGCCCGGCAATTCCAGCAGCGGTGTTGAGAATCTCTTGGGCACCTTTGGGCAAATTAGAAAAAGGCACCCCCTCTGGGTGGATCCAGGGTAGCTGGGCCCCGCGTGGCCTGCTGGGAGGGCTGGTCCCATCTGTCAGGCCATACCTGGGGGCGCTGCCACAGGGGGCATGACCCCAAGGCCTGGAAGATTCCAGAGGGGAAACGGCCTCTAGTATCCATGATGGGGTTAGTCATCTGGAACATCTTTCACCACCGCTGGGCAGGGGGAGCAGACAGAGGCGGCCAGGTCTTCAGCTGGCACCGCACAGGCATGGGAAGAACGACTGCCATGCTGATTGTGCCGTTTCCAGCCCGCAGGAGGCCCAGCATCTGCTGGAGGTGACCTCAGAAGTAACTGGCCTTGTAGCCCAAAGACATGGCTTCACATAGTCTCTCTTGCTCTCTTTTTTAAAGTAAACTGTTTATTGAAGTAGAACATATACACAGAAAAATGTCCACGTCATAAATGTCTAGGCTGATGCTCTACAACGAACGGCCCTGTTGAAGTCAGCTCATAAAACAGCAACGGTCACTCGTTCCCCATGAGAAACCACTCTCCCCAAGGGAAACCACTTTTCTGAAGTCTATCCCCACTGGTTACTTTCACCTGTTTCTTGAACTTTACGGAAGTGATTGCAAATAGTCCCTAGTCTTCTATGTCTGACCTCTTTTGCTCAACAGGTATATGTTTTGGGGATGTATCCACGCTGTTACATGGAATTGTATAGCATCCCATTGTAGAAATATACCACAATTTATTTATCCATTATACTGTTGATGGGCATTTGGGCCACTTTTCTTTTTAATCACTTTTTTCCTTATTGCAAAGATAAACAAATAGTATAAAAATATCCCCATTTTCAATCTCGTAGAGAGGCCCCAGGTCCTGGCGTCCCCTGGGGGTCCCTGCATCTGGGTTTCACTCCCTTCCTTCGATGAGTAAACCCTCTCTCACCAACATTCACACCTCTGGGCTCTTGCCCACTTGTCTCAGCCTCCTTTCAGTCCCCCAACCTGGAAACAGTCCCCAGCACACCCACTTCCCTCCCAAGGTCTCCAGCAGGGGAGTAGAGGTGGGGGATGGGTCTGGTGCCCAAGACCCCCTCCCTGGCCCACTCAGAACTCACGCCTTCAGTCTTCTCCCTCAATATGGAAACTCGGCTTCTCCCTCTCTGAGGGTGTCTTCCTCCCAGCTGCTAACTGGCAGCCCCTTCCTTCCCCACACCCACTACACAAGCAGCTTCAGTGAGGGCCACAGGATATGGCATAGCCCTTCAAAAGGCAACCTCCAATGGCCTTTGATATAGTCTCCTGTGCTCCCTCTGCTGACACGCTTCCCTTGACTTCCTGGTTCTCTCTCCAGCCCCATCTCTGCCCTTTCCTAACCCTCCCCACTGCTCTGTCCCTGGGCCTGCCCCTGAAGTATCAACTTTCCCCTAAGTTCTGGGTTCATTTCCTTTGCTGGACCTCTCCTCTCAGCAACCCCAACTATGGGACCACCTCCCATCTCTGGTGCCCCCTCTTCCCTCACCCCCCAGCCCCGAGTTCAGGCTTCTAGTCCAGCCATTCCGTCTGGAGTTCCCAGAAGAGCCTCAGCATCTCAGGGAGATGCCTTTTCAATAAAAAGCATGTTCGAGTTCAGCTTTTACATTTGGAGATGAAGCCGTCCACTGTTTTCACAAGCTAATGAGACCTATTATTTTCACAGTCCTAACCATGCAGAGCCCAGCAAAACCTGCGGGTGGGCCGCCGAGTGACAGCACCCGCGGCGCCTGGTCGTGCGGAGTGGGAGGCCCTTCCCTACCCAGGAGGGGCATCAGAAAGCCTGGCTGGGCGCCGGGCTTGTGTGTTCCCTGAAAGGGAACATGGGTTTAAGAAGCTGAGAAGACACAGTGGAGAGAAGGGCCGCCTGGTCGGGGAGTGAGCAGAGCTCAGCCATCCTGCTCTCTACCATGACAGGTGGGGGGATTTGGGACATGCTTCAGGGAGAAATAGAAGACCTAAAAGCAAGGGCGCACGCAGCTCTGCTGGGGAGGGCAGCTGGGCCAGAGCGATGGCCTCCCACTGTGGGACCGGCCAGTGCCCACTCTCTGCAAACTTCATTCCCTCCTGATGGTGGCACCTTCCCCTGGACCGCAGCACTGGGAGACCGTAGTCCGTTCACCCTGCCTCCTGTGATGAGGCCCAGGAGCCTCAGAGGGGCTGGAGCTTGGCTCTGGAGAAGACCATGAGGAGGAGGAGCAGGGTGATGATGCATCACCTTCACTGAGTCACAAAATGAGGACTGCGGACCGTCACTGACACTGCCATCGAGACCAGGAAGTAAAACCAGGAGGACCCAGTGACATGCCCGGGGCCGTCTCACCTCCTCCTCATCCATCCTGTCTGGTCTGTATCAGTCACTCATCACTCCCTCCAGAGGACCTGTGCGCCAACGTGGGGAGAGCCAGGGCAAGGCTGGGGTAGCCAGATCGCCATTCCCCTCTCTCTGGGATAAAATGTGTGGGCCCAAGCAAGAAGGCCAGAAGGTCCAGAAAGGCAGATGGGAAAAGATGAAATAGGCAGGCCCTTGGGGATTGAGTTTGAAGAGGAAGAAATCTGAGACAGAAAGAAGATGTATCAATACTTGCACAGGTAAGAGGAACTCTTCCGTAAGAGGTGGGGGGAGGGGCGGGAGACGGAGAAGAAAAAGAGAATAATTCAATTCCCGGCTGCAGGAGGGGGAGGGGCTGCAGAGCCACAGCTCAGGGGCAGGAGGGTGAGTGGCAGACCTGAACTTCAAGGCGGACAGAATTATGGCCTCCAGGGTGGCCTCGAGATAAGGACAAGGGTCTGGGCACCCGACCACAAGATGCTGATGAAAAGGTGGAAAGCAGAATAGAACCTCATCTGAACCCGATACAAAGCAAGTGGCTCCCACACGTAAGGCTTGGTTCATTCGACCTCACGCAGCAGATTACAACGCCTTTTCTAAGACAAGGGTGCCAGGAAGCTCAAGGGGCTCAAGAAAGAGGGCTTAACTAGGCTGTGCGTGGTGTCTTCCAGTCTCTAAGGATATGTCTCAGCAGGATGGTGAATCAGTTTCAAATCCTAGAAAACTGATTAAGAAGACCAGAACCCCCCTTGGGGCTGGAAGAACCCGTTTAGCAAAGCAGGTACTTTCAGGAAGAGTTTATTAAGCTGAAAAGAAACTTAAAGTAGGATTTAGATACACTGAGAGCAGGAAAGAGCTCCATAAGTTATGGGGAGGGCTCAGGGAGACCCCGCTGTGGGGCCACCAGTCTTGGCAGGGGGCGGCTGGGTGTGGCAGGCATTCTGGGCCACTGTGGAGTGTGCATGGCATTGTTGCCTAGGAGCTGTTTCTGGGTGGGGAGGAAAAGGCAGGGGAAGAGCTTTGGTCTATAAGAAACCAGAGTGGTTTCCCAGCAGCCGTTAGCCTGATGTTCAAGCAGATATGACAGGGCAGGGCTGGGTGGTCCCGCAGGAAAGTGAGGGACAACCCCACTATTCCTTGCGCCCAGTTCTGGTCCAGGCCTGAGGCCCCGAGTGGAGACCCAATGCCAGTTGGAGGCCATTCTGAGCACTGTGACGGAGCAGCACCCACCCGTGCACACGTGGGGCTGCAGTGCAGAGAGGAGGAGAGAGGTGCCTGAAGGGGCCACTTCCCAGTACCGTGCCCCGGCAAAGGGCCCTCCGGCAGGTTTAACTGCAGGTGGAGATGAGTATGTGTCCTTGTCCTATGCCACCAACCCCAGAAGCAGATCTGTTCCCAGCACCGCTTTCCACGCTTCAAGCTTTTTTGGCCTTTCCTGTTCTTCTCCCCTAGCTGCTGCATGCACGTGGTCATCTGCAGATGGAAAGGCAGGCCAAGTCCTCTGCCTATCCCTCTTTACCCTGGGCCGACAAGTGTCCCTGCCCTGGGGCTCTGGCTTTCGGTCCTTACTTCCGCAGCCTTCTCTTCTCCCTTCCTGCCCATCTCAGCTGTTGCTGTTTTCCTTCCCCAGAAGCTGCAGTTGCTGAGACAAGAACCAGAGGAAGGAAGAGTGACCTGACCACCTGCTGGTGGATGGATGAGGCCCCAGGCCTTGCTGGCATCCCAAAGACTTGGAGGGCAAAAGGAGGAGAAAAAGACTTCTGTCCACCTGGAGTTCAGCTTCCCTCCCACCTTCAGTTGGCAACTCCACCTCTTCTGGAGTGGCCCTCCTCCAAGAGCAGAGCCTTCCTGGCCTGCAGGGGAAGCCGAAGTCCCTGTCATCCTGCCAGGAATCTTCATCTGGAGTCTTAAAAAGCCCAGCTTGATCGTGTTGTGCAGACGGGCAGGTCACCAGTGCCTGGGGGGAGCCCCACACCCACTCCCCAGGAGGGGGGATGAAGACCAGGATGTTCAAGTCAAATGACAAGGTCAGTAGTGTAGGGAGTGGGACAGAGTGACAGCAGGTGATCCTAGAAAGTGGCACTTGACCTGGAAGGTGACATAAAGGGAGCGCGCCAGGGTCAGGGTGTTCAGGTGGAAGGAAAGGCGCCCTCCTCAAGATCCCTGCAGGGAACCCAGGTCATCCCCACCCACCTCCCTCCAGGCCTTTCTGCACCCCTGGCCCCACCACTGCCCCAGACCTCCTTCTCCCACCCCCCTGTCCACTGTGGCTTCAAGGTGGCCCAAAGGACAGGAGGAAGCCATCAGAGGGAGCTTTGGAAACCCTCAAGACATGGTTGAACCAGACATGCCTGGTGTCACCCCGCTCGTGCGAGTGTCTCCCCCGCCTGCTTCTCTCAGGAGCACCTTGGTTGTCCCTCCATGGCTCTTCACTTCCACACAATGGCTAAGGGCCAGAATCCAGAGCTGAAGTCCCAGGGAAGAGTGTCACTGTCCCGGGTGTGGAGGAAGATCTTGCCTCTCCCCACGTGTCAGCCCCCAGGTGCCCTCTGTGAGGCCCGAGGCTTGGGGAAAGGTGGCTGCAATGGGATTGTCTGGGGGCGGTGTGCAACGAGGAAGCCGTGAAACACACAGGCTCGCACCACCCCCTCATCTGGAGCCTGCCAGTCCCTGCCAGTGCTCCTCTGGCAACTCTTCTAGAAGACCAAGGCTGCTCTTCTTCCCGTCCATCCCAAGTCCACCAGCGTACCCCGCCCACCCCCATCAGCTCCTTGCCCCATCTTCCCGGCCATTCTAAATCCGTCCTTGGTGATGCTTCCTCTTCCTCTTGGAAACCCCACCCCCCGACCACCACATCCCACCCCACCACCACCTGACCTGACCTGACCCTCTTCCTCCCATCTTCATCTATCAGCAGTCCCAGGGCCTCCCGAGGCCACCCACCCCTCAACCCTGAGGCTTGAAAGGGTGCCTGGAACATAGTAGGTGCTCAATAAATATTTGTTGAATGAATGAATTGACGCTCTGGACTCAAGTTTTAATCTTTGCCCCAATACCGCCCCCCAGGATTCCCTGACAGCTCAGTGGGTAAAGAATCCGCCTGCAGTGCAGGAGACCTCAGTTCGATTCCTGAGTTCGAAAGATCCGCTGGAGAAGGGAAAGCCTACCTACTCCAGTATTCTTGGGCTTCCCTGGTGGCTCAGCTGGTAAAGAATCTGCCTGTAAAGCGAGAGACCTGGGTTCAACCTCTGGGTTGGGAAAATCCCCTGGAGCAGGGAACAGCTATCCACTCCGGGGTTCTCACCTATATTATATAAACTATATATATATAGCCCATGGGGTTGCAAACAGTCAGACACGACTGAGCAACTTTCGCTTTCATACTGCCTCCGTCTCGACCATTTTAACACCTCCTGAGGGACTTGGTCCTCACTCTTATCCACTTGGGCAACCCATCCCCACAGCCACACCTTGAGCCCAGACATCCCTTAAGGGGCCATCCCGGGTCGTAGAGAAGCCCTTCTCAGCCCGGCTGTAGAAGCCCTTCTCTCCAGGGCTCATCTCTGCAGCTGCTCTTCCCAGCTCCCAGGTCTCCAGTTCTTTTCTCGTTGTTTCTCTACCTTGTGGTCAGTCCATCGAAAGCCCTCCCCTCCCTTCCCTGTGGGCCAGTCCCTAGCCTGGGAACCACATGAAATTTCATTTTTTCTAGTCTTGCACTTGGGTCCCAACGAGAGAAAAACACAGAACTGCCAGGTTGTCCCATCACAGAGGTGTGATCCACCAGGCAGCTGGGCCCCCTCCGCCGCCAGTGAGCAGTCCATTCGGGAGCACTTTTTCCCAGACCTTTGCCCTTAGGGTGTTGTCCGAAGCCCCAGCCATGTCCCTTTCCATGGCATAGCCACTCAGCTCCCTGATGAGAACCGGGGTCACCAACTCTGAACTCTCTTCCCTGGCCCTCCCACCTCAGCTTATCCACCCCAAACCCCTCCCTCACCCCCAAAACACTTCTCACCCTTTTAGGATTATTCCTCTGCTTGGGCTCGTGGGTTCACCTCCAGCTGAGTCTCCCTCTCCCCAGTGTCCCAAGAAACTATTTCTGATCTTGCCTCCCTCCCTTCTTCCCACCAACTTGCCACCACCCTCCAATTAGCTCTAAGAGCTTCCCTCTACCGTACCTCTTAGCTAGCATCCTCTTTCAAAAAGGCCACTCTCCAGGAAACTTCTGGAGAGATCTTCATAGTCCACAGAGGTCTTGCCTACCCACCCCAACCCCGTCGCCTCCACTCAGGCCATTGGCCCTGGCTCCCTAGAGGCGAGTGACTCTGAGCTCCCACAGTGCAACATTCCCTCAGCCTTCCGTATCCTACCACCTTTCTGCTTCCTTTGTATCACAGAATACACATGTATTCAAATCATACCCCAGAGAGCCAAATAGTGTCACTCCCCTCTGAGCCCACCCTGAATCCCATTCTCCAGAGGGAAGTGCTAGAGGACGCGTGGGGCCTTCCAGACTTTTTTCTAAGCACAAACACATGTAGTTTCATGTACACAAATGGAAGTTTGTTGTAAAAACAGAAATAGGATCCAGGTGCACACACTGAATGAACAGAACAGAGCACACAGATTCAATGAACGGACCACGGATTTCCTAGTTGGTGATGCACCTCCATCACTCTCAGTGAAGCTGCCTTGTATCTTATCCTATGGAGGTACTGTGGATTTAATGTCATTTTTAACATTGCAGCAACTGTCCCTGCATGTAGATCCTCACAAAATTATTCAAGCATTTCTGTTGGAGAGAGTCCCCCAGTGGAACCGCTTTCTATGCTTCAAACGCCCCAGTGAGGTTGTCCCAGCTTCCCTGCCCAACCACCTGCACCACAGCGGGTGGAGTTGGGGGCTGGCTTTTGCAGCAAAGGCCCTGCCTCCCACTTCCACCTTCAAATTCTGTGGTTGAATTACTTCTTACCTCCTCCTTCTCAAGCCTCCTCTACCACTTCACACTGGGCCATCCTCCTCTGCCAACCTCTTGAAAGTTGTTTCCTGACTTTTCCCTGTGTTTTCCGAGAGGCTTCTTATATCATCTTTATGCTAATGGGCTTCAGATGGGTCTTTTTTAAAACCCCTCCCTGCAGCCTCCAGACCTACTTCTTTTCAGGTGCCCTCAGGAACTGCACAGCCAAGCCATTCAAGTGAGCTGCCCAGTGAACGAGGGTTGCATGGGTGAGTGTGAGGAAGAGGAGAGCCCAGACGGGCCCTTCCATTCATGCATTCTACAAATATTTATTGAGTACCTAATTAAGTGCCAGGGAGTGGCAAAAGAGGCAGGGGGCAATGGTAAGCCCAACTGGGCAAGGCCAGTCTTGGAGCGGAGAGAGACATTAATCAAATAATCACACAAATAAGTGTGTAATTTCAAAGTGTGCTAAATGCCACAAGGGAGTGGCTTGTGGTGATGTTCCTGATGGCTGCCAGGTCCAAGGGGCTTGGGAAGGTGTCCCTCAGGGAGGACACTGGAACTGAGATCTGAATGATGGGCAGGCTTTGAGCAGATGAGGCAGGTGGTGGACGAGCTCTCCATACTGGAACAGAAGGCCTGGCCAGAGGGGAGTAAGACCTATTCCAGGGAACTCAAGAAGAGAGGACAGTCTGATATTTACCTGAGGGCATGGGCAGCCTTGTGGGTAGAGAGGCAGGCAGTGGGCTAAATCAGATGTGAGTTTTGTGAGATTCCTACTCTTGACCTTGCCTGCACTTCTAGCCACAGGAAATAACAGAAAAACACTTGTTCGCCCTGCTTTGCCCTCTCAGACCACGGGACCTTGGATTCAGGATGCACTGATAGGGGAGCAGCAGGAAGCAGGGCCTTCATCCTACCCTTCAGCGGTGATCGTGGTTCCAGCCCTATACTCTGCCTTTGCAGAAGCCACCCGTCCCTTGACTGGATGCTCTAAATCCTCCCACAAGTCACCAGGGACAGAGTTAGCATCTGGGCCGCAGCGAGGGTGGGCAGGCTGGGCTGGCTTTTGACCAATCAATCTACTCTTCTGTTCTGCCAAGGCCACCTCTGGCCACCAGAACGTGCTCTTCTCACCTCTGGGGATCTGTGCCAGGCAATGCTCTCTCCCTGGTATATATTTTTCATTCACTGGTATATATTCTGCTCTTGGAATCTGAGCACCTCTCAGTAGAGGCTAAGAAATGCTGATCCCTGCAGAGTAAAGAAAGTCACTTAACTTGGCCATGGGTCCCATTATCCATCTAATTTAAATCTCTCCAAATGGTGGTCTGACCACAGGCCACTCAGGGTTTTCCAGGGGCACCATCCTAAACAACAGAATGGGGGCATGGGTCTGGAGCCCCCCACCCCAGCCACCTCTTGACCTCTTGGCCTTTTCGTCCAAGAACCACCCATTATCTACCCCGAGAGGCCAAGAGACCTCTTCTTTTCTCCATAGGCCTCTGCCCTTGAGAGGTCAGTCCTCCTCCCCAACACCGCCACTGAATTTTGAAATACATCAGGGCCGTTCTCCCTTTCACAGCACCTGGGCAATCCTGTATTTGATGCCTCAGCCCCCCTCAACTAGCACAAGAAATGCCAAGCCCAGCCAAGCCCACCTCCCTGGCCATCTCATCCTCTTGTCTGTGGCCCTCTCAGGCCCATGATGTGAGGGCTGAAAGGTTCTTTAAGAAGCAGGCCCCCTAATCCACAGCAGCCCTGCATGCATTAGTCAGCCTCCTGTGACACATCACTTGAGTTCACCCTCAAGCTGTCCACACTGATTACCAATCACTAACCCGTGCCTTCAGAGTCGAAGGCAGCCGCTGAGAGCTGGGTCTCTAACTTTGACCTGGGAGTAAAGAGGGGAATCCCCGAGACGGATGCACCTGTCTGGGAGACAACCCTCCTTTCTGGATTTTGGTTCTGAAAGTGTGGAAATAAGAGCTGGTTCCATTCCATTTCAAAGACCTCCAATAAGAAGGCAAATGCTTCCTGCAATAACAGTACTAAGAAATTTAGGGACAAAAATGGAGCTGAGAGCCCTTGAGGAGACCGAAGCTTTCAGGAATTAAACGCTCAGTTAGTTCACAGAGCAAAAAGATATGTGGGTGATTTCTGGAGTCCTTTCGCTTGGGCAGCCACGTGGCACGTGGCTCTCACCTGAATTCTGCACTTTGGGCCCCCAGCCAGGGGTTGCTGCTTCCTGGGTCAAAATGGGCTGAAGTGCTAGTGGCGACAAGCCCTCACTGACCTCGCTTCACCCACAGAACCTTGCAAATACTCTTTTCCCACAAGGGTAGCACCTGCTGATAGGTGCAGGGCCCAGGCCACCCTCAGCAGCTCCTGTAGTCCAGACTTCAAGAAACACTTCCAATATTTGATGGAGAGTAGACAGCAAAGTGTGGAAGTGCTTTTCCTGGATGTCTTGTCCATCCCCAACTGTTCTCAGTGAGCTGTACGCTACTCAGAGAAGGTAGGATGGACCTGCTTCCTACCACACACTGACCAGGACTGGTGGGAGCAATGCCCCCTCTTACTCCATGGAAACAGGAACTGGGCTGCCCAGCCCAGAGAAGTCAGCCACCCACTTCTGCCCAGGAATTCAAATACAAGGCCTCTGATGGGCTCCCCAGAAGCCCTGCTCCTTCCAAAGTTGAAAGCAATGATGATCTGCAAAAGACATTGTTGAGAAACTGCTGAGAAAGTTTCTCCAAAGGAAACTGAGAAAGTTTCTCCAAAGGACACTGCTAAGAAAAGGAGCCAAGGGACTTAGAACACCAGGAAAACCAAGTGGAAAGGGAGGGTCTTTTTCGGGGTTGGTCTCAGATCTTCCAATCGCTGACCCCTGACTTCTGCCCATTATCGAAGGTGTGTGTGTGACTGAGGGCCCAGGTAAGGAGGACTTGGGTCTCCAGGCTGCATTCGGGACATGATATTTTCCAGGCCCCAGTGAATGCCTGAGCAAACTTTTGGCCGTTTGCTCACTGGCAGGGTCAGGCGCTTGTGGGAGGGGGTGGGTGGGGCCAGGGGCTGCCTTCCACAACTTACAGTTCTAGGACTTCACAGACACCCTTATTGTGGCTGTGGGCAGCCGCCAGCTGTGCTGGGGCAGCTATCCCCAGGGGCTTTTCTGTGCTACAGGTACGCAGGCAGTGTCAAGGAGGCAGAGTCAAGCTGCCTGCCTGCTGGGGGCAGGGGGTGCCCACGCCTTGTGACTGAGGGAAGGAGAAGGGAGGCAGTGCCTTCACAGCACTTTGTCCTCCATGTCGGGGTGCAGGTTTTAGCACGCATTTCTGGGCAAAAAGTTACCTCAAGTGTGCTTTTTAAGCTGCCACCCCCTCTTCGCAAGCCTTCTAATTAATATCTACTATGTGAATTATTTATTGGGAACAGATGTTAGCTGTTTAGAGTGTTGAGTGAAGACCAACTAGTCAATTGATCAATAAGATCAATTGCTAATCAATTTATTTGAACAGGCTTACAAACTTACTACAAACCGAACTGGAGATTTCTATGGCCCTGGAAGCCCATGCTCCCACCAACCTGTGCTGTATTTCCAGCTCACCACCCCTGTCCCCTCTAGCCTGCTGCCTGATCATTCACTTTCCCCATCCCCACCAAGGAGTCTACTCTTACTGGGATTCTAATTTGATCTGAAGAAAGAATTGTCTTTCTCCAACCAGAAAAGATGAAACTCAGGCGAGGCCGTTAAAACGTGCATCAAGTAGTAGCCTGAAAACCTAAATGAACAGGGCTGCAGAGTTACAGAACCCCATGTGTACATCCCCAAAGGGCTCTTCTCATGCAGCCAGTCGGGGGAAGCTGGGGTGCGTTTGTCCCTCCAGCCCTAAATCCACAGCAAACTTAGGGGGTGGACTGGCTAAGTGCTGGGGAAGCTTAAAGCATTTGGGGGTCCGGGTATGCGTGATAAATGATCCAAACAGGCAAAGGCCCCATTCTCCCCCAAGAATGTACAGCCCAGGAGATGGTCAAGTCTGCATCTCAGGTTTTCCTGCCCAATCAGGGTGAAGGGAGGGAAGGCGAGTTCTCTCCAGCGACCTGCTCTTCCCTGACTGCCTGCCCCCAGTTCGGGGACTGACCCTGCATCTGGAATCACTCCTGGCAGGTGAGAGATTGAGGTGTTTTGGAAGTTCACAGAGATTCCCAGGTCCACTACAGCCCCATTGCATCCACCAGCAGCTGCCCTCTGGCCTCAGTGGCTCTGCAGCAGCAGAGAAACTGTCTAAAAGGCAGACGCAGGGGCAGGAGCAGGTAAATCCTGGCCGGATGAGCCCCTCTACCCCATGACTAATCTTCCTACCTCCCCAGCACCAATCCCACTTAGACCCATGGTCCAGAATTCTCTGATGGGTCCATAGTCTAAGGTTTGTAGTCTCAGTGTGAGAGCATCTCCTCCTGTGAGTCCACCTTTACTTGAGAGGCCTGAGCGAGGAGGAGCCCCAGAGAAGGGTACCTTTACTTCTATCCAGACCCCCAGGGGTAATCACTGCCTCAGGACTATGTTTTGAGGTAAGTTTCTCACTGTCATGTATTTGTGGCTAATGTTTATCTGTGGGCCCCACTGTAAATATTAGAGTCACGCATCCAGGGAAGGAGGAAGACTCTGCAGTAACAGGAGATGTGGGGGCCAAGGGAGGGATGGATGGATGTCTTGGGCACAGAGGACATACAAGGACCACAAAAACAAAAGTCATCATTTCAAATAGCTGACACCCAGGTTCCATTTGACCTCATGCACAGGGAAGGAGCCTTTTTGGCTTCCCCAAAAGGGGATTTGTGATCCTGGAGCTGAGGAGAGAAATGATCATCCCCACTTCTTCCCAGGCAGAGCTGTGAGGGGCTTGGGGGCTGGGGGCTCTGCCTCTGGCTGAAGTCATGACTGTGACCCAGATGTGACAGTCCCCCTTGGCCTGGTCTAATGTTTGATTACTTGTCACTCTCTCCACTTGAGGGGAGGGCGTCCCTGCGAGACAATCTCCTCCTCCCAGCCCCCAACATAGATCCCGACAGGGACCACTGTCCAGAATTCTCTGATAATTCTCAGTTTTGGGGGGGTGGTCTAATCTTGCTTCTTTCTTATCTGCCTTTGGAAAACCACTGTCCCTGTGCGATGGGGCTACACTGAGCCAAGAGAACCCTCTTCAGTCCCCACATCCACACGGTGAACTCTGTAGAGCAGGTGAGGTAGTTTGCCTCAGAAGAAGGTCTAGAAAGCACACAGGTTAACATGATCTCTATATAAGGCTCGTCATGACACTGGGGCCTGCAGCTGTGAGCCACGTCCGAGAAGCTCCCAGTTCATAGCCTTTAAAGCCCTCACAGTACACATGAGTCCCTATGTTCCTGGAGCAGCAAGCTGTCTCAGGACATTTTGGGGATGGTCTTGTGGGGGCTACGTTCCCTGGACTTTGGGAGACCAAAGGTTCTGCCACGCCAATGAAAACAAGACAAAGAGGAGAAGAGCACAGCATCCAGGAGAGAATGGCTAGCTGCCCCTGGAGAGGGGACAACTCCAGAGAGCACAATGGGGTGGATACTGAAGCTGGAGGTTCAAGTCACCAGCAAGGGCACAGGGCCTTCCCTTCCTTTCCAGCTCTGAGATTCCACCCAATGTCAGGACCATTTGTCACCCCTCCCAAAGACATTTCCCTTTCAATCCTGATTTCTTTGGGCTGGCAGGCCCAGGGCTTCCTTGACTCCTGTCTACAGGAAGCTAGTTCAGGCTGATTGGGCAGACAATAATATGTAATCTCTATGCAATTTTTAGGGACTAGGAAGGTACCTTGGGGCAAGGGGGATTTACTGCCAAGGCTCGTAGATAACCCAGTGTCCACTCAGATATCCTTCACAGTCCAGCAGGAAGGGAACTTCCTACTGGCTCTTACATTCCTGAAGGGCACATCCAAGTTATCTACAAGTGTGAGCGAAAGAGGCCCACTCAGGCTCCTCCTCCAGTAGTTAAATCTCATGCTGAGCCAACTCCTCGGATACATCACGTGATTTCAATCAGTTCCCCAGTGCCTCCCCATCCGGCTGCTGATGTGGATCTTATACATGGGCCTACGGTTTAGGCCTTTAAGATACTGTAAGGATGCATTGCCAATACCAACCAGGTGCCAGTTCAGTGCTGGGGCTGCAGGGGCCCAGAGGTGAATGAGGCCATCAGGGAATCTCAAGTTGGAAAATCAGGTATTGACTATAAGAGGACAGCGTCACCTCGGTGACCTTGTATGTTTCCACAGAAGCCACACAGGCAAAGTCTTGAACCACAGCTAATCTGAGTCCTGGCCTGATGCCTTGTGATCCTCCCAGAACCAGAGGATGGAAGCCTACTTCAAAAGGCCACCCCCACGCCCCTCACTTTCTCCCCAGGGAGGCTGTCATGAGGCAGTTTCTTATCACCTCTGGGTTCTAGCCAAAAGAGAGAATATTAGGGTGAAAAGAGCTCCTTTCCGGAGGCTTGTGATGAAAAAACTAAGATGCAAACACTCATGTCTGGGTCAGACTCAAAGATTTTCCTGCACTCTGGTTTAATCTGTGAAAGAAAGATTATTTCTCTGAGGCACTTAATAGGGAACCCGCTAAGGCCCAAACTTCCCCTCTTTCTCCATTTCGCTGACAAACAAGATTCCATGGTCAGAAAATGTTCTCTGAAAGGATAGCTGAGGACTCTTAGCAAAAAGCTAGGGAGATGGCTGGTGCTGGGTGACCTGGAGCATTGCCCCACCCTCTTCCCTTCAAGCACTCCCCCCGCCCCCATAGCCTTCTACACCACACATCCTCCCTGGTCCTCATGTAATATAACCTTGGAGTTTGCCTGTGTTGTTAGCTGATTGAAGTTCATCGTATTTCCACCTTTCCCATCCCCAGGGCCCCTCTGTTGGAGCTGCCACTGACTTCTGCTCTGTAAGCGCTCCCTCAAGCCCATTCCCTGAAAATGGGCTCCTCCCTGCCTCTTCCTCAAGCCCTCCATGCCAGTATTTCTTCAAGACGCCCACAGTTGCCCTTGCAGAGCAAGCTCACTTCACAGGAATCAAGTGGTGGGCTGGGTCATATAGATGCTTAAGAGCAATTTTATAAGTGATATAGAGTTGGCAGGTCCCGGCCCCCGAGCTCTGGTACAATGTTACGACCAGTGCTTGCCTTTCTTTTGAGCCCCAGATCCTGCACCCCTGTGGCGAGCAGGCTCCGCCCCAACAACATACTCCATCTAACTTGATGCCTACCCTCCACTCAGAAGCCCACAAGCCCCGGCTTTAGTCCCAGCATGCCCTTCGCTCCTGCTTTGGGACCAGGCAGTACTCTTGCCTGGAAAGTCCCATGGACGGAGGAGCCCGGAAGGCTGCAGTCCATGGGGTCGCTGGGGGTCGGACACGACTGAGCGACTTCACTTTCACGTTTCACTTTCATGCATTGGAAAAGGAAATGGCAACCCGCTCCAGTGTTCTTGCCTGGAGAATCCCAGGCACTGGGGAGCCTGGTGGGCTGCCATCTATGGGGTCGCACAGAGTCGGACACGACTGAAGTGACTTAGCAGCAGCAGTGACCAAGAACAGAGGCTCCCGGCAGCAGCAGGTGTGACAGCCACGAGTCGCCGAGGACACAGCCGATGGGTGGTGTGGCCCTCTCCCTTTGTGGGGACCGCAAGCCGAGAAGCGTGGGTGCCTCTCCTCCCGCCGCCCAGCCTTCACGGAAGACCCCGCGCCCCACTCCCACTTCCTCCCGCGTCCCGTCCTCGGACCCGTCTGCTAGTTAAGACCCTCTTTCGCCCCCTGGGAGCTCTGCGTGGCTCTGCCTCACGGCGGGACTGAGGGAGAAGTTGAGGGTGACAGTTACTCCCGGGCGGGGTGAGGAGGGGGCGGACCTCGACGGCCCGCCCCTGCCCGCCTCCAACGGCCAGCACCGCCCAGAGCTCCCCCGCCTGGGGGTGGAGGCGGCAGCGCCCCGCCCCTCGCCCCGCGCAGTCCACACTCCCCAGCCTGCCCCTCACCGCGCCCAGCCCCCGCGCCTCGCGCAGCGCCTCGCCCCGCCCCTCGTCCCGCCCGGTGCTACACTCCCGGCCTGCCCCGCGCCCCACCCCTCCCCCGCCACGCCCCCGCACCGCGCCACGCCCAGCGCCACGCCCAGCGCCCCACTCCCTCCTGCCCCATCACCCGACGCCGGCTGCGATTCCCCTATTTCCCACTGCTGGGTCTGTACCGACCTCTGCCTATCAGGACTCTTGGGCCCGGGGCTGAGGACCAACTGAGAGGTTTCCCAAGACATCCCTGATTTCAAATATCCTGTCCCGTCGTCAGAGTCAGCTGTTCTCCCTGCGCTTTGGACAACGGCGCCTTTCATGCACTTTCTAAAGGGCTTCAGATTAAGCTCTATAGTTGAGCGTCGCTGCGGAAGGTCCCAGCTAATCCAGATATCTTGATCCACCAGATTTGTCCCTGGGTCAGAAACGTCTGGGGCAGGGGGTAAGGGGGCTGTAGAGGCCGACCCAAGTCTTTGGCCTTGAGAAGGAATGGACAGTGCCAAGGCCGAGGCCGTGGAGTGAGCCGGAGAGAAGAGGGGGTCTGCCCCAGCCCTGCTATTTGCACCTCGCCCAGTTAGACTGAGAACCCTGCCCAGAAATTTGGGGCATCGTCCAGCCCCGCTCCTCTCTGAACCCTCTCGTTTCTCTCCATCCACCTTGAAGTCAGAGATCTCCTTAGCTCCCTCGAGGAAAAAAGACGCGGACCTTCGCGTTTCTCCACCAGCCCCCTCCTCCCTCGGGGGCGGGCAGACTGCATTTCCCTCCATGTTCTGTTACAGACAGAGCCTCGGATAGTGCGCTGCCCACCCTCCCAGCACCTCCTCCCTCTCCGGCCTTCTTCCTCACTTATCTCTTCTTCCTCAGCTGAGGAGATAGAGCAGCTGAGTGAAAAGACAAAGTAATTTCCTTTCCGTCTAACCGCTTCTAATAGGAACCTGGAGGAAACGGAATTTAATAAACTGAGAGTGGTCGCAACCAACCTCTGCCATACTTTCCCACACCCCACCCCCCTCCATCATTACTTTTTAATTACCGAAGACTTTTTACAAAATGTAAAGCAAATTGACTGCGGCAATTGAGGCAAGCTAAAGATGGCTCTGAAATTATACCATTGTCAGTGTAGACCCATTAAAACAAAGTTTATAACTATCCGATGTTTTCATTGACGACCCCAATCCATCCACTTGCAGTAATCTCCTTCCTCCCCTCCCACGGAATCCATCTAGAGGGTTATTACTCTCATAGAAAGTCGTGGTAAATTGCGAGGAAGTGTACCCCAAAAAAGGGAAGGAAGGAAAAATCCTGTTTTTAGTTAGAGCTTGGACTTTAAAGTAGCCAGAGTTAGAGGGACTTACCTTTAAAATGCAGATGTGTGTTGTGATGGTCTGAAGCGGGGAAGAGACAAAGAGATATAGAGAAAAGGTGGGGAGTTTTCTCCAGGGCTTGTGGTGATTAAGTGAAGGTGGTCCCTCCACACAGAAACCAGAAGGGCAGGGCCCCAGGAAAGAGGAGGTCTCAGACTAGAATGGAAGTGCATTGCTCTTGTGTGTGGGTGAGTTAAGTGAGTGGGTTTGAATGGAGCTGCAAGTGAGTGGGTTTGAATGGAGCTGCAAGGGGGAATTAGGCTGGGGTTTGAGAGGGGGAAATCCACAGCCTTCCAGATTCTTTCCTTGAAAGAGTACATTTCAGATCACCTGAAGACAGGCTCTCACCTCCCTTATGTCACTTAAGGGAGTGTCCTCAGGGATCTTGGTAATGACAGAAAGGGGGAGATGCCTGGTGGGAGGGCTTAGCCAAGTATTAGTACTGGATAACCAGGCTTGGGGGGTCCAGATGGCAAGGCCCCAGCAGGAGGACTTCAGAATGCAGGGAGCATTTGCAGTATACCAGGATTCCCTCCAAAGCCCTCTGCCGGCTTCCTGGAGGGGCGGGGTCAGGAAAGCTCATGTAGAGGGGCAGCTTTGTTTCCTGGCTAGTATAGACTTGGCATTAAAAACAGAGAACAAGGAGCTTCCGTGGTGCTTCAGGAAGGGAATCAGAAGCTATAAACTGGAGACCAGAACTGATGGGATCTTTGAAAAGCCTGAATCTTAACACTTCTGAATGTTTCTATTTTGGTCAACACTTTTCTTTTAAAAACTCTGTAGATAGGCCTTGAAAATGAAAGTGAAAGCCGTTCAGTCATGTCCGACTCTGCGACCCCATGGACTCTCTATAGTCCATGGAATTCTCCAGGCCAGAATACTGGAGTGGGTAGCCTTTCCCTTCTCCAGGGGATCTTCCCAACCCAGGGATTGAACCCAGGTCTCCTGCATTGCAGGTGGATTCTTTACCAGCTGAGCCACAAGGGAAGCCCAAAATGTACAGCAAGGAAGTGGGGAGCAGAAAGACCGTCCCGTCCTTCTGGCCACTAGTCTTTGAGTAGAGTTAGATTCCTCTCAAAATGGGAGGGACTGAACCTTGAGGGAGCCCACTGTATAAAGAAAGAAAGCTGGGTTGGAGGAACTGGGCAGCAATGGGTGGTCTGCCCTTGATATCACCGGGGGCTGGCCACTGATCACAATGGAGAAACCCAGGAACAGAGGATTTTGCAAAGAGGTCTGGGCACCAGGAGTGACAAGGGAAGGAACAAGGGAGTGGGAGCAAGTGAGAAGCAAGGTTTTGATGGAACGAATCCCTTTGATTCGTTCTGTGAATTTGCAAGACTGTTGGCTCCTCAGGAGTTGCAGCTTGGTCTTAATTTCCATTCCTGGTAACCCTCAGCCAGGTGCCTGCCGCACTAAGTTAAATTTTACTTAAAACATTAAATTTGCCTTCAGTGGTATATTTGCAAGCTCATTCTTCCAGATCTCAGTTTATTCTTTTTTTTTCCAGTCATTTTAAAGGGATTCTCTCAGACTCTCTGTTGGTTATGGGAATTGATCTCACAGTCCTTGAAACTTCCTTCCAGAATTCTCAGGAAGTGGAGCTCAATGCCTTGTGAGCTGCTTAATTCTCTTCAGAATTAGCGTTGTCTCATAATATGCATGTTTGTTTTCTGATAGTGGGTGAAATGCTCTGCATGTGAAAGATGGTATATAAAATTCCACAAGATGGCTGTGATTATAATAATTATTCTCTGCCAAACCCAGAAGGGTTAAATCAAGGCAGGTAGCTGGAAGGGGACGTCCAAATCAGAGTTTTACCAGAAGTTTACAACTGGGCTCATAGCAGGGCAATAGGAAACTCGCCTCCTGACTTGGGGTGACTGGGGCAAAGATTTGCCAAGACTTCTCACCCATTGCCCCAGTCTTTCTCCTGGCCCCCACCACACTGCAGGCATGCTGTCTCTAGAAGCTGCATCCCTGGGGTGGCTCAAACCTCAGACTCCGCCAGCACTGGAGCCACCTGGGCCTGCTCTCTGTTAATCATTCAGATTGCTCTTTCCTAGCCGCAGCCTTGCCTCAGGGTGGCCATTAAGAAGGTTACTTCCTAATTTAAGCTCAAAATACAGTTCGGTGGGGGTTTAAACCCAGAGGGACTTGTACTCATATCTTGATAAATTGTAAAATATCTCCCCCATGTCTCCCTGTCTCAGTCCTCCTGCTTCCTTGTTACCATTGCAAGTCTGGCACATAGTCTTTCAAAGAAAAAATAGAATTAAAAAGGAAGAAAAGAAGAAAATGAAAAGCTTATTCTTTCTAATGTCCCCTAACATTTAAACACACACACATACACATGCGCAATTAGACACTTATTGTGTATTATGCACAAATACACTTAAGTGTATTTTTTCAGGGAAATGGTATCCTTAAGGATCAACATATGATCCTAATGGGTCATATGTTGGCATGATTTTGTTGCCAACCTTGAAATGGGAATATGGATTTATTTGAACAGACTTTGAACGTGACCCTGAGAAGAACTGCTCTGGCATTTGACTGGTTGGAGCGTGGAATAGAGGGCTCTCTATAGCCCCGTGACCCACTCCAGAAACTGTACCTGCTGTTTTGTGGGGGATGGAGAGCTACTTTTTATAAACAAAAATCCAGAGAGCAGTTTCAACATTTATCACTTTTCTCTTCTGCCTTCACTCTCTGTACTTTCCAGTATGAATGACACCAACCTTGCCTCTCTCTGGTGCCATGCCGCTCTCTTTTATTTGGCATGGTAAAAAAGCAGGTCTCTTTCCCTCTTCCCAATCTTCTCCCCATCACTCCACCACTGTGAGTACTGTGGTACTGGTCCCCACCTGTGTCCTTCCATTTATCACAAACTCAGCACATGCTGCTCTTTTACCAACTCGTATCCACAAAATCATGGCATGAGAAGGTCATGCCAGCAAATTGGATTAAGAAAATGGTACTTGATCATTTACTGTAAGAATCACCTCAAACAAAAATTCTCTTCTGTTGGGATGGTGACAGGGGAGACACGTTGCCGCTATTCTAAGGCGCCTCCCCTTTAATCCGGATACAAAAAACTCAGTAAACATGTTATATCAAAGGCTCACATCATTCAAATCTTCCCTAATCCACCACCTTCATTTGAAGAGCCCGCATTTCGTTAAAAACAGTAGTGTTGTCTGCGACACTGCTGCTGCTGCTGCTGCTGCTGCTGCTAAGTCTCTTCAGTCGTGTCCGACTCTGTGCGACCCCATAGACGGCAGCCCACCAGGCTCCCCCCATCCCTGGGATTCTCCAGACAAGAACACTGGAGTGGGTTGCCATTTGCTTCTCCAATGCAGGAAAGTGAAAAGTGAAAGTGAAGTCGCTCAGTCGTGTCCGACTCTTTGCGACCCCATGGACTGCAGCCTACCAGGCTCCTCTGTCCATGGGATTTTCCAGGCAAGAGTACTGGAGTGGGGTGCCGTCACCTTCTCCGGTCCGCGACACTGACAGTATATTAATTTGTCATGTGAACCTGTCACTTTGCAAACGCTTCTTATCTTGTATGTGAGCAGTGAACTTTGTTGAGTTATATAGCTTGGCCACAACTGGAAAGAACTCAGGAAAGTTTGTGTTTTGTCCCCTTGACTTACAGATGAGGGAACTGGCCCCCAGCAAGAGGGAGGGACTTGCCTAGGGCCACTAACCCAGAGTAGAACTGGGGCTAGTTCCACAAAGTCAAATGCAAAGTCAGGATCCGCGCCCACCTCACCCCACTGCCAGCCCAGCATCTGACAATGGTAGAAATGCAGGATGGTGACACTAGAAAAGAGATGTAGAGGTCTTGTACCCTTTTCTTCTGCATTGAGAGGAATCTGAAGAGTTTTTCACCGCTTGACAGCTACGTGAGTTAAAAGGTCCCAGGAGGACAGCCTCTCTTTTCTGGAAGTGGGCTTGACCAGCACTCGTGCATGCGTGGAATCTGAGTTACTTTCCTCTGGCTCATCCAGACTACTCTAGGGCAGGCAGAAGGTGGTCCAACTTTAATGTCACCTGTAGCAGCCAATGCCGACGCTTCCCTGGCCAACTAACAGGTGGTCACAGAAGCGCCCCCCCCTCCGCCCCCGCCAAGTTTCTGGGTCAGTTGCCAGGAATTTGAGGTGTCGACAGAGAAAGATAAAGACCAGGAAACCGTTTCTAACACCACTGGCCCAGAGCAGAGAGTAAATCGCCAGCAACAACCTGGAAGAGGCTATAAAATGAGAATAAAACAGGCTGATAATTTATGATGCACAATAAAAAGAGCAGGGGAAGCTGAGGAGCCGGTGACGGTTCGTTCTCTCCACGCCCGGCTCTTTAACTGTGCTGAGCATTTCCTGCCCAGCCTGCTGCCCCTGCATTTTGGAGAGCCCCTGTCCCTCACCCACAGCATCCAATCCCACCCGCAGGGCTCCCAAATCCTGACAGTGAAAGTCTGTGAGGGCTTTCTACGCAGACCTCCCAGGACTGGCTCAAGGTCACGCAGCTAGTCAGTGGCAAATCCAAGGCCTGGAGCCGGGACTACCTATTTCAAGATCGAAGTCTTTCTCAAATCCACCCCATTTTCCTTGCCAGGAACAGAAGACTTGAATTTCAAGATCTAAGTGAAAGCTCTTCTCCATATCTGATGTTCTCCACCCCCACCCCGCCCCCAGAAAGCCCCAGGAGGCCAGAGCCCAGACCTGGGGGGGCACCCACTCTTAACTGGCCTTCGAGCCTCGTGGTGGACTAGGGCAGCCCCAGGGGGAGGCTGCTAACCTCGCTGATGGCAGATCCTTGCTGACCACAGATCCTATGGGCGACAGGGGGACAGGCTGCCTCTCTGACTTGCCCGCCTCCCCTACCCCTCTGTGGATTTGGGTCACCTGCAAGTCACTGAGCCTGTGGGGCGCCTGGGCTGCCCCTGTTCCTAGAGACTCTGTGGGCTCTCCACAAAGGTTAGCCAGGGGCCCCAAGGGGCTCAGGCAGTCCTCTCCCCACTTAGCACTGGTTGTGAATTGTTCCGAGTATTCCAATGAATGGGGACATCTCTTGTCCCGTGCAGCAGCCAGCCTCAGAGCCCCTTCCTGGTGGGTTTGGAAGGTGGAGGGAGGTGACTGGCAGCAGAGAGGGTGCTGCCCCCCACCTCATTCTGGTGTGACTCTTTCTGGGGGTGATTTTGGAGACTCCCCTCGGGACCAGTCCTTTTAGCTGGATCAGATTAGAGGTGGGGTGGGCAGGAGGGCAAAAGGGCCAGAGACAGGAACTCTGGGGCTAGAATCAAGCCCCAGCTGGACCACTAATCCATCACGTGACATCTCTTCAGAGAAGTCACCTCTCAGAGACCCACTTGCCTTTCCTTGCCCATCTCAAAGTACCCTTGGAAAGCTCCCAGGAGATAACAGATATGATGGGACTTTGTAAATTTCCAAGCCCTTGGGTTGTAGGGTGCGGTAACTATCACTCTGGCTGAGCAAAGAGGTCACCAACAGGCCCGACCCAGGCACCGTGGGCCTGGAGGCCGTTTATGGTCAGTCCCCAGACTTGCTGTCGCCATATCCCGGCCACACCAGGGACCTGCACCTTCTTGTTTATGGCCCACCAAGGCAAGCCTGAAACTTAGGGAAAGTAAACTCAACTGTACATCAGGCCCGCGTGGAGAATCTGAGGGTCACTGAGACTGAGTATCCCCCCGAGACCTCCTTCCCCCACATAATCCTTTCTTCTCACTCTTCCTTTTTCCCATGGTCCCTCAGAGGAGGGAGGAGGACGTCAGCTTCGAGCCCCGCTGTCCACCCGGCCTCCCTACCTTAAGATCAGATTGTCCTGATCCCCACTCGTTGGTTAGAATGGGAGTCTCCAGGACCCCCTGCCTCCTCAGTGAGGGGCCTGTTGGCTCTCATTGAGGCTGTTCAGCCCAGCAGCTGCCCAGAGGCCCATCCCAGAATTCCTGAAGGCTATCTGGGTACCAGATTTGGGCAACAGCTGTTGCACTAATCCATCCCAAGAATTCCAGACTCTTCTGCCTGGCTGATCCCCCTTATTTAACCAAGTGAACCCTTGAATCAGTTGACATTTAAGGATACAATTCTGTATTAACCCAGAGCACAGAAATTTCCAAAGTGATTTTTCACGGGTGCAATGACTACCACCAGGGCCTTGGCCCGTAGCCTCCCCTTGCTCTGCAGACACACAAGCGCCCCTCGTGCTGAACTCGTGAGTGTCCAACTTTGCCCTGCTGGTCTCCAAGAATTGCTTCCCTTTCCTCTCTCCTACTCTTCAACCACCACCCCCCTGCCACCTTGCTCCCTCACAGAGCTTCAGTTCCTTGAGTAGGTTGATCAACAAGGTGACGGCTATAAAGGAATCAAGTTTTAAAGTAATTGAACTCAAGGAATTTGGGGACCAGGGGAATTCCCCAGAGGAATGAAAATTAGCAGTGTGGTGACCTCTTTGGAAAAGCCCTGCTGTGTTTAATAAACAGCAGGCCTGCCGCGTCTGTTTCCATTCAAAAACATGATCAGAGGATGCATGAGAGGGAATCCCCCAAGCCCCATTATCCACCTCCACAGAGAAGCCATGCTGTAAGAAACCCCCAAACCATTTCTCCTTGGCCTGGGCATATTTTTCCAAACTTTCCAAGGGAAAGGACAGGGTTTCTGTGGCCGAGTCCAGAAATGAGCTCCCTGGCTTTCCCTGCTGTCTGGTTGTTTGGCGTCCTGACAAGCTGTCTGCTCCTTCCCATCCCCTGAAGCTCTGCAAACAGGGCTATCCGGGGTCCTCCAGGTGCTGCTCCTGGCGGTGTGGGCAGCAGGGGGACGCCCCTCCAGGCGGATACCTTTTGGAGATGGATCATGGGCGCTTCAAGCCACAGGTGGTTCCCATCACTCATCTCCATGTAAACCTCTGGCCTCCTGCTCAAAGCCAAGGAGCTCCAACTGGTTCCTTTTCTGCCCGACTGCCGCCTGGCTGGGCTGCCCTGAGTCAGCACAGGAGGAGCCTGGCTGTTTGCTGGGCTCTGGCAGCACAGAGACACAGTGTGCTTGGCTGAGAGTGGGTGTGGGGCTGGTCCCAGTCTCTGTCCTCGTGGACCTTACAATCTGGTAAGGGACGCAAGACAAGGATGGCCCCAAGAAGGGAATGGCTCAAAATCACATGCAGAGGGCCTGCGGGGACCCAGCCCAGCAGGCTCTGCAGACCCTTCTCCCCAGACCTAGAATTAGAGGCCAACTTGCCTCTGGGCTGGATCTCAAGCACTGCAGGTCCCTCATTAGCGGGGCCTGAGATCATGTGTCTTTATCTCTTCATTGACAAGGCAGGTGAGGTGCTTACTAGATGGAGTTGGCTGTTCCCCAGACAGAGTTGTCTGGCTGTTTGTCTCCCAGAGCCCACTCAGCCCTCTGCCCTCCACAACCTCCCTCTGCCTATGTTCGGCCTGACAATTCTATTGATGCATTAATCCCCGCTAGGCCCGAGGAGCATTCCTGCTGAACATGCTTACGGCTCGGTCTGGGGTCCCCCAGGGGCAGGCTCTGGTGGAAGGTCGGGGGAGCGGACCACAGCCTCCTGTCTGGGGCTGGCTGGGGTGGGGCTGGGATTGGAATTGGGTTGGAGATTTTGGTGGGAAGCAGAGTGATTACTTGGAGGGACGAAAGTGGGCAAAGCAGCTTCCTTTGTACGTCAGGCTATGGCTGCTCTAAGGGGAAAAGGGGGCGCAGGGTGGCACGGAGACGCAGGGCCACCTGACGTCTTTCTGCCCTACCCCAAAACTGCGTGCGTATGCGTCCATCTTGCTATCTGCTTAGGAAGGCTTGTTTTTTCCTTGCTCATCATCCATGGTGAAGAGGCAGCTTAACATAACATGGGAATTGTGCTTTAAAACCTGTAGACTGCCAGAGGAGTGACTGGGATTCCTTGTTGCCACCCCCTGGGGACCTGTGAGGTGTTTAGCAGAGCATGGTCTTGAGCACACAGGTCTCTTGGTGGGACCCAGTCAGGCTGGCAGCCACAGATTTGCAGAGCGGGTTCTCCTGGGTGGTTAGACAGGATGCGCTGTCTCAGTTCCCCAACTGACCAAGCATTTCCAGAACCCTCTCCTTCTAGCTGCCAGGATTGCCTCCTACCCTCCATCTGGTGGAATTTGGAGTCATCCTGGCAAATCTCTCATTTGTGCAGAAATCCCAAATAGGCATCAAACCAAAGGCAACATTCAGGCTGGGCAGAGCAAAGAAAAGGAAGCTTGGTCTTTGTCTTTGATCCCTTGAAACTTTCCCTTTCTTTGCCTTTTCCAGCTCTAGACCCCTGCTCACATGGCCCCAGGCTTTCCACTCAAGGGGACCTCAGCTGGCCTCAGGTGGGAAGGTATGAGACATTCCTTGGTCCTTATGTGTAATAGAGGGAGGCGTTACGTGAATTCGGGGGGCCGGGCACATTCGTGTGCACAGCCCAACAAGGTATTAGGAGACTGTGGGTCAGGAAATGGATGTTCTCATCTTAGTGGAGTGGGAAGGAGGCAGGGCCTAGATCCTACTTCCAACGCTGCCATCACTGAGTGGGTGTGCAGTTACTGATTGCATCCACGCCTTGGTTTCCTTCATGGTTGGATTCCAGAGCTTTCCCAGAGTCTCTTCTTTGGTTCTGACAGTCTAGGCTGTAAATACAGTGGGATTCAGCCATTAACTTTCAAGTCAGTTCCATAAAGAATCATCTAGTTGGAATTATCTACAGAGGCCCCACCTTAGCCCCCAGGTTGGCAGGGTCAGAAAGAAACTTGAGTTCACCTACACTGCCTCATCTTCCACCAGAGTCCTTCTCTGATGACTGTGCACACCCATGATGGAGTTTGGTTCACCAACAGATACGTTCACTGTGACCTCCTCCTGGTCTACACCCAGCTTCATAGAAAGAGCTATGGCTTTTTATATGGCATGCACTGGCATCCACTGGGCACATCTTCACACACTGTACCCCCAACCCCTTCTCCATGAGGAATGTCATTAGGATAACCCAGTCCAGTAACCCAGGAAGGAGACCGCCCTAGTCGGCACCACTGCAAGCCCCATATCTGGGTGTTAATTTCTCTGAACACTTACTTCCAGGTGGGTCTAATGTAAAGCTGTAGGAGAAAACCCAAGGGCGGTGCATCTGATCAGCTTGGGGGCAGGGACACCATCCACCCCCTTACTTATCCCCCTACCTACCACCTACCCTGGCACCCGAGCCGCTGCTTTCGGGGCCTGGCCCAGTAACCCATCTGGGCCTCTCACACCCCACCCCATCCCACCCCATGTTAAATTCATCATCAAGAGAGAAGCCCTTATTAGACATAAATGTTGTCACCACAGAGGTGAATAGGACTAAGATTTCTGTAAGGGACCGATCCGAAAACAATTTAAAATTAAAGCACGTGATACGGTTTCTTAGGGAGACACAGAGTGTTCTGTAGACAAGAAGAAGCCAGTGGGTTCACAAGATGTTTCACGGAGCTGGGCTGAAGCCCAAGTGTGGCCTGGCTGGAGGGGTCGGCCAGCATGGGAGAGGGGCAGGACGTGGACCACCGAGTTTGCTATTTAGATGACTGTGAGGTTCTCCCTGCAGCCCTTTTTCCTTTCTTGGTGTCCTGAAGTCACAAGACTCCCCTGCGGTGGGCTGGGGATCAGCAGTATGGGCTGGCAGAGGTGGGCAGGGCAGGCTTCCATGAGCTCAGGGTGGGCCGCCACCCCAGAGGAGATGACAGTGAGGGGGGAGAGACTGGATATGAGAGGGAAAACTGGCCCTGTGGGGGTGGGGCGGGGGCAGGGAGGTTGAAGGCGTGTGCTTCCAGTCTGGGTAGGAGGGATAGAAATGATAAGCACTCAGGAGTAAGCAGAAAGCGGGCTTCCTCCCTGCTCTGCATCCCGGGGCCTGGTATACAGAATACCACAATGACCGTGCTTAGGAGCAGCGGGGAACTCAGTCCAGGGAAACCAGCCTGGCCCCGCCGGCACCTGCCGTATGGACTTCTCCCTGTGGTCTCTGCCTCTGCAGGGAGGCCAGAGCACCCGCCCTTTCCAGTGGTCCCCACATGGGCACTGACAGCCTCTGCCCCGGGGCTTCCTCCTGCCCCTCCCAGCCGTCCCCTGCCCCAGGGGAGGTGTCCCAGCATCCCAGTGCACCAAGTCTGGTACTCTTGAGGTTCTTCTGACCCTGAGTGTGGCCGCCATGCAGTTTGGGGAGGGGGCTAGTCCATTCCACAAACGGCCGTTAGCCATGTGGCAGCTTCCTCTCCACGCTACCCCTCCCCGGGGAGGACTAGAGTGGGGTCATGGCTTCTGGTGACAGAGGCTGTATCCATGGCTGAAAGCCACCCAGGAGAGGGCCCTGCTACCTGGGCCCCTGGCACCGAGGTGAGGTCAGCAGAAGAGCCTGCCCTCCTGTTTTCCCTGCTTTCCATTCCCCCCAGCCTCCCTGGCCATGTGTTTGAAGAGCTTTTTTCTCTAATGGGTAACAAGCCAGGCGGGGGCTCCTAATCCATGGAGGTGAGAGAAGCCCAGTGTTTCCTTCAGTGTTTCCTTGTTCAGCAAAAATCTAAAGAAGCTGTGTTGTCCCGCACGTGGGCATGGAGTCACCCCTGGACTCCCCGCCTGACTGTCCGCCATCCCAGCAGTGGGGAAGACGCGACCTGCTAATCATCTGTTCAGTCTCCCGCTGAAGCCCAAAAAGCAATTCTCAGAGCTTCTCCCTGCACCCTGGCTCGGGTGAAACTGTCCCACACCTGTCCCCTGATGGTTGGGTCTGCCTCTGGGGCTGCTCGGGCTCTGGTATCTTGGTCCTGGTTTTAATGCATCATATCCACGTCCTGCCTTGACCTTTCCTGAAGCGAAGGGGAGTCACAGGGGAAGGTTGAACAGATGCACAGGAGGCCGTGAGTGACACCGAGTGGGATGGGGATTGGGGGCCTCGGGCAGAAGCCCCCTCCTCACCTCCGGATGACCACGCACCCCTGCTTCCTTCCCAGCGATTCTTCCTAATCCCCTCCTGTCTTAGCGCCTCCCAGATCAGCCTTCTGAGATGCAGAATCCCTTTGCCCTGTACTCTCTCTTCACCCCACCCCCAGCCACATGTCAAGCTGACGTGCCCCCACTGACTGCCCTGAGGTCAGCTGGGCCGGGGCATGGTACACACAGCTAAGACTCTCTCTCTGGGGCCAGGCGGTTGTTTTTACAAGAACCATGAGCACGGCACAGCAGCCACTGGAAGGTCTATTCAACTCTGATTGACATGACCAATGTCTGCTGAGCACTCAACCACGGGCCAGGAACTGTCCCGGGCTTAGGTACGCTGCGAGGTCTGGGGGCCCAGTCCTCTCTGGAGTCCGGCAGACGCTTCTCTGACAGACAGGAGACGGGAGTGTCTGCAGCACACAGAGAACCCGCCCCCTGCCACCTGATACAGTCAAAGACATGGATGTCCCGGGACAGGGCACTGCCCCGGGGGCCCGGCCTGGTGCCGGCTGTGGCCTCTGTCCTCTTTTCAGGGCAGTGTCCATCAGCGTTCTCCCCCAGCTTGGAGGGATAAAAGGGAAGCCCCGATCCCCTGATTCTGCAATTCTTCTGCCCTTGCATCTTGTCCTTTCCTCCCATCCACCCTCCCCAGGCCTCGCCAGACTGCACCCCGTCTCAGCTAACACGGGTGGGTGTGGTGGGGAGGGCATGCAAGGACCGGGGGGCCCCGGGTTCCCCCAGTCCTTGCTGGCTGAGGAGCCTAGAGCCAGCCCTCGGGCCCCGGGGAAGTTAGATGGGCCGCCTCCGACGTGATTCAGACTGCAGCTGTCAGCTCATGGCCTTCTCCGCCTCCACGTGGTAATAACAGTTTTGAGCTGTAAAGGAAGGTCACTAAAACAGGACACCTCGCACACAGATGCTTCCAAAAGACACCTGCAGGAGAAACAGGGCTTCCTGACCTCAGGTCATGGGGACTGTAAGCGGAAATGGTCCCCAGGGAGGCAGTCTCTCCTTTCAGGGGTCTGGCTTCAGCCTATACTGAATGCCCTGCAACTTGCTACATTTTTGTGCTTCTGTTCGAAGTCGCCTTGCTCTTTTTGTGCTCCGGTCCCGAAGCTGCCCCTGTCCTTAACCTGAGGCAGAAGGGTCCCCTATCTGCCCCCGGCACCCTGTTCTTCTTACCGCCCCAGCCCAGCCACACCCACTGTGCTCAGGATTGACCAACAGGGTGAGATGGAAAAGAACGAGATGAGGCAGCACCTTAACGGCCCCCACAGGGGGAGGGAGGTCCAGGCCTGGGCTCCTGGCCTGGACTGCTGGTCAGCGCCACAGGAAATGCTTTCTAGAAGCACAGGCACCTGAACCACCTCCCAGAGCTTTCAGCCACGCAAGTCTGGAGAGGGCTTTGTTGGGCTTGGGGGCAAGAAGCAGGGGCCTCACTTAGACAAGAGAAAGCTCTCCTCTTTATCCCACTGACAGTCTCTAAATGGGGGGGGGGGTAGGAAAAAGAGGTGCAAAAACCGCAGTTGGGAATAGTTGTCTATAACTGTTACCAAACTTTTGAAAAACCAAGAAGCAACAAAGAAATAAAAGCAGGAGATAATTAAGTACATCATTGTACACACCACTTGTTAATTAAGCTTTTACTCCGAGAACCTGACAGAATCTGCTTATAAGGTGAGAGAGTGCGGGCAAGCGGCATATGGCAAGCCATCTGCAGTGCGGACGCGCCGTCAGGACGTCCCTGCCCCGCAAAGAGCAGGAGACGCTAGATGTGGTTTTCCGGAGCGAAGTGATTTATCTTCATTCTCTGCAGAAGAGGAGTTGGAGGTTGGGAGGGACGATGAAAGAAGGGCAGGAAGGGGGCGGGGTGCGGGGCGGGGGTGGCGGTGGTTTGCTCCTCTGTAAGGCTGTGACACCACGTCCTCCACGCAGACCACACATCTCAGCACCGCTCGCTCCAGGCCAGCAGTGCTCTGGGGACCCCTTGAGTCCCCTTGTTTACCTGTCTGAGAGCCAGTCCTTAAAGGTGCATGACACACCCAGGAGAGGAGGCCCGGCTGAGGGCTCTGATCAGCTCCTCTCTAAAACTTTCCTATGCCGGGGGATCGCAGGCCTGTGGAAAGCCCTGAGAAAGGTGGATGGGTGGGTGGGGGCGTCAAGAGCCCCCTTATTTCTCAACCGTCAGCCCTCCGCCTGCCATTTCACCATTAGAGTTTCTGCTCTCAGAAGTCCTTCACCTCCTCAAGCCTGGTTCCTCAGCTGTAAAATGGAGATAAATTAGCTACCCAACCGCTGCCCTGGGTTGATGTAAGAGCTGATAAGGTGATGCAAACAGGGTGAGGTTTACCTATGAATGGAAGTATCATTAAAAAACAGCCTGGAGTCCTGCAAGCTCACACCTCTGCTTTCAGTTAACCCCTGACCAGCGGAGTTGGTCACGGAGTTGGTCACGGAGTTGAGCACGGCAGGTCCAGGGCCGTGGATCCAACCCCCCCAGCCCCCTTCATTCTAAGGGCTTTCCCAGTTCTGCTGCTTTGGCTCTAAGACTCTGCACGTCCAGGCTGCTGGAAGAAGTGGGGCAACGTGGAAGATGGGTTCTTTTGGATCAACTGGTAGCTGGGCTCCAAGAGACAGGCTTGGTGGGAAGAGAGCAGGGCCGGGGTGTGGACACCGCCCTGCCAGGCCCCCATCCCCAGCCCCGATGCCAACTAGGACGCTCTCCCCAGCCCCTCTGTACTCAGAATATGTCCCCCCCACCGCGGAGCTGGGACTGCCTTGGCCTCGTGCTCCCGGGCCCTGTCGTGGTGTGGTCGCACAGCCAAAGCACGGTGACCTGTGTGTGGAAGTCCCCAGCCTTCCCCCATGGACTCCTAGTTGGGAATTGCTCTCTGCCCAGATTCAGGCCAGAAGCCCAGCCTTTCGCTTCTCTACTTCAAAGTTGTGTGTTGGGGGGGGACCCTCCACCTCTGTCGGTGGGCATCCATCCACTCTATACTTGTGGGAGACTTTCCCTGCCCACACGTATTCCAGGAAAGCCCCTGTTGGGCCGTGGAGACGAGGCTGCCTTGCTCCCGGGCTCACCTCACCTGCCGTCTCTAGCTGTCATTCCAGCAGGGCCCACTGCCCTTGTGCTCCATGGTGGGCTCACGGTCCCCTTCCTGCCACTGCTCTGGCCCTTTACCAGTAGTTCATTCTCCCACACAGGGAGCCCTGGGAGACCCCTGCTACCGTTGCAGTGAAGGACCCTGTGCAGACCCCAGTCGGCTCCCTAGAGGGTAGGGCTGTGCCGGGCCGTCATGACCGGATGGAACAGGCACTAAGCTCTGCAGAGCTGTCCGGGCCTTTGTTTCTGGGGCACCTGGGCACAGACTTTCTCATGCTTTTCTTCCCTGAGGAGGCAGCCATGAGCAGTGATGGGGGAAGCGGGGGGCACGGGGCACCCAGCGTTCCAGGCTGGGCTGACACACCCACTGGTCTGGCCCTCTCCTTCTTTGAAAGTGGATGACAGTGTTGATCCCAGGAAAGACACAGGTCCCTTGAAGACAAAAACCCTTCACACTCCCTGTCTCTATGGATTTATTACTTTCTGCATCTTATTAACAAAGGAAACCCCATCATAGAAATAGACTCTTGGCAGCAGAGAATCTCAGAGGCGGTGAAGTCTGCACCCCCTTGCTTTACAGATAAGGAGAATCAGGCCCTCTGGGCAGGGGTGACTTGCCCAAGGTCACCGAGGTGACAGGAGAACTCCCTGCCCCGAGACCCCAGTGCTACGGTGCACGGCCTGGCCAGCACGCACCAAGCAGATGGAGAAGGTGGCTTCAGTGAGGAGGTGGCAAGCGAGGAAAAGAGGAAAAGCCACTTTGCGGCCATTATTGGGAAGGTGGTTCTTCAGGACAGAACACTAGGGTGTCCCAGGGATGGGCAATGGCTGCTGTGTTTCTGAGAATGAACCCCCGTTTCTATCACTAAGGGCCAGAGCTCCCATAACTTTTTCTGACCAGCTGGGATATCTTGGGAGAATAAAGGTGGAACTGGGGCTTGGGGTGGGATAGGAAGTGAAGGCCAGAGAGACGAGCCAGGAGGGAAGCTCGTGTCCAGGCCCAGATCCAGATGGCTGTCTGTGGCCCAGGACAGATGAGAGCCATCTGGACACCCTCTGAGTTGGGTAGGGTCTGCCCAGCCATGGGGAGCACTGAGTCAGCACAGAGCTTGGCTGAAGCAGACAGGGCATTCACAGGAGGGCCTAAGGCACCATGGGCCCTTCTGGTCTCTGGAAGCTTGGCACCTCTGGGCTGGAGAGGTGAGGATGCCCAGCAGGGGGAAAGGAGCCCTTCTGCTGGTTTTAAATTGAGGGCGGGGGTGGTTGGAGAGATGAGGATGGCCATGGGGGTTGGTCAGGAAGGGTGGGGCAGCTTTCTGGGAACGTGCCCACCCTCCCCCACCCCCCAGCCAAGCAAGGAAGTGAGGGGTCAACAGGTGAGGGCCCTTGCTCCAGGCATGGGACCCTCTCTCCCCCCCTGCCTCACCCCTGCAGACAGTTTCAGAGGCCCTCCACAAAGGACAGGGTGCCTGGGGTGGCAAAGAGTAACATAGACTCTGCTGGCCCACCCAGCACCCCATCTCCTCCCCAGGCCCCCAGCCCCACAGTCCCCCAGGGACATCTCTCTAGCCAGTCCTAGGATCAC
This sequence comes from Bos indicus, assembly GCF_029378745.1. NCBI lineage: Eukaryota > Metazoa > Chordata > Mammalia > Artiodactyla > Bovidae > Bos > Bos indicus. Next base: position 9,496,074 of record NC_091782.1, on the reverse strand, counting down.
TGGAAGGCTCCGAGAGCGAGCCAGAATCCTCTTTGGAGCCTTCACCGTCCTGTGGGGGCCAGCCTACAGAGAGACTGCCCTCCCCCAGGAGCCCCAGGGAGCCAGGCCCCTCTCCTTAGGGCCAGCACCCGCTAGACTCCTCTTCCTGCACTTGCCCTAGAGGTCCTCCAAGCCAGGCCTGGTGGGTGAGGAGTTCTGACCCTGGCAGGGTCCCCTGGCTGTCCCATGGGCCTCCTCTGCTCAGCCGTTGGGGAAGGCCCAGGTGGGATCCCAGGGTCTGGTCCCCAAGACCTCGGCCGAGTACCCCCTGCCTGGCCAGTCCTCCCCAGTTCCTCCTCCTCTCCCAGATGGCTGCTTTGTCAGAGCAGCCCCGGAAGACAGAAGCACACTGTCTTCTTCAGTCCTGCTCCCTCTGAGCCTCCAAAGCCTGCAGATCCTCGCTGGCTGAGGCCCTGTCTCGCATCTCCGACTCCGCACAACCGCCTGCCTCTGCTGAAGCTACAGTGCCACCTCACTGCCCTTTTTCTTGGGGCATGGAATTCCTGCTCAGGGCCTCTCTCTTGCAGGCCCTTCTTATTTGCAGCTGCTTGTCATGGAAAATCTGGGCAGGTGGGAAGCAAGGGGAAAGGAGGTGCATGCGTGCTCCATCGCTCAGTCGTGTCCAGCTCTGTGCGACCCCATGGACTGCAGCCCGCCAGTCTCCTCTGTCCACGGGATTGTCCAGGCAAGAATACTGCAGTGGGTTGCCATGCCCTCCTCCAGGGGATCTTCCACACCCTGAGTCTCTTATGTCTCCTGCATTAGCGGGCAGGTTCTTTACCACCTGGGCAGCCCAGGGGAAAGGATGTTATGGAGCAAAGCAGGTGAAGCTTTAAACAGTGCAGCCATTGAGAAGAGACTTCTCAGGGGAATATACTGAGCTGACCCCTGGAGATAAATACCCTATGGGAGGTAGAGTGGATCTCCGGAGATCTTGCCCAGGAATCATATGAATTGGTCATCCTGGGTATAGCACTCAAACGCACAGCTCTACTGTATGAACACTTGTATTCTTTGTTTATTATAAGGAACACAGTTTGAAAGCAGAGATTTCAAACTTCGCTCCTTGCTCTCCATGCATGAAGGGAAGATATTTTGACATTGTTTTTTTTGGTGGATCCCCAAAAACAATGTGCATGTGGATGAATGACAGTTCTGTCACCTTCTGCTTGTCTATTGCTTTTTATCAGGTCTTGACTCTTTGATCATCTTCTGAGAAAATTCCCAGAAGGGGACCCAGGAAATCATCCTACCCATCCCCCTACCTCTGGTTTGACCCCAACTCATCCCCTCAACCACCCAAAACAAAGGAGGAATAATCTCATGCTCAAAGCTTTTCACAGCTGAGACTCATGTATTCCAAGTCCTCCCTCCACTGATGTCTTAGCATAGGAAGGAAGGCATGCTCTCCACCCATCCATCCATCCATCCATCCATCCTTCGATCCATTCTTTTATCTTTCCCACAGCATGGAACTTGGAATTTCCAAGAGAGTCCTAGTTGAATATAATTTCATTTTTTAAGGAAAGGTGATATATTTCAACAAACCCGTTATGGACTTGATCTTTCTTAAACCTTTGTGCGAGTGACTTCACAAAGGCTACAGGTATAATGGCTGCTTCCAAAGGCATCGTGACCGAGGAAGGGCACCGCCCAGCACTCATGTGAATTGGGAAGATACTGCTGGGTCCAGGTCATGGGTGGGGCCCGTGGTAGTCCAGACAGACCCATCCTGTCGCCAGGAACTGGGGCCAGGTTTCCAGCCTCAGAAAAAGGGGACCCTCAATGGCTCAGAAAGGACTGAGTGAGCCTGGGGCACTGGTTCATGGGCTGTAATCTCAGCCAGTTCCCAAAGAACAAATGCCAGTTATTTATTTACATTGAGAATATAACTGTCATGGGGACCAGAGCCTCCTGTTGGACCCATCAGCACACTCCCTCAGAGAACAGTTGCTGTGAGAAGGTAAATGATAATTGAACGTCTGGGGCAGAAGTCAGACTGGAGGCGAGGCCCTTAGGCGTGCATTTGTATAGTTCTCTACTGAGAAAATGTCAGCATCAAACAAAACAGCTATGGAGGGGCTTCAGCCATCGGACAGAGGGAGGCCCATGGCCCCAGAAAGGAGTTCTGACCTACTTCTTAGCTTCTCAGCCTCTTCTGATGCCTGGGGGTCCCTCTCCCCCCACGAAGCAGAAAGTTTGCCCCCTTTTACAGAAAGGCAAACTACCAGATACTCACTTTTCATGCTCCTTTGCAGCTTGGCTGTGGGGTGAGCCCCAAGCCCATCAGTGGTGCACAGCACCCCAGGCCTCAAGTAGATGCTGGGGGTGGAGAAGTCTCCATTCCGGGGACAGTGGTGACCGGGCTGGTTTCTAAGACCAGCTGTTCTTCCAAGAGCCTCTGCAGCCCACAGCCTCCAGGCCTGTCTATCTGCTGTGCAAACTGCAGGGGCCAGGGCCTTGGGGGTGAGAGTGGTGGCCTCTGGACCAGCTCCAGGGCTGCATTTCGGGTGCTGTTCCTACTCAACTGCCTGGAAGAGTCTGAACTGCCCGGTGTCTGTTTAGTCTAAAGTTCCATTTCTGCTCACATCCACCGGTGTCCTTCTCTGCGACCTGCAGATAAGAAGCCTGCCTGATAGATGACTCCTTGGCACTGCCACCTGTCAGCTGTCCAGAGTCACACCGCTGGGCACGGCACACCTGGGACAAGTCCCGAGCTCCCGGTGCCACCTTGCGTGCCCTGCCGTCAGCCCAGGAGCTGTAGGGAGCCACAAAGGCCACGTGTGTGCCAGAGACACGTCCCTCCCAGCCTGGCGTGGCGGTGAGAGCAGACTGTGGAGACAGTGGGTCGGAAAGGTGAGGAAACGGGCCGAGAGGAAAGGGGATGGTTTTCTGCAGAAAAGACATTAAACGAAGCCTGACTATTCGGACAGTAGAGCTAGGAACTGACTCGAGATTGAGGACACGGCCCCTGTGCCAATATGTCACTCCCCTCCCCCAACCCCAGCCCCGGGTTCTGAGCCCACAGCGACGGGGAAAACAGGAAAGCGAGCACTTGGCAACAATTAATTGCTGAGATGCAAAGAAAAATTGTTTTGAATATTAGAATTATAGATATAAAGCTATTAGGAGCATGATTCAGAGTTTATGAAAACATTATTTATATTGATTTATTCCCAGAGCCATCAAGACTCCTTGAAAATAATTAAAGTTGACATTTCCATTGCTGAAGCTAAATGTTGATATCGTGTAATGAAAATTATATGCTTGGGATGGGCTGCGCATCTAGAAAGCATTAAAACAAATACCAGCATCGGGGGAATCTAAGTCTACCCCCCCACCCTCTTATTATGCACCCAGCCACCCATGGACAGGCCTCTGAGGCTCTTCACCCACCGGCCCCTGGTGGTCAGTCACCCCAGGGGCTCCCAGAAATGATGAGCGGGGGCGAGGGGCACACCCAGGGCCTCGAGCAAGGAAGGGGCTCAGCCAGAGCCATGAGCTGGTGTGCAAGGGTGCAGAGCGCACCAGCCCAGCAGGTCCTGGGTGGTGACCAAGCAGGCCCAGAAGGAGGAAAGGAGGTTAGGGAAGAGAAGGGCGGGAGCCTGGGGCCAGGAAGTGGGGAGTGAGGACGGCAGGGAGGCTGCAGGAAAGGGAGGCGGGGAGGTCTCCCTTCCAGCCTTGGGAAACTGCCTGCACTTGCGTGACCTCCAGGCTGGCAGCTGAGTGCCAGTCTCCACCTCTCTTGAGCCCCCGTGGCCACTGGGGTCTTCATCTGCTGATGGCTGTATAAGAGCCGGTGGTGGCCTCTCAGGAGCCACGACTCGTGTCATCACCTCATCCTCTGAGAGCCATTGTGCTGCTCTCTGCCCTCCTCTCCACCAGGCGAGCAGGGCAGCTGGCCTCGTGTCCACCTTTACCAAACCTGAGGGTGGGGGTGCCCTAAGACGACGGATTTCACACAGCAAGATGGGGATCCTTTGGTGAGTAGTGAAATCAGTTTCATGGGCTGTGACCAGCATGACCCCACACACGCAACACACACACACATGCACACTCATGTACACACACAGGGTAGAATATACCAGTGGGTACGGCAAGCAGTGAAGAGTAAGGTTCTATGAAATTTTATGTGCATGCATATATGGGCCCTGTGTATTTTTTTTTTCCAAAACAATGTGAAGCTGTTTGATAGTCTAGGACTTTGTCCAGATTTTAATGTTTCTGTATGAATGTGGGCAAACTTCTATTTTGATTCTAGGATATGTTCCTGGAGGTTAGGATGGGGTGGGGAGGGAGTTAGAATCAGTTTAAACTACACACACTCTCCCACACACTCAAGCACACTCAGATACACACACAGGGACACACGACAGACCAGCAGAGACTCAGTATTCATGGTTTGTCTGCACAGCCCCCTCAGGAAAAGTTAGTCAAAGGCACCAGCCAGTCACCTGGGTTCTGGGCTCACTAAAAGCCCACAGACCTGCCGATTTGCTCTCATTGGTAATTTCCATATACAGGCAAGTGCCGCAGCAGGAGCTCCGTATTGCTGCCAGATCCCTGGCTCTAGAGGCTCATCACCTGGAGGCTTTGGGGTCGACTGAACCCAATACTGTGCAACATTGCGTGCATTCACTCATTTTTTGCAACTTTCCTGAATCATCTGTGTCCCATGCTCCGTGTTTAGAGTTGGCAATTTTGAGACATCGGAATCGAGTCCCAGCCTTGAATTGTCTCCTCTGATGGGAGACAGAGCCAGGCCACCCCGACAACACAGGGTCCTGTGGGCTCTGGCAGCCATGAGCCCCAAGGAGGGGTGGGCGGGCACCAGGACAGTCCTGCAAAGGACAGCACCCCACACAGAAAGGCGCAGAAGCCTCAGGGGCCCCAAGGGAGAGGCTGTCCGGCTGGCAGAGGCCTTGGGCGTCCAGGGAAGATGTGAAGTTCTTGGAAAAGCTGGGTGGCCCCAAGGGTGGGGGTCGGGGAGGAGGCTCCAGATGGAGCAGGGGCTCCCCAGCGTTTGGGGGGAGGCTCAGGTCAGGTCGGAAGAGAATGGCTATCCATTAGCTGCCCAGACTGCAGTCAAGTCACTGCTCTGACGTTTTAGAGGGGAGACTGCATGAGTGAAGGTGCCCCTCTCTAGGGGGATGAGGCTCCAGGGAGGGAAAAGCCCCACCAGCATGGGGAGAGGTGTACCCCCTCAGATCCTGGGTCTCTCCCTCAAGCCTCCTTACCTCCAAGTACTCAGGCCTGCCCTCCTCCCCCACCCCCCAACCCAGACCCAAGAATCCTGGATGGGGCCAAAAGTGGGCTGATGGAGGGGATGGGGGCTCAGTGGATATAGAGACAACACAAGTTGCCTGAAGGACCTTTCCCCTCAGATTCTGGGCCCCGCTTTTTACCCATCCAACACCGCCCTGCCCCCATCCTTGCCCCACAGAAAGGCCCAGAGAGGGGAGACCCTAGGGAGTGGCCCTTGGGCGTCTGTGGGGAACCCTGGCTCTTTCCCTCAATGTGTCCCCTCCCTCTTTGTGTCAAGAGCCTCTGCTCTCTTTGGGGGATCCTAGGGTTCTGGGGGGCACATGCTACCCCAGGGCTAGACCACATGACCTGGGCTGAGCCAACTGAATGCCTTCTGGTCAGGTGACCTGCATATCTATCCAGTCCAGCTAGAATGCAGCTTAGGACACTGGCTGTTCTTTCTCACTTTCTTTCCTGCATAAATGAACTCAAAGCACACAGCCCCTAGAGATTCTGGAAGACATCTGGGCAACTACTGAGTGGTATCAGCCTTGGAAGCCTAACTGTGGAAGACAGGGGAGCTGTGGAAAGAAGCCTGCCTGCTGGGCCCCTGAGAGGCTCCCTGGTCCCATGGGTTCCATTCCCAGTTTTCCACTCACTGGATGTAAGGCCCTAGGCAACTCAGAAGAGATGCTAATGATGGAACTTAATACACAGGTGTGAGGCTTAAAGGCCCCAGTGCAAGCGCCTACCACTGCCTGGGATGCTCAGAGCAGGAGCTACCATCCTCTCATGCCTGGCCCTGTTCTGCAGGCTTTTCTGGCACTAATGTAAGTCTCATACACCAGGCAATCACTCTGGTCAAACTTTAAAAGATGAGTAGAGGGGAAATGAGTAGGAACTAAGAGAGGTGGCAAAGGCCCAGAGACGTATAAGGTCACGTGATTATGGGAAGCCATGAGCAGCTCATTATTACTAGATTCCAGGAGAAACCCAGGAGCAGCAGGTGACCAGAGCTGTGAGGAGGGGCCCCTCACAGGAGACCTGGTATACTTGGAGGTGAGACATTCTCTGAATCAAGGATCACAGACCCAAATGTCAAAAATCAAATGTGAGAGCGAGTGGAGGGAAGCATGGCACGTGCGAGAGGAGAGCAGAGAAAGGCCAGTGGGACTGAAGGGCAATAGGGGCTGGTGGGGACTGTGGCTAGAGAGCACAGGCTCCCATCTGGCCCCTCTGCCCTGTTGCCTGCAGGGATTTGGACTCAATGGGGCCACATCTGGTTTTGTTTTTTCAAGCAAAGCCAGAACCCCAGATTCATGTATGAAATCTCCTGATTTCAAAAGATAATGAATTTAAATTTCTCAGAAATACTGGGGAGGCCAGTGCCAAGAAGGTCCTGATAAATCATGACTGCAGGTTATGTTTAACCCACAGGCTGCCAGTTTCAGGCTCTGGTGTGGGCGGTGGAGGCACCCTGATCAGGACAGCAGCATCTACTCTTTGTCTTTCATAACAGGGATGCTGGCAGTGTGGGAATAACTGATTTAAGGGCAGCTGCCTGGGGGGTGGGAGGGATGCTGGAACACTCCAGATGGGGATATTAAAGACATGGACAGGGGTAAGGAAATGGATCTGAATTGAGGAAGGTGTAAAAAGTACAGTCAGCTGGGCCAGGGGGCCCACACCTCCCTCTCCAGCCCACAGGACCTGCATCCTCCGTGAGCCCCAGTTTGGGTACTGTTCCCCTGGCACGCAACCTGCCAGGTCATCTCTGGCTCACAGGTGCGGATGTACTGAGCAGAATGCAGTGCCTGGAGGGCAAGGGCCGTGCTTCCCTCCCTGCTTCTCAGGACCCCGACACACCCCATAGGGCACCAGGCCCATGGTGGACCCTCGCCAAACACTAACTCCCTTGGCAGCAACTGCGATAAACCTATCCCAAGACAGCCATGCCGTCAGCCAGTCAAACACACGTGCACAGACCACCTCCTCTGTGCCAGGCTCTGGGACAGCCAGGAACATGTCATCTCGGCCAGGTAAGTAGCTTAGTCACCCTGCCCTCCTGGAGCAGTGCGGGAGGGGTGGACAAGAAGCAGGTGATTCGTCAAACCCAGGAGAAAGAGATGGCAATCAGCGCTGGGGGAAACAAGGCAGGCACCGTGGGGATGAAGACAGAGCTACCAGGGATGCAGGGAGGCCCCTCCCGAGGAGGTGACTTGAAGGCACCAAGTTGGGGGAACACTGGGCGGGGAGAAGGTTCCACCTTCAAAGAGGCAGAGGTGGGATGTAGTTGGTGTGGCTGGACCAGAGTGAGCGAGGAGCGGGAGGCAGGAGGTGAACCAGAGGGCTGAGGGTGGAGAAGGTCTCGGCCCCATGGGCCATTGGGAGATCTTGGACTCCTGAGTGCAGACTGGAGGAACTGCAGTGGTTAGAGCAGAAGAATGGCATGGTGCAACTGGAGCTAACAAGACGGCCCGGCCGCTGCACGGAGCGTCAGGTAAGGGCAGGAGCAGCGAGGCCAGGCTGTTTGCCATCCATCTGGAGGAGCAGGGAGCCTCCAGACCAGACGGGGAAGGTGTGGAGGTGGTGAGACCTGGCTCGCATCTGGAGGTGGGGCTGGCGGCCAGTTGATGGACTGGGTGTGGGGTGTGAGAGAGGAATGGAGGACAGCTCCCAGGACGGGGTCTGACCGGAAGGATGGGGCTGCCATTCAGCAAGAGGAGATGAAGCTTCAGGAGGAGCAAGTGGGGTTTTTTTCTTGTGGGGGAGATGGGTGCAGATCGGACAGCAACAGAGATACGATAGTTGGCGGCAGGAAGAGAGCACCGCGCACACGTGAGGCTCCAGCAGCCCAAGCACTCTAAACGCATAATCTCATTTAATCCAACAACCCAGGGAGGGAAGTGTCGCTTTTGCACTCTTTGGCTGGACAGTTGGTTAAGCTATGACTCTGCGTTCCTTCTGCTCCTCCTCGCCTCCCTGTGCCCTCTCCCCACAACAAACCAAGACAAAACTTGCACAGCCAGGTAGTGAAGACAGAGAACAGAAACTGCTTGAAGGGGCTTTTCTTGCCTTTTGTCAGAGCCTGAGCTCAAAGACGAGCCAGTGTCTGGTGGGGCTTGGGAAGGGGAGGCAGAGCCTCTGGCCAGGCTGTGGAGGGACTCCGAGGGGCTCCAAGGGGCTCTCTACCTCCTCCAGAGCCCCAAGCAGCAGACCACAGTTCAAAGAAACCACGAGTGCCCCCGTATCTTAGTGAATGGAGACAGCAGATACTTGCACGACCTTAATGGGGAGCCCAGGCGTCACTGAGAAGTTCCCTCCCAGAACAGCAAGACTGGGTGTTCAGGTCAGATTATTCTGGTGATAAATGACAGAAAACCTGGCCAGCGTCGCTTACACCCTAGTTGTGTGCAGAGGCTGGTCTGCAGGGACTTGCAGGAGCCAAACATGCCTCCCTTCCCAACTCCACATTCAATGTCATCCAGTGGTAATATGAACCAGCTACAGTGAGAGCATTTACACTGTGGGAATTGGCAAACACCACACATCAGGACCTTCCTCCCAGATGCTGGTTGCTAAACATTGACTAGCTCATTTCTGCTGAACCCTTTTCCTCAGAGTGTATTGTGACTTTTACTGGCTGACACCACTGGGACACCCAGGGCTAGAGCTGACTGCAGGCCATCCAAATGTCATCCCTCGGGCTCAGACTTTCTCTCCTCGTCATGTACCTCCCAGGGTGGCAAAACAGAGCTGGGGTCTAGCTTCAGATCCTGTAAGAACCACCTGAGAGACCCCAGAGGAGGAGGCAAAAGCTTCTCTGCGCCCTTACCCCCGCCAAGTCCCAGCAGAAGCCACATAATAACTGAGCCTCGTGGGTCCCACAGGCCACACGCTCACCCTGAATCAACGACAATGACCAGGCGCTGGTGGTCCTAAGACAGAGCCACGTGCAGAGTTCCCTGGTGGCCCAGTGGCTGAGACTCCTGCTCCTGATGCCGGGGGTGGGGGTTTGGTCCCTGGTCAGGGATCTAGATCCCACATGCCGCAACTAAGAGTTCACTTTCTGCAACTAAAGATCCTGCAACAAAGAGCCCGCACACTGCAACTAAGTCCCGCACAGCTGAATAAGCAAGAGTGAGACTTGAGGGTCTCGAGACCGGGGGGTGTTCCAGGTACTGCCTCTCACCCGAAGGAACAGCTGCTCTGCTCCTACCCTCAGCTCTGGCCCGGGCCCAGGGGTGACCTGGCCGGGCTCACTGGGGGGCTTTGGGCCCCTCCTTCACCATCTCTAGTCCTGGCATCACTTTTGGATTCGGTGGCCCGCTCTGACACGCTCCGGGCCATGTAACTCTGGGGGTGCAGCAGACAAGACCTCAGCCTGCCGCGGGAGGCACCAGCCTCAGAGAGGGACTGACCACGGGCTCGATACACTCCCAACCAGACATGAGCTGGCAGTCACACAGCACTGGCCGCTGTGGGCTGGAGAGGCAGGCATGGGTGCCACCCTGTGACATTTGCCCAACTGTCACACACACTGTCTCTCTCTCTCACAAACACAGATGGTTGCAGGGGTGAGAGTATCAGATGCCTTTGAGATCTTCCCCCACCCTCCATCCCCCAGCACTTTTCCTTGGCAATTCCAGGGCACCCTGAGGGAGGGCTTGGTCAGAGCAGAGGGAAGGGATGACTTAAGCCTTGTCTTGAAAGCCAGAGTCACGTCCACAACCTGGGCATCCTCCGTGTCCTCCACCACCTGAGTCCTGAAAATGTCCCATTCATCCACTTGAATGAACACCTCCTTTGCTGCTTCCTAACGAAGCCATGTAGGTAAGGGCAGCCTGCCCCATCCCTGTGTATGCCCTGGGCCCCTCGAGCCACTCCTGTGTGTTCTGACCTGCTCAGAGTGCTGGGGCAGGAGTCACCCTTGGGAATGCCAGGGCCCCAGGGGCCCAGAGCAGACCTGCCTCTTGGGGAGGGTTGCTTAGGCTCTCTTGGCACAGGCTCAGCCAGGGGGCAATCTGCAGCGAGGCCTGTCCTGTTCTGCACCCCATACAGCTCAGCCCTAGTCCAAGAGGACCCTCCCTCACACACAAAGCCACAGCACCCCAGCCTGCCCCGGGGGTGCCTTGGACAGATGGAGGTGGGGGAGCAGAGGCAAAATGCCAGTACACAAAACAACCAGCCTCGGGCTGGGGGGTGGGTGACAGGGAGGGAGGGGAGGATGTCCCAGGGAGGGTTTCCCACACCTCCCTCCCCTCCCACCAGGGCTACTGCCACTTCCATTTATATAGTCTTCCTAGACTCTACCAGCAACCTTCATTTAGGGAACTTAGGTCCCAAAGAGGGGACACTTTGAGGTCAGGGGTGGTGGGCAGGCATCCACCCTCAGCCCTCCTGCCTGGGACCTCATCCCCATCTTCACCACTGTCCTTGCCTTGGGCCATTCTCTAACCTTCTCAGGACCTCAGTCTCATCATCTGTAAAATGGGTACTTTGGGCTTGGTCATCTCTAGGGCCCCTTCCCTCTGGGTTAGCTGCATCCTGCCATCCCCTGGCCGGGATTCCCTTTGGCTGCTAGCCAGCTGTGCTGCCTCAGGCAGGATTTTAGCCTCTCTGGGCTCGTTTACTCCTTTGTACACTGGGCTCAAAGCCGTTGTTCTGCTGACCTCAGAGCCTGTGGTGGGGGTCAAACATTATCAAGGATAGGAATGTAATTCTTTTAAAAAAATTTTTATTAAAATATAGCTGATTTACAATGGGAAATAGATGGCAAAACAGTGGAAACAGTGTCAGACTTTATTTTTCGGGGCTGCAAAATCACTGCAGATGGTGACTGCAGCCATGAAATTAAAAGATGCTTACTCCTTGGAAGAAAAGTTATGACCAACCTAGATAGCATATTCAAAAGCAGAGACATTACTTTGCCAACAAAGGTCCGTCTAGTCAAGGCTATGGTTTTTCCAGGGTTCATGTATGGATGTGAGAGTTGGACTGTGAAGAAGGCTGAGCACTGAAGAATTGATGCTTTTGAAGTGTGGTGTTGGAGAAGACTCTTGAGAGTCCCTTGGACTGCAAGGAGATCCAACCAGTCCATTCTGAAGGAGATCAGCCCTGGGTGTTCTTTGGAAGGGCTGATGCTAAAGCTGAAACTCCAGTACTTTGGCCACCTCATGCGAAGAGTTGACTCATTGGAAAAGACTCTGATGCTGGGAGGGATTGGGGGCAGGAGGAGAAGGGGAGGACAGAGGATGAGATGTCTGGATGGCATCACTGACTCAATGGACATGACCCTGGGTAAACTCCGGGAGCTGGCGATGGACAAGGGAGGCCTGGCATGCTGTGATTCATGGGGTCACAAAGAGTCGGACACGACTGAGCAACTGAACTGAACTGAACTGAACTGAATGTATGCTGTACAGTAAAGTGTTTCAGGTATGAATATATGCATTCTTTTTTATATTTTCCATTATGGCTTATTTCAGGATATAATTTTCTGTGCTATACAGTAGTACCTTGTTGTTTATCCATTCTATATATAATAGTTTGCATCTGCTAATCCCCAAATCCCAATACTCTCCTCTGCAACCCTCCTTCCCCTTGTCAACCACAAGTCTGTTTGTTCTCTGTCTGTGAGTCTGTTTTCTGTTTTGTAGATAGGTTTACTTATATTTAAGATCCAACATATGGAAGTGATATCATATGGTATTTATATTTCTCTTTCTGACTTAGTTCACTTAATATGATAATCTCTAGTTCCATCCACGTTGCTGCAAATGGCATTATTTCCTTCTTTTTTTTGGGGGGGTCACACCACACGGCATGGGGAATCCTGGTTCCCCAACCAGGGATCAAATCTGCAGCCCCGGGCAGTGGAAGCTCAGATTCTTAACCACCAGACCACCAAGGAAGTCCCTGTTTCATTCTTTTTTTTATGACTGAATAATATTCCATTGTGGGGATTCCCAGGTGGCTCGGTGGTAAAGAATCTGCCTGCCAACGCAGGAGACGTGGGCTCAATCCCTGAATTGGGAAGATTGCCTACAGAAGGAAATGGCAACCCACTCCAGTATTCTTGCCTGTGAAATCCCATGGACAGAGGAGCCTGGCGGGCTGCAGTCCATTGGGGCCGCAAAAATTCAGACATGCAGAGGGAATGAGCTTTCACACACAGAGTATCCCACTGTATATACAGACACATCTTTATCTATTCCTCTGTCAGTGGACATTTAGGTTGTTCCCGTGTCTTGGCTGTGGGGACGGTACTGCTGTGAACACGTATCTTTTCGAATTATAGTTTTGTTGAGGCATATGCCCGGGAGTGGGATTGCGGGATCACCGCCAGCTCTATTTTTAGTTTTTGAGGAACCTCCATAGTGTTCTTCATAGTGGCTGCACCAACTTACATTCCCACCAACAGTATAGGAGGGTCTCTTTCCCCCACAAAGAATGGGAATGTGCTTTGAAACCATGAAAGCCGCTACAGATGTGCGGTAGCGGGATTGCCTAATTCTGGGGTCTCCAGGTGCCAGCGAGGCTCCGTTTTGTTTGGCTGGCCGGGTGTCATCTCGTATTTGGATGCCATTAGGCAGAGCGCAGCCAGTTTGGTGTGCGCCAGGCCTCCCCTCCGCCTACTTTCTCAGAGCAGCCAGCAGCATCATAGCCTGCCTTTGTCGTGTTAATATCAAGTCCTCACTCCCAACTGGAAGCTTCTGGGGTCCTGTGGGTACCTCCCAACAGGAAGATCATTTGCGTGAAACATATGGCTTGTGGAGGGCCCAGCCCTCACCCTCCAACCCCCGCCCCCAGACCCCCAGCCTCCTGGGCCCGAGGGCAGGAAGGGGCCCACTGCCTCCAGCCATAGCTATGACAAACGACTCTCACGGGTTCTGAAATGACCACATCGTTTTCCCTTTTTCCGGTTAGAAATCTGTCAAGTCTCCTCCAGGCTGGCCCCCACCCCCAGCCCCCTTCCATCTACACCCTGCCTGTGCTCCTCAGACCTTAAAGAATATTTAACCACCTGTTAAATGATTTATCCCATTGAGGCTGCAGAGCTCAGGGCATCTCACAGGCCTCCTGGAGAATTAACTAGAGCCATAAATCAAAGCGACATTTGAGAAATTTCCAGCCGCCCCAGACAGTAGGCAGTGGCTCAGGCAGACAGGGGAAATGGCATTTAGGATGGAGAGGCAAGATTGCCGGCAGGGAGAGGCCTCCAGGCCGGCTCTGGAGGAGGAGGTGGGCCAAGGACGTCCCGCTCCCACAGGGCTCTGTGGGGACCGCGGGCATACCCCCTTGGTTCTTGTGGCAAGTGCAGACAGCAACTTAACCCCTCACATGTCCAGAGCCTGCAAAGGGCTTTCCCACCTGTTGTGTCATCTGATTTCAGAAGAGCCCAGGGAGACTGGCATGGGAATGAGGGCAGTTAGCCTAACAGTGGGGTTCTGGGCAGTGGCCCACCTGCGGGGCTGTCCTGACTTTGGCAGCCCAGGAGGGACAAGTGTGGTGGGACGCAGGGACCAGACAGCTTGGGTTGAGGGCCGGTGGCAAGTGAGGCTTGTTTAGATTCTGGTCCAGGGTCCAAGGGCAGCAGAGGGAAGGAAGCTCAGAGAAGCTGATCACGACCTGAGCCAGTTCAGTCGTGTCCAACTCTGCGGCCCCAGGCACTGAGCACGCCAGGTTTCCCTGTCTGTCACCAGCTCCCGAGCTTGCTCAAACTCATGGACATCCAACCATCTCCTCCTCTGTCGTCCCCTTCTCCTCCTGCCTTCAATCTTACCCAGCATCAGGATCGTTTCCAATGAGTCAGTTCTTAGCATCAGGTGGCCATAGTACTGGAGTTTCAGTTTCAGCATCAGTCCTTCCAGTGAATATTCGGGGTTGATTTGCTTTAGGATTGACTGGTTTGATCTCCTTGCAGTCCAAGGGGTTCTCAAGAGTCTTCTCCAACACACGAACACCAACTATGTGCTAAACCCAGGGCCAAGTTGCAGAGATGAACCCCTCAAATTCCACAATAACCTAAGGAGGAAGGAAGGGAGAGAGTTCTTTAAATCCCATTTTACGGAAGGGGAAAACTGAAGTTAGCAAGAATCAGAGCTAAGGATTGAACCCAGATTGGTCAGACTTCAAATTAGGTGATTCTTCTCCCCCACTATGAGGTCTTCTAAAAAATAAAATATAAAATATACCGGTCATAGTACTTCCCTGGTGGTCCAGCGGCTAAGAATCTGCTTTGCGGTGCAGGGGACATGGGTTCGATCCATGGTCCAGGATCAAAGACCCCATGCGCCTCAGAGCCACTAAGGCCACGGGGGCAACTACAGAAGCCTGAGCGCTCCAGAGCCCTCACACCTCCAGGAGTCTGCACGCCACAACTACCGAGGCTGCGTGCTGCAACTGACGCTGACACAGCCAAGTAGACAAGTATATGCATATTTTTAAAAAATAAAAAAAATACAATTTAAAATTTTAAAAATGTACCAGTCACTTGACTGTGCCTGGCCCTCCACCTGGCCCGTGTTATCACCTAGAGTCCTTACAACAACCCTAGAGGCTGGGTTTCTTACTCTTTCCATTTTACAAATGGGGGAAGCTGAGGCCCCGAAGCCCCCAGCTCTAAGACCCCCAGCCAGCCCCTGGTCCAGCAGACACACCACACAGACGACCGCCTGGGTTTGGAGTTTCCATGTGGGAGGCTTGGCAGTACCTTCCAGGCGAGAACAAGCCAACTGGACCATCAGGCCCTGTCTTGGACGGGGAGGAGGGAATCCCACAGGGAGAGGGGCTCAAGCCAGATGCCCAAAGACCCTGGAGCCAGCAGAGTGCTGAGTACGGAGGCTGCAAGGACTCTTGGGGGTTCCCTGGGCCACCCCGGTGCCAGAGCTCTTGGCAGCTGGCCTTAGTGGGCTCCAGGCACCCAGCCATCAACGGCTCCAAGGCAGAGGGCCGGGGCGAGGCCTGGGCTCATCTCTATCCGGGCGGGCACCCTCAGGGAGGCGTCTGCACCCTGGTGTCCTCTGGGGTGGGGAGGACTTACCCTGAGCCATCGTCTCTTCCACCCCTGGAAATGAAGGCGAGGTGGGGAGGCCCTCACTGCTGGGGCCAGAGCCGGTAAGGCACTTGACCGTGGTCACCGGGGCTCAGAGAGACTGAGGAACCTCGAGGTCAACCGCTGGTGTGAAGTAGAGCTCGGAGGAGCCCACGCCTGCTGCAGATATGGCAGCAGGGTCAAGCTGTCACGGGGTGCTGAGAACTCTATCCAGATACTCCGGCGTCATCACGGCAGGCAGCAGGCTCTGGAACCGGCCACTGGCCTCCCCTTGCTCAGCCTAGCTCATCGCCCCGGCCCCCTCCCCTGCCCAAACACAGCCCTCTCCCATCCACCCCTTCCCAGAGTGTAAACTCAGCCAGGTGTCCAAAGAGACCAGCGCCCTCTCGTGCCTGCCCAGGGCACAGCCCGGGGACTCCCAGCCACTCGGCTTCTGGGCAAAAGGATGCAAGACCCCAACAGTGGTGAGGAGAGCAGAGGACATCCCTGACCCTCCTGCACCCCCATGTGGGCCTCATGCTGCCCGCTTACCAACCCGAGCCCCGATCCCCGAACCATCCCCTGAACCACCCTCTCCCCTCCCCCGCCAGATCCTTCCCATTCTCTGCCTTCTGTTTCTCAGGCCAGATCTCAGGGACCCGTCGTCATCACAGACTCGAAAGCTGAGGCGACAAGGACAAACGACGCTGAGCTCTGCATCCCCAGCAGAGCGAATACTCCCTCCGCGGGGCCTGATGCTGCCGGGCTTGCTCACTCCTCCAGGACCAGCTCCAGCCCTGCCCCAGCCACCTCCCGTCCACAGGCCACAGGCCGGGTGGGCTTCGTGGGTTTGGGGAGGCCCACTTGTCTGAGGGAGCACACAGTCCGTTCCAGGGCCACAGCAGGGCCTCTTGGCTGGAGTGGGGAGAGGGCTGGGCCCCAGGGAGTGGACCCTTAGAGCTGCCACCCTGAGTGACAATGTCAAAACTCCCCCAGAGGATGCAATCAATTCAGGAGCTTGCAGACAAAGGGAGGGGAGGCTCCTTTGCACATGTGCCCCATCATCTGTCCCCAACAGGAGACAGGCAAGTCTGCACCCTGTGTAGAAGGGGGCCTGAGGGGTTGGGGGGTAGGCCTGATACACCTCAGACCTCGGACGCAAGGCCAGAGAGAAAGGCCCTCTGCCTCTTCATGGCTCTGTGGGTAGCGCCCCAGGGTTGCCTGCCCCCAAGAGTGGCTTTAAGAGGCTGACAGGCTCTGACACAGCTCAGCGAGCCTCTGAGTAACACGCCTTGCTGTTCACTGTCAAGAGCTGGGGATGGGGAACGGGAGGCCCCTCCCTCACGTTGGGGGTCCGAGGCACTGTGGCTGGAAGCTGCTCCAGTAGAGGGGCTGGAAAGGTGGGGGTTGTCCACTGAGCACTTCTGGGTTCGAGCCACAAAATCTGAGTCAGATGCCAGTAAGTTCCCTTTCAACAGCTCTCACTGCTGTGATCAGAAGGGTCTCTGTGGCCCTGGAAGGGCCCGGGGGAGCAGGGAGCCGGTGGGGGTGGTTGAGGGGCGTCTCCCACACTCCTCCTCACAATATTTAGAGGGAGCTGCGGTTCCCTCTTTCCAGCCTCAGGGCTCAGCAACGGAGACAAAGAATCTCGTGAGGACAAACTTCTGTCCTTTAGGGGTGTCATTTAAGGGGGCCAATCTCCGGAGCAGCCAGCCCTGGAGACCCCATGTTGACCAAAAGAGCTAACAGCCTGAACCCCTGTGTCCCCACCTGTACAATGGGACCTACAGGTACCCCAAGATGCTGAGCATTAGGACTGGAAGAAGACCGGTTCATGCTTGGCTTGTTGTAGGAGCTCCCAGGCCTTAGTTCCTGCCTCTGTCTCCACCGCATCTCTGGGGAGTCACCTCTGGGCAACGCTTCTCTCCCCCACCTGCCTCTGTAGCCAGTAAACCCCACCGGGTCACCCACTGACTTCTTGAGTCTGGCCTGAGGGGGTGCCTTGTTGATGTAAACAGTGGTGGGTGGTGAAGATGGACACTGTTCGTCTTCAAGGATGACCCAGAGGCAGAGGGTCAGCCTGCCCGCCTCTGGAACATTCCAGTGGGCTATGCAGATGCGGCCGGCAAGGCCCCAGGGCCTGGGTAGAAATGCCCAAAGCTCGGGGTAAGCCTGAAAGCGAAAGAAAGAGGAGGACCGGGGGCACAGGACCTGGCAGAGGAGCCAAGGAAGAAGCCCCCTAGAGCGGAGACCCCAGCTGGGAGCCCGCCGTGCTCAGGGCCCAGAGCAGGGAGCAGACAGTGGTCCCCAGACAGGCAGAGGGGGTTCCCACCAGAAGACAAATGGCCAGATGGCAGAGAGAAGGCGCCGGCTGCAGCCTCCACTGGGAAAATTAATTAAGCCTTCAATTAGCACAGGCCTGCCCCTGTCAGCTCCAAGGGGCACCCAGGGCCCAGGCTGCTCTGCCCAAGCCAGGAGTTAATAACTCAGCCTCTAAGTGAACTCAGCAGAGCCAGTCAGAAGTACCCAGCCTGTCTGCCTGTCTGCCTGCCTGCCTCCAGGCACGAGGGAGAGGTGGGCATGCCTCTTTGGATCCCCCTTGCCACCAGGAGTCAACAGGTCACCTCATAGGCCAGCTGGAGGTGAGATGGTGTGGTGGATCTTCCTCTTATCCCTGGGACCTGGGTGTCCTGGTATGACTTCCAGAAAGGAAAGAACCAGAGCCCCAGCACGTCAGGCCCAGCACGTCAGCCCCAGCAGGGAGGCCCCAAGAGGTTTCACTGCAACATTCCCTGTGTCCGATAAGGTGTGAGGTACTGGAAACAAAGATGGAGTCCAGCCCTACCTTCCAGGAGCTCAAGGCCCGCCAGAGGGGTGGGGCTGCAGAGTAAACAGATATGAAACTGACCCACTCCAGACCATGCTTGACCAGGGCTGCCAGCAGCAGCACCCTCCGAGAGGTATCCAGGGAGGGGTCTCAGCAAGCCTCACAGGTGGCCAGGTGAACACATGGTCCCACCCTTTCTTTTACAGGTGAACAACCTAAGGCCCAGAGAGGGCAGGCAACTGGCCCAAGGTCACACAGCGACTCCAGGGCAAGATCAGAACCGAAACTCAAGCTAGAACCCACCACGGAGGCTGTAAAGAGTTTGCCTGTTCATGTCGCTCACAGCAAACTGAGGCTCAGAGGACACTGAACAGAGCCCTCCCGGTACCCACGTTCCATCCTGAGACAGGCTGGCCCTCCCAGGGTCATGCCCGGGAGTCCACTCATTGTCTTCTCTACTGAGAGCAGCCGCTCCCTCAGGTGCACAGGTGCTTCCTGCCCTCTCCCACCTCCCCATCTCCTGCTCACACCAGAAGCGTTCCCCCAGCACCTTGGGCCAACAGGGCAGGTACCCGAGAACAGCCAAACTCCACCGACCCTCCCAGCACTGGCCAGGGCCAAGTGTAGAGCCTGCTGCCCAGACTCACCCAGGGAGCTGGTCAAAATGCAGACTCCTAGGTCCCTCCCGGGACCCGATGAATCAGACTCTCTGGAAATGGGGCAGGGAATCAGAGCTTTAACATAAACCCCGCAGGGTATTTTTTTTTTTCATAAATGTTGTTAGCGGGTACATAAATACAGAAAAGCATACAAGCCATAAGTGAATTACTCCACGCATTCTCACGAATTGCACACCTGTTTAATCTACCCAAGATCAAGAAACAACACCAGTAGCCCCACAGAAACCCCCTCCTGGGACTTCCCTGGCAGGCCAGTGACTAAGGCTTTGCACTTCCAATGCAAGGGGGCAGAGTTTGATCCCTGGCCAGGGAACTAAGATCCCGGATACCACGTGGTGCAGCCAAAAAAAAAAAAAAAAGAAACCCCCTCCTGCCCCCTTCCCACCAACCTCCCCAGAGAGTGCCGCTACCCTGACTTCTAACAGCTTAGACCAGTCTTGCCTGCTTTTGAACTTCATGTGCTCACATGTACGCAATTCTGCATACACTTGGGTCTGCTTTTCTGGCCCGACACTGTTTGAGATGCTCGCTGAAACTGTTACGTGCACTGGTGGTTTATTTCCTCTCACTGCCGAGTAGCGTTCCAGCCTATGATTATACCATAGTTTTTCTGCGTTCTGCTGGTGGTGGGCATCATTGTTTCCTAACTTCAGGATAGTAAAAGAGGATTGCTATGAAAATTCTACTGCGTGTATCTCTGTGGACATTTGTATGCATTTCCAAAGGGAACGCATCTACGAGTAGAATGCTGCATCCTGGAGTTTGCTTGTGAGCACGTGCAACAGATACCTCAAATGATTTTCCAAAGGAGCTGTACCGAGTTAGACCCCACCCGCCTGTCTGGGAGGTTCAGTTCATCACATCCTCCCCAACGGTTGGTATGCGTCTCTCTTCATTTGAGCCATTCTGGTGGGTGTGTAGTGGGCTCGTTTTATGCTTCCACTCGCACTTCCCTGATGACTAATGATGTTGAGCACATTCTCTTCTGTTTATTGGCCATTTAAGCATCCTCTTTTGCGAAGTGCCTGTGCAGATCTTGTGCCTATTTTTTAATCAGATTGTCTGTCTTTTCCTTATCAGTTTATAGGAGTTCTACATATATTTGGAATTCCAGTCCTTTGTTGGAGATGTGTATTGTAAATATCTCCTCAGCTTGGCTTCTTGCCTTTCTACTGTTAATAATATCTATTTTTGTTAATTGAGGTATAATTGCTTTACCGCATTGCATTAGTTTCTGTTGTACAACAGAACTAATCGGCTATCTGTATACATATATCCCCTCCCTCTTGGACCTCCATCCAACCGTCCTCATCCCACCCATCTGCGCTATATATACACAGTGGAATATTATTTAGCCATAAAAAGGAACGAAAGTGGGTCATTTGCACAGATGTGGATGGACCTAGAGTCTGTCACGCAGAGTGAAGTTGTCAGAAAGAGAAAAACAAATATCATATATTAACCCATATATGTGGAATCAAGAAAAATGATATGTTTTGATGAACAGAGTTTTTCATTTGAATATAATCCAAATTATCCTTGGAGTTTTTTTTCTTTTTTTGCAGGGGGAGGGTTCCATTTCTTGTATCCTGTGACCAGGTGATTTTATACACATGGAAATGTGAGGTGTGTGAGTGGAAGTCTCCTAGATGGATGACTGCCCTTGTTATTGCTAACCTCCACTTCCTTCCTCAGCCAGAGACTGAGATTAAGAATTTGCTTAATCATGCCAGCTTCACTTACTATTTACCCTGCTTTCAAGCACTTTATTTTTTATTTTTATTATTCTTTTTATTTTGGAGTGATCCTGCATCTAGGTGCCTATGTTGTGCCCTGTGGCAAAAAACCTTGTTACTGTGAGCTGTTCACACTGTCTGCGGCATACGCAAGTAAGCACCTGAACTTAAATGGCAGATTTAAGGTAGTCCGCGAATACACCTTATCAAAAGTTAATAAGCTCATGAAGCCCAAGACCGGGAGCCAGTTCCAATGGAGTGCACCTTAACTGTTCAAGGCCACAGCCGGTTTCTCATCTCCCCTCCCCGCAGATGGCTACCCACGCCACGTCAAAGGAACCTGCACATCTCACAGATCCCGCCAGAAGTGGCACTCGGACTCACAGGAAAGGCACAAGAAATAAGCAGAGACTGCAGGGCCCCTGATGCCTTCCCCAGGACCCACAACCCCGGCCCGGCCGCCCAGGGCGGGCGTGTCACTCATGGTGGCTCAAAGGCAGCGCTCAAGCACTTTATGTGTCGTGGGACACACAACATCTGCTGTACCACGTGTGCTAAGAACCACTCCTGAGACAGAAGGGCCATGGAGTGTAGCCCCAGCGTGACCCCAGCACCCTGGCCACAGATGATTGGACGGGAGAGGACACTTACCAGGCTGAGCCTCTGACACTCTCTCTCCAGGGAGAGAATTTGTCTGAGGGGCAGTCCTCTAGTCCAGATCCCTGCAAGGAAGAGATGACAGGAGCTGAGACTGCCGTAAGAGCTGCCAGTGGGCACAGCCAGCCCTACCTCCCTGGAAGCCATCAACACGGTCTGCAGAGGAAGGCAGAGGAAGCAGATGTGCAGAGAGGGATGAAGGGTGGAGTGTGCACACCGCCAAGGTCACCACTCACCTCCTGGGTCTCGACCCTCCTGCTGCACTCCCCCCTGGGGGAACCCAGAAGACACTCAGCATCTTTCCAAAAGTCCCCCTTTCTGTTTAACGTGATTCATGTCTTGCAACCTACAGATGATTATCACCCTGAATCCTCCTCAGAGCTCTGGATTCTTCCTTTTTTAGAAATGAAGAAACTGAGACTTGAAAGATGGCATTTAAGTGCCTTTTCCAAAACCTGGCTGCCACTAAAAAACCAGAGCCAGGACTCTAGCCTCATCTATACAGCTCAAGTTCAGTTCAGTTGCTCAGTCGTCTCCAACTCTTTGTGACCCCCTGGACTGCAGCACATCAGGCTTCCTGTCCTTCACCAACTCCCGAAGCTTGCGCAAATGCTAATCAATTCATCGAGCAGGTGATGCCATCCAACCATCTCATCCTCTGTCATCCCCTTCTCCTCCTGCCTTCAATCTTCCCCAGCATCAGGGTCTTTTCCAATGAGTCAGTTCTTTGAATCAGGTGTCCAAAGTATTGGAGTTTCAGTTTCAGCATCAGTCCTTCCAATGAATATTCAGGACTGATTTCCTTTAGGATGGACTGGTTAGATCTCCTTGCAGTCCAAGGGACTCTCAAGAGTCTTCTCCAACACCACAGTTCAACAGCATCAATTCTTTGGCACTCAGCTTTCTTTATAGTCCAACTCTCACATCCATACATGACTACTGGAAAAACCATAACTTTGACTAGACAGACCTTTGTTGGCAAAGTAATGTCTCTGCTTTTTAATATGCTGCCTAGGTTTAGCTTTTCTTTCAAGGAGCAAGCGTCTTTTAATTTCATGGCTGCAGTCACCATCTGCAGTGATTTGGGAGCCAAAAAATAAATTCTCTCACTGTTTCCATTGTTTCCCCATCTATTTGCCATGAAGTGATGGCACCGGATGCCATGATCTTAGTTTTCTGAATGTTGAGCTTTAAGCCAACTTTTCATTCTCCTCTTTCACTTTCATCAAGAGGCTCTTTAGTTCTTCTTCACTTTCTGCCATAAGGGTGGTGTCATCTGCATATCTGAGGTTATTGATATTTCTCCCAGCAGTCTTGATTCCAGCTTGTGCTTCATCCAGCCCGGCATTTCGAATAATATACTCTGCATATAAGTTAAATAAACAGGATGACAATATATAGCTTTCCCGTTTTGGAATCAGTCTGTTGTTCCATGTCCAGTTCTAACTGTTGCTTCTTGACCTGCATACAGATTTCTCAGGAGGCAGGTAAGATGGTCTGGTATTCCCATCTCTCTAAGAATTTTCCAGTTTGTTGTGATCCACACAGTCAAAGGCTTTGGCGTAGTCAATAAAGCAGAATTAGATGTTTTTCTGGAACTCTCTTGCTTTTTTTATGATCCAACGGATGTTGGCAATTTGATGTCTGGGTCCTCTGTCTTTTCTAAGGCTCAAAGTCTGCTCTAAATAAGAAACGCTCTATAGCACAGAGCCACGCATGCTGGGCCTGAGATCAAGGTTTCCCAAAGAGTGTTCTGTAGAACCTAGGGCTCAGGAAATGAGTCACTGGGGCAAAAAAGAAAGAAAAAAGGATTTTCGTTTCCTGATCCAACTTTGGGGACAGTGGGCCAAACATACATTGAACAAGCTACTCTTTACTTCAGGGCACTGCAGAGCCTCTGCTAGAAGGAGACATAGGGGAAATTTATAGAATGTGGAGTTTTTCTAACAAATTTGATCATGGAACCTCCTTTTGCAAAAGGTATTTCATGAGATTAATGTTTTCTGGAAAACGATGCAAGGATCAAATTTCTCCTCTCCACCCTGGGATCCCCCTTGAAGGGCGTGTCCTGGACAAATAATTGGAAATGTTCATCCCACTGGGTATGTGACCCTGAGTTAGAAACATTGAGGGAAGGAGTCTGTTTTCTAAATCTGCTTTCTAAGGGTTTGATTAACCTGAAGCCGATCCCCCCTCGGGGCTTACGCGCGCTGGATGTATCAGTTATAACTGAATTTCGGAATCTTTCAAGTGACTGAAGGGCCTCACGATGCCTGGCCAGGACTCCGGGTCCCACTGGGCCACCAGCCTCTTCCCAGCAGGAATGAGACCCACAAGGGGAAAAAGAGAAAAGATGAGGAAGGGAAGCGGACCGAAGAAAGACGGGAGGACCAGGCAGGAAGCAAACAGTCCCTCAAACGCGGTGATCTGCGAGCGGGCACACCGGGCTCAGAAACCAGCAAGCGGGTGCACGCCTGGGCTGGGGGCTGGCGGCAGTGGGGAGCGGTGACCACCCCTAGACCAGAAGAGGCAGAGGGGAAGAGCGCCTCAGACGCCCTGGAGAGGGCGGGCGTAGCAGGAGCTCTCAAGGCCTGGGGCTGTCCGCTACGAACGCCCCTCCCTATTACAGTCCTCTAGCTCTTTGAGCTCCTGCCCGCTGGTGCGCACAGCACTGGGCACGTGAAGAGGGTGAAGCGCGGGGCTGAGGGGTGGGCCAGCCAGCCTGCACAGCGGAGGGAGTATTGAGAGAAGCCTGTGGGAAGCGGAGAAATCAGACCGGTGATGAAAACCCGCCCCAACAAAACGCAGGGCCTTGAAACGAACAGGAGAGGAGAGAGGCCGGGCGGGTGGAAGCAGCTTGGCTCTCCCCCTCCTAGAAGCACTGGCTTGTTGCCAGGATCCAAACCCCGATCTCTGTATCAGAACAGCACACTCTGGGAGGCAGATACCTGAGCGCGTGGGGGGAGGGGGGTGCTGAGGGACGCGCTCAGCTCAGCCCCCTCCCCACCCCGCCGGCTCCCGCCCCGCGGATCCGGTGGGCGGACGGATCTCGGCTGAGATCAGCTCAGCAGACCCGCCTCTGATGTGCACCGTCCTCCCTCTATACAAGCCACGAGTGCCTGAAAGGTTGGGAGCATAAATCAATGCCAGGCGGAAAAACCCTCGTTGAAATTCAACAGGAAAACGCATCGCAGAGGATCCTGGAGTGAGTTCCTCTCCACCGAGAACAGTTGTCCCCTGTTCGGTTTTTGTCTGAAAGCAGATGCTCAGACATTGCAGCGGCTAAAAGTGGGTCGGCTCTATACGATTTTCACCCCTGGGACGTTCTAGCCCCACCGAGAAGGGTGACGACCCCCTCTGCCTCCCAGACCCCCGGGTTCGGGGAAGCTGGCCAGCACTCACACATCTCTCTCTCTGCTTCACCCCTGCAAGTCTTAGTCCCTCGAGAAGGAGAAGTGCCTCTCCCCATTCTGCAGAGAGGTAAACTGATGAGTCAGCACTGAGACACCCCTCAGGCCTGCCAGGCACCCAGCCCTGCCATCAGCGGGGCCTGACTCCCTCACCACCTGCTGCCTCTCAGGACCTGGCTGGCCGGGGACACGGGGAGAGTCACCTTTCCGGTTTATTCCAAGCACAGCAGCGCCAGACTCTTTCGACAAGATGAAGCCAGGAACACTGTGACCAAGCTGGGAAAGTGATATGTGAGGCTGGGAAATCCATCATGGAGGGAGGCAGCGGCTGTAGATCAAAGCCTGCCCTCTCTGCCTCTACATCATCATTAGCAGTGGGCAGAGGTAGGGGGAGGCTAGGGGTGAGGGGGTGGCGAGGGGGTGGCAGGAGCAGAGCTGGAGGAGAGATCTTTGGATTTACAGAGTAAAGCTGGATGCCCCAGAGGTACCCAGTGGAGGTGAGAGGGGCAGCTCCAAAGCCTTTGAGTCCAGGGTGTGGCGGGTGTCACAAGAGGGGCTCAAGGCCCAAGACAGTTGCTGAGGAAGGCTTCCTGGAAGAGGAGGCATCAGAACTGAGTACTGATATCCAAACCCTGCTTAAGTAGGCAGACCCCTAACTAAGGAAGTCTTCACCCTTGGAGGCTTTACAGAAAGACAAGACACCACCAGAAGTCTTTAACCCAGAGACTCATCATGTGGTGCTGAGGAAATGGCAACCCACTCCAGTATTCTTGCCTGCAGAATCCCAGGGATGGGGGAGCCTGGTAGGCTGCCGACTACAGGATCGCACAGAGTCGGACACAACTGAAGCAACTTAGCAGCAGCAGCAGCAGCAGCATGGATGGGCAATCAGGGAAGGCTTCCTGGAGGAGGTGAGCCTACGCAGAGCTTTAAAGGAAGAGTGTGGAGAGAGACTGACACCTGGCAGACCCACCACCTCTATGTCCTTCTCAGCTGCTGTCTCAGTTTGAGGTTGTATACACCTCTGTAATTGTTCAATTAACGTCCGCCATCCATGGACTATGGGCTCACAGTTTGGCTCATCATTGTGCCATAGTGAATGCTCAGTTAGTGTTTTCAGAATGGATGAAGGAGTGAACGAATAGCCCTAAGTCTCATGGTGGCCTGAAGGTGGAGCTGGCCCGGCCTGTGCTGGGGTGGAAGGCAGCAGAAGCCCCCAGAGATGTCTAAGCATAACGGAGCCAGTATGGTTGAGCTGGGCAAGGGCCAGTTTGGGACAGGACGACAACAAGCACGGTGTTCACTGTACTTATTTCAGGAGGAGGAGGGGACACCTGGGCGGAGAACAGGGAAGGGGGGCAAGGTTAGGACTGAATATGGAGCAGGTCATCTGGAGCTGTGGGGTGGCTGAGCTTGCAGGAGGCAGGCTTGGAGGGAAAAGGGCCCAGGATGCAGCCAAACCTCCCACCATCAGCACCCCAACCCTGTGGGCCCTCTCCCCAGCCCAGGTTCCTCTGGGAGCCACTGTGCCCGCCTCCTGTCTCCCCACCCCCTCGCCTCCTTGGTCCGATTGCACAGAGTGATTTGTGGCCCTGACAAGTTGAATTGTGGGTAAAGCGTCTGTCCAAATGGGGAGCAAATTGGAACTGCGGCTCCAGCCGGCGGGCCATCCATCATGGGGGAAAGGCTCCGTCAGCACCTCACTGCCCCAGCCTGGCCCTCTCTGTGCTGCCTGGGGCGCAGGAGGCGCCTCCTCTCTCCACCTTGGGTATAGGAGGACAGTGTGGGAGGCCCTGGGCTGGGGGCTGGGTTGCGGGGAGAGACAGGGAAAAGAACTGGGATCCCCATTCCCCAGAGGGTTACATTTACAGGGTCTGCTCTGGGCTTCTCTGCAGTATGTTTATGCTGGTGAAGGGGACATCAGTCTCCCCAGAGGTGGCTACATTTACCCATGGGGAAACTGAGGCATGGCACACTCAGGTTACAGCCTCAAACTTACAGCCTCAAAGCTCGATATCAGCAGAAACTGGGGCTGAAAATCTGCTGCTGGGATACCCGGAATGCTTAAACAAAGCAGTCATGTTCTGCCACATGGAAACATTCAAAAGCAAATAAACATTGCATCTGGCCAAAATCCTAGATCCTGGCAGGGACACCGCAGTGACTCCATTATGGACCAGTGAGGTGAAGGAGACACAGAAGCCGCATGGTGCTCAGACCCCGCCTTAAAAGATTGACTGTCTGTGAAGGAAGCAGTGTGTTCGGGACCAGGTATGTCTGCTGGGCCCCCACCTGCAGCCCCTTCCAAGCCTCTGAGGTGCGCTACCCATGCCTCCATCCATGTGGCTCAGCACCTGACCATAGCTGCTTAGACCAGAGGTGGTCACCAGACCCACAGGCTGTCTTCTCATAACCTGATCACTGACCTTGACTTGGAGCCTGGCTGGAAAAGATCAGCTAAGCCAATCAGATTGGAGGAATTTGGGATTGGGACTCTAAGCAGCCCAATCGGACAGCAGAGTGAGCCGAGCTGAATGGCCACGCGTGACCTCAGGACTCTTCTTTCTGAGGGACCCAAGCCTCTGCCTTCCCCCCACCAAGTCCTTAGTCCAGAAAACTGTGTGGTGGGGCGGAGGAGGGGTGCGAATCATGCTGTGTGCCATCCACCTGCCCCCCAGCTCCTGAGCTGTCAACCACATGAGTCATTTCAGGTTCCCTATGAGGGCTGCGATTTCGAAACTCACAAGTAGGGCCAGGAGTGCTTGTTTCTCTCTTTGTGCTGAGTCATCCCTTCCCTGAGACAACAGCTGTCCTGCCAGCTACTGAATGGGAGACAGCCAAGGTCAGGATGGGGGTTACCACAGAATACAAATGAACGTTTTGACAAGTCATCCTGCCACGCGAGGCCACATGTGGCCAAGGACCCCAAACACTGAAGCATCAGGAAGGGGTAAAGTGCCTCCTTTGTGCCTCCTTCCGGGGGTGGGGGGATGGGGGGAGGGCGTATGTGGTGTGGGGGTTGGGGTGGGCATTTCTGCAGATTCTACCCTCGATTCACTTTTTCTTGGCCTTTCCTAGTTCCTGTGACCTTGGGGCCCCTGGTGACCTGCTAGCTTCATGCTAAAAGTCCCAACTGTTAGAGAAAGTGCATTTGTGTCTGTTTCGATCAGGGTCCAGGGCAGGGAACAGAAGCAGGGTTGGGGTTTTAAGCAAAGAGGGAATTAGTGCAGGGAATCAGGTGCTTGCAAAGCCAGGGGAAGTGCTGTAGAAGTCGGCTCCCGGCTGGGCATCCAGGAGTGGCAGAACAACACTGCTGAACTGGCCCATCAGGAAGGTGAGGAATGCAGAGGGCTGCAGCTGCCATCCCAGGGTTTAGAAGCTGCCATCAGCATCCTGCCTGTGTCTGGGTTCCCACAGAGCTGGTGACTGGACACAGGACTGCAGCTGAAGGAAATATGCCGTCAGCGAGCAGCCAAAGACCAGGAGGCTGGTTGCATTTCACATCCGCCTTCCAAGCCTCATACAGGTGCATCCATTTAGCAGGACCTGATTCATGAGCCAAAACCTTAGGTGCACAGGAGTCTGGGAAACAGTCTGTCTTGAGCTTTGTAGCCTCCGCAGCACCAGAAGGAATAGAATACCCATCGCATCCACGCACGGATCTCAGAGCCTAATCCTAGATTCCGCAGAGCCCCCAAAGGCTGACTTGACCCACCTTCTACAGCCAGTGGGGGCTGACTGCCCTTGGTTGAGGCCTGGCTCCTGAAGAAGCTGTGTAAACACAGAAGGGTTTATCTGTCCACGGAGGGCAGAGGACTGAAGAGCGAGATCCATGTCTATGAGTGTGTATGTGTGTGTATTCACACACACACGCACACACCTATCTGGGGAAGAGGAGTAGGGGGCATTTAGAGGCAGGAGATGGACCTCGGCTCTGCCCACATTCTCATGGGGCCTCAGATAACTGGAGCAACCAGGACAGTTAAAATTGGGTGGCAAAGTCAGAGGCAGGGGGGGAATCTCAGGAATTCCAGGGTCTCCCTCCAGCCCTCCTGAATCATTGTAAGCCAAAGTCTTTCTCTCTCCCTGACCTGTATTTGGTCGGGGTACTCAGCATCTCCAATTCAAAAACCATGCCATGGAGAGGGTCCCTTTCTTCCAAATACAGTTGTGATACAAACGCTCTCAGTTCCCAGAGGGGGAGCCTTTGCTGGGATGGGGCACACCAGCACGGGGGCTGCACGGTGACAGTGGCCGGCTCTCTGCAGAGCCCCGACCCCGGCAGGCGACAGATGCCAAATCCAGGAGCCATGATGCCTGGCGTCCGCGGCCTCCTCTGCCGAAGCCCTGGGTGGAGCGGCTCTCTGCCTGGCGCTTAGGGAGTAGTTTGGCTACCATGGCTCACTGCTCCCTGCGAAGATGAAGGGGCCGCAGCTCTGGAGGAGAGAGGACCCACCCCAGGCTGCTGGTGGGAAGGGCTGGGCCATCCCGGAGGGCCACTTGCCTGAGGCCTCCTCCCTCCCGGTGGGCTCCCGCTCACCTCTGCCAGCCCCTGGTCCGGGGCCTCCCAGAGGAGCGGCTCGGGTGTCCCAGATGGAACAGCCCCCACCACCCACCCAAGCTGCTTCCTCCTATCTCCTCCTCCCAACTGCCCGGTTGGTGCCATGGGGGGCCCCCGGTCTCCAGTCTCTGAGGCCTGCGCCTCTGTCCCCTGGGGTGTCTTCCAGACATGGCCCCTCCTCTCCCCCACAACCCCCCTGCCCCGGGCCCTCCTCTCCTCTGCCCTCATCCTCACACGAGCCACATGGCCCACCCCCCATCAGCCCCCTCTCTCCCATCCCCCTTAAAGCCCCGTATGGGTCCCCTGACTCCCCTGTTCTGACATCCCTGGGGCCCCGTAGTTTCTAAACAGGGCCCCAGTACCGCAGCCTGACCTCAGGCTGTCTACAGCCCACCCTCAACAAACCTGTTCTCAGGCCATCTCCCACACAGCCTCTACCTTCTTGCCAAACAGGATCACTTCCTTACTTCTCGTTATTGTTCAGTCACTCAGTTGTGTCTGATTCTTTGTGACCCCATGGACTGCAGTACACCAGGCTTCCCTCCCCTCACTATTTCCCAGGGTTTGCTCAAACTCATGTCCATTGAGTCGGTGATGCCATCCAATCGTCTCACCCTCTGTTGTCCCCTTCTCCTCCCGCCTTCAATCTTTCCCAGCATCAGGGTCTTTTCCACTGAGTTGGCTCTTTGCATCAGGGAGCCAAAGTATTGGAGTTTCACCTTCAGCATCAGTCCTTCCAGTGAATATTCAGGACAGATTTCCTTTTAGGATGGACTGGTTGGATCTCCTTGCTGTCCAAGGAACTCTCAAGAGTCTTCTCCAGCACCACAGTTCAAAAGCATCAATTCTAGAATAGTGGTTAAAACCTGGGCACTTACCTCCTGGGTTCAAATCCTGCCTCCACACTTAGCTGTGAGAACTTGGGAAGCCACTTGGTCTCTTTGTGCCTCAGTTTCCTCATCTGGGAAAATGGCAGTAACAACAGCACATCTATGTCATGCGGAGACATAAGTCATAAATGAGTTAGTACGTGCAAAATGCTGAGAACAGTATCTGGAGCATAAAAGGACTCAGCAGAAGTGGATGGTTATTATCATTCTCATGCCTTGAATCTCCCAGTTCTGAGCCTTTGCTCAGGCTGTATCTCTATGGAGAATACTCATCAAAGCCCCTCCTGTCCTTGAGGGACATGCAGTTTGCTTGCCCAGCACCCGAGTCTTGGGGGACCTGCCCTTCCTCCCTCCCAGAGTGACACCACTGTGTCTGTGTCGCTAGGTGGGGCTGGCTGGCCCTACTCTCCAGCTGCAAGGTCAGGAGTGTTACTGAGGCCTGACCAACTGGAGGTCCTCCGTGCTCTGGCCACAGTGATCAGTTTAGGAATGGGCGTGTGAATCTTTCTGGCCAATTAGAGTCCTCCCCTGAGATGCTCTGGGATCCTGGGCTGTAGGGATGGTGTGGTAGGCTGAAAAAGTCTTCCTTCGGGACTTCCCTGGTGCTCCAGGGGCTCAGACTCCATGCTCCCAATGCAGGGGGCCCAGGTTCCACCCATGGTTGGGGAACTGGATCCCACGTGCCTCAAATGTAGATCCCATGTGCCACAGCTAAGACCCCACAAGGCCAAATAAATTTTCAAAAGCCTCCCTTCCAAAGATATATTTACTT
The DNA here is from genome assembly GCF_029378745.1 of Bos indicus. Classification (NCBI taxonomy): domain Eukaryota; kingdom Metazoa; phylum Chordata; class Mammalia; order Artiodactyla; family Bovidae; genus Bos; species Bos indicus. Next base: position 9,465,222 of record NC_091782.1, on the reverse strand, counting down.
TCTAATACCCAAAGCCTGTAAACCTTACCCTTATATGCCAAAAGGGTGACTGTTACCTAAAAATACCAAAGGGAATGATTAAGTTAAGGATCTTAAGAAGAAAAGCTTATCTTAGATTATCCAGGTGGGCCTTAACTGCCATCACAAGTATCCTTATAAGAGAAATTAGACACATACAGAGGAGAGATTAAACAGAGAAAGGAGAAGATGATATGCAAACCTAGCCAAGATGCGGCCACAAGCCAAGAAATACCAACAGCCCACAGAAGTCGAGGAGACAAGGAATGGATTCTTTCCCAGAGCCTCCGGAGGGAGGGAGCACAGCCCTGCAGGCCTTGATTTTGGACTTCTGACCTCCCAAACTGCAAAAGTTTGCATTTCTGCTATCTGAACCCACCGTGTTTGTTGTCATTTGTTACAGAGGCCCTAGGAAGCTAGGCTGTGAGCCCCGAGATGCTGGAGGCCAACCTGGGCCATGTGATGACCCCAAGTCAGAGGAAAGCAGAGGCGGAGACGGAGAGAGGAGGACTAGTCCCTGAGAACTGTGGGTCATCCCTGAAGGCAGCCTCTTTCCTTGGCCTTTTCAGCAACACAAGCCAATGAGTGTCCCTACTTAAGCCCATTTGAACTGGTCTGTCCCCTTGCAACCCAGAGAGTTCTGGCTAACATTCCACCCAACAACTATCCAGAGCCTTAAAACATAGCTCAGATCTTTGACCCAGTTTTCTTCCCTAAGGAAACAATCTGAATAAGGACCCTCACTGCCACATGAAAAAATAGGGAGGAAAAAACCTACATAGGTAACCACAGGATATGGCTTCATAAATTATGACACATCCCTATGGAGGGATATTATGCAGCTATTAAAAATCATGTGTTCATGCTCATTATAAAATGGTAGGCGAACAGCAGGACATTAAAAAAATATAGAGAGACACAAAACACACATATACATACATTTATATATTTATACATATAAACAGAAGGATCCCCATTTCATTTTTATTTTGCTTTAGATCATTTTAAGAGGTAAAGATTACTCATGCAGCTGAAATCCTGTGGGTACTTCTCCCCAGTTCCTTATATAAACCCCTTCCCTCTGTCACTCAAAGTTGGTATCATTCCGATGCATGATTTTAAACAGTTACTACCCAGGAATGTATCCTAAGTAATACATAATATTTGTACATGTTCTTACATGTTAATAAATAGTATGAGACTCTCTGCAACCTGCTTTTTTACCCAAAGAATAATACGTTGGTGCACTAATCCATCTTGATAATGTGTAACATTAATTTTAATTGCTGGCAAGAATTCTATTTCTGAGTATCCCATGCTGTATTTATTCTTTCTCTGGTTAATAAGTGCCGAGATTTTTGACAACATTTTTTTCCTATAAAATGCTGCCACTCTCCAGGTCTCTTTGCGCACACGTGAGATTGTCTCCCGGGATGTACGTGCAGAAGAGGGTGGCAGGGGGCTCATCTTCATCTGTACAGGGTGCCGCTGAGTGGCAGTACCAAGATCGAGTGAAGAGTTCCCGTTCCCACATCCCTGACGGAGAACCATTTTCATTTTTGTCAATCCAGAGGAAATTGTACCTCACGGTGATTTTCATGAGCCTTCCCTGTTTACGGGGCTGTCCATCATCGTTCCACGTGCGTCTATTTCAGTTCCTCTTCTGTTAAATCCCTTTACCTGCGTTTGCCTTTTGAATAAAAAGTATATCAGCATGAACTACACCCCAGTGTTAACAGTGGTTGGACACTCAATCTGAGGGAATGTCCCTGTCTGCCATCCCCCTGCTTTAGGAAACACCACCCTGCCCAACCCGGTGTCTTCACCCTCCCACCAGCTGGCACCACGTGGACCAATGGGAGCCGCCAGCCTCTTCCCAGATCCTGCCCTGTGATTGGCCCAGACTTGGGCACTGTGACCCAAATCAGACCAATCAGAGCCCTTCCCTGGGATTTCCGGAACTGGAGCTGGGGGAGAGCAACCCACCCCTACGTCAACCCTGAAATTTGAGAGTGTGAGGTCCAGCCTCACCGAGACAAGGAGGCTGAGACCAAGAGAGCCGCCTGCTGAGTAAGGGTGGAGTAGGGTCCGCCAGGCATGTCTAACATGCTTCAGCCCTCTGGTCGCTACCGGGACCCCCGCCTCCTGCCCTGGGGGTACAGGCTCCAATCAGCGGCCCTGCATGTGCACCCGGGAGGGTTCATGCTCACACGTAAGACTTGTCTGAAATTTTCAAGTGTTCTGTTAATACGATAGTTACACCTGTACTATATGTCATCAGAAATTTAACACATTGTCATTGTTTAATCTTCCTTATCTTTCAAGGTGAGGCACAAACATCTGTCTTCCATGAAGGTTTTCTGATCCCGCAACCAAGAGCCGGGACCAGCTGCCATCATCTGCTGAGGCCTGTCTTGGAGTGCGTGGAGGCCCCGGCCCAGGAAGGGGCCCCAGTGGAGATGGGGAAGGGAGGGACAGACAGAGGGGAAGGTCTGTTAGGGAAGTGGGGGCCCAAGTGGGTCTGATCTCCACTGAATGGCAAGGATTTAGCAGATGAGGCCTGACCAGAAACCTGCCCCTGGAGCCTGGGGTGGCCCAGGCTCTGACCCACCTAAGGTGGGGGAAGACCATGCAGACTCTGGCCTTTAGCTTGAAGGGTAGGGAGAAGCCTGCTCCAAGGGCCAGGGGTTCTGCATAGCACCTGGGCCTGCTGACCTATAGGGAGATTCTTGCCAAGGTGACCCTGGACCCCGGCCCCTGACTCCATGAATCTTGACCTTTCCCTTCTCACTGAATCTGGCAGCTTAAAATGAGAAGCGTGTTCCAGTAGATGTGTCTTATGGGAAAACTTCAGCCAAATCAATTAATGATAAAACCCTTGAGCAAACACAGCTACTTTTATCATTTTAGAATGTGGTGATTTGAGCAGCAAAAGAAATTAAATTAAAAACGCAGAGACTCGGGGTCAGAGCCCCAGCCGCTCTCATTGGTTTTTAATCTCCTGTTAAACAATATATCTTCTGATGGCTTTTGTCAGCTTATTCAATGTAATAACCCAGGACATGTGGCCCACTGACCCTCCTCATTCCCTCCACGTGGCTGACGGGGGAGGATGCAGCTGGCAGCCGGTCAATTAACAAGCTTAAAGTGGGGATGGGTGGATGGTCCAGAGTCAGGAGAAATGACAGGGGCCACACAGGACCCTGGAGATGGACGTCCCCGGAGATGTGACGGCCGAGGGCAGGGCCGTGGGGTGCCCTGGGGCCGACTCACATTAGAGATTGGGTACCTGAACCCCAGAAAGCAAACGTTTTCCTGAGTCACACTGAGTCAAGATTGGAACTCAGGTGTCCAGACACCCGACCCACAGCTCATTCTGTTGGGACACCTGCACAGGTCACCAGGAAAGGGACTGGGCTTGATGCGCGGACTGTGGTCCCCAGCTCTCTGTCTTCTCTCGGGGCATTATCCGTGGGGCTTATTGAGCTCAATCTGGGAGATAGTTAGGTTCCATCTTTGGGGAGATCCTGGCCTGATGAGAGAGGCAGTTCCCATGGTTGGGAACATCAGTCTGATGATGGAGGCACAACTCTGACCTCAGGAAGCGCCCAGTCTGATGGCGACACAGTCAAATGCAGACAGCCAAGCCTACAAATATATCGTTTCAGTAAAAACACCCCATGACAAGACAGCGTAGGCTGGAATTTCTGTTGGCTTCAGCATGGAAGGCTTCTAGGAGGAGGCTGAGCCATAAAGAGAAAAGGCTTGTCTCTCATAACTGTACTCCAATAAAAATGGGGGGAAAAAAAAGAAGCTGATCTCAAGACAGCTTAGACAGAAAATCTGAGGCAAGAGAGAGGCTGGAGCTGGTGAGGGAGATGACACACGCAGTGAGCTGCCTCTGTGAGTTGTCTGTACCCACACATAGGCACACTGATAAACACACAGGCCTGTTTGCACACACTGACGCCTACTTACACAGACTCCTCCATATACACTTATAAACACATGCTTGCGTGCCAGGTATAAACACACAGGAGCTTTCTCCTGTCTCCATGTGTATACACGGATATGCCCACATGCATTTATGTACACATAACTATACATGTGATCATATATAGACCGACACACGGGCCAACCCCTAGCTTTGTACAAGCTCAGATGTGCTGTGTTGGGCACACAGGTGGGGGGTCTGCACTACCCCAAGCCACACTTGGGGTCCCCCAGCAGCTAGATCATCTGCCAGACGTCCCTGAGCCCCCCTGCCTGGGCTCCGTCTGCATCCCTGGGCCCCTGCCATGGTCGGTGCATCTGCAGCCTCTCCTCTGGGTTGGTGGACGGGCAGGGAGCTGAGACTGACCTGGAGGAGAGAGACTCTTAGGGAGTCCCCTAGCACCACCCATGGCCTAGAGGACCCACAGGGTAGGAGGGGCTCACAGTGGAACTTGCAAATTCCCTCTCATTTACCCAAGGTCTCTGTGACAGGTCAGGGGCCTGTGAAACAGACTCAGAGATGGAGATTCGTAAGTAGATTTCCTGGTGGTCACCTCACGCCCAGGAAGCGAGGGAGGCAGGACTAGGCAGAGTGAGAAGCTGGGTTGTGACACAGTCATGGCCAAGGTCTCAGCCACCCCCTGGGAGCTGTGGAGCAGGGCTGGCCTTGCAGGTGGTCCCACTCGGTTTTAGGCCGAGCATCCTAAGCTTTTACTAGTCACTGGATGTGGGCTGCCTCCAGAAACTAAGGTAACCTTGAGGGAGGAGGTTCCCTTCAGCTAAGAACACAAGGAAAAGAGGCTCACCTTGGAGCAGGCAGCTGCCCACGCTCCCCAGCTGGAGAACAGGCACTGGGGGCCTTGGGGGTGTGGGGAGCACGGTGATGTCCTCCATCGTCTGCAGAGGATGAGACATCCGCTCCATCACTACTGCAGCCTCCCTCCAGTCTCTCCTGCTGCAGTTGGCTGCTCCTCTCGGGAGTTTTTCTGGGCCCGGCTCCCTTGTCTGTCCCTCCTACATCATCCCATCTCCCTGGACTGGTGTTGACAGCTCCAGGTTGCAGGCTTCTCAGGAAGCAAGGGACAAGGCTCCCTCCAGCGCCCTCCTCTGGCGGGGCCAAGAACCCCTCGGAGTACAGAGGGCTAAGGAATCCGGCAGGGCTGAGGACAGGCCCCTCCCACATGCTAGTCCCCGTGACTCAGATCAGTGGGACCCAGGCTGAGGCCACCCGTTTTTTTGCAGTGGGCTCACGAGGCAGCAGCGTGGGCTTGTGCCTTTATTATTCAGCAGGCTCTGTGGGAGGAAAATTGTTTCCCGCTTTTGGCTGACAGGACCCCCTTCTGCACTTCCCAGTCTCCTCTCACACACGCAGCCCCAGCAAGAGTGGGATCCGAAAGCCTCTGGATCCAAGACAAACCTTCCACCCCTTCCTTTCTAGGGAGGACGTGAGCCAGACAGGGTCAAGTGCAGAGAGGAAGGGGAGACACCCAGACTCCACCCAGGCTAGGACTGTATTTCATCTAAGACACACGTTTGTTTTCACGCTTTAGTAACACCAAAACTGGGATATGTTTAACAGTGGATGCCTTACCCGGGTTTAATCAGCAGCAATTTTTTTCCCCATTCGTGGTACCTAACATAATGGTTACATTTTCACTGAACAGTATCTTAGGTTTGATGCAGCTGAGAGGCAATGCCCCATCACTACTGGAGATGGAGGAGGGGAGGGGACTGGAGCCAGGCCACCTCTCGGCACCTCCTGCAACAGCTTTTCAGGGCACAACATCAGGATCTAGGCCCTCTCAAGGCCTCCTGCAGGCAGATGAAGAGCAAAACCAGGTTCCGGAGCCAAATAGAAAATTATTTTTAGAGATTCGGGGCTGAGATTTGCTTCCAGGGCCCCGCAGACCTCATCTGCCGACGGCCACAAGCCTCCTTCTGAAGCCTAAATAAAAGTAGCTGGAAGCAGGTTCTGCTGCCTCGCAGCTGGGAGGATGTCAGAGATGTAAATGTGGGTGCAGACATTCTGGGGAAGAGGGCTTGGGGCTCTCTTTTTAAATCCAGGCCTTTTAAAGTGGTGACAGGCCTGGCAGTGTCTCCAGGTAAGATCAACCCTGCGGGGAGCCAGATGTTAAAATCCTGGGAACCAAGAAAGAGAATGCCACGAGGAGGGGGGAGGACGGGGGGAGGGGGGTGGGTGGCCGGGGCGGGGATAACTTAGGGCAGAGACTGGCATTCTGGACCTCTCCTGGGCCCCTGCAGCCAGGAGGCCCCAGAGGCAGACTCCCTGGGGGAGACTTGGTAAACTCCCAGATGGCCATCTGAGTAGACCCCTGGAGAAGGAGGTGGCAGATGGGTACAGTGGCGTCCAAACCTTGACAGCCAGGTGAGATTTCAACAAGCAGCAGAGACTGCAGGAAGGGGTAGGGGTGGGACAGAGGTGAGCCAGACCCAAAGGGAGACGCCAGGCGCTGAGGAGGCTGGAACACCGCTGGGCAGTATGTGCTTGCTTCCTTCTTGCCCTCTGACCCAGGCCGGAAGCCCCTCGCAAGGAGCCCTGGGAAGTGTAGTTCCCAGGAGAAAGAGCAGTCTGGCAGTACCCAACCCTGCCTGGCTCCCTAGCCCAGGCCAGACCGCAAGCTTTCGTTCACTCCACCAACATGTACTGAGCACCCACCGCAGGCCAGACACTGAGTGCTGGGGATTCAAGCAAACAGGCGAAAGTCCACACTCTCAAGAAGTCTATGTTAGAAATGTTATCTCTAGCCGGGAGAAACATGATAAAATAAGCATATAGAATGCCAGTGCTAAGTGCCGTGAAGGAAGAAAACAGGGTTGGCCTGGGAAAGGAGTGCAGCTTTCTGTAGTGTGAGCAGGGAAGCCCCTCTGAAAAGATTTGACTACAGCCCTCAGGAAATGAGGGAGTAGCCAGGAGGGTATCTGCAAGCAGTGTGCTTCAGGTTCAACAAGCCGTAGGTGCAAAGGCCCTGGGGCCGGAGCGAAGTTGGGATGGTCAAGAACTCTAGGAAGACTGGTGGCCAGAGTGGAGGGAGTTGAGGAGAGAGGAGGAGGCGGCCAGAGTAGGGAGAGGTAGCATCAGAGACTTTCTGGGCAAGGCTTTCTGGGCCATGGGAAGGACTCTGGCTCTCACTGTGAGTGACGTGGCGAACCTGTAGAGCGTTAAACAGAAGAGTGGGATCTGATTCTCGCTTTAGCAGGAGAAGAGACTGTAGGGGCCAAGGGGCTCTGGAGGCAATGGAGATCCACTAAGAGTCTCTTGCAAACTTCCAAGCAAGAATGATGGAGGTTGGATTTGGGTATATTTAGAAGGCAGAGCTGACAAGATTTGCTGACAGACTGGATTCAGGGGTGTTCCAGTTTCCTATTGCTACATAACAAACCACCCCCAATACTTGGTAACTTCAAACCACTGCAGTCATTTATTTTGCTCATGAGTCTGCAGTTTGGCAGGGCTCAACAAGGAAGACTTGTCCGCTGCCTGTGACATCGGCCACGCCGGCCTGACGGGAGGCGCGGGCGCCACTGCTGCCAAGGTGAGCCAGTCTCGGCAAGTGTGTGTGGACGTGGCTGCGAGCTTCGCCTGGGCTGCTGGCCCCAGGCCTCGGTTCCTCTTCACACCGCCCTCTTTCAGGGCTTCTTATAACACAATAGCGGGGTAGCAAGGAGACCAAGGAGGAGGTGCCTTGTGATCAAGGATCAAGTCCCAGAAAGTAATTCCACGGTCTCTTTTGGTGAAGTGAGTCACCAGACCCAGCCCTGACTCAGGGGAGGGAGATTAGATGCCTCCTTCATCTTTCAGTGGCAGGAGGAACATTGAGCCATCATTGATCAGCAGAGAAAGTCAGGGAGACTCCAGGATTTGGGGGCTGGGCCCCTTACCTCTGGATGGAGGACACCATGACATCCCAGTTATCTTACCCTCCAGATAATTGAGCCTCCAGAGACCCTGAGGCTGCCTGCCAACCTGCTGCCCAGTGCTGCCCGCTCTGGACTCTGGTGGGAACTCTGATATGCTTTCCCTGGTGATGAAGAGGGACAGGGAGTGGGGATTGGGGGAAAAGGGGTAGGGGGTGATACAGAGGCTGTGAGGGCACCTGGGGTGACTGAGGGGTCTATATTTCCAAGCCTGGTGGAATGTAGACCCTTCCCTGAAAACACTCAGGCACAAACTCTCATGTACCATGACTCTCCTGGGCAATATTGTTAAAATGCTGAAACTAGTACAGAAGGTCCCAGGCTGCAGGAGAGCGGGGTGGAGGTGGGGGGCATGTTGTGAGACTCCGCCTTTCTAACCAGCTCCCAGGTGCCCCCACTGCTGCTGGTCCACAGAGCCAGGGTCTGGTCGAGCCAGACCCGTGGCTTCCTAGGTGGACACTGCAACCCCGACACCCCGTCCCAAGGGCCCATCGCCCACCCCCACCCCGTGCTGCAGACTCAGACAGGAGCCCCAGGCCTGAGCATGTGCAGCGTCACCAACCACCCAAGGGGATGAGCTGTGTGACCTTGGGCAAGTTCCTTCTGTCTCTGTTTGCTCATCGGCAAAACCAGGGGAGACCTAGCAAGTGGGAGAGAGAAGAAAGGGTTGAGGGAAGAGGGGAGAGGAGGGGACAGGGAGGAGGGGAGGGGAAGGATGGACAAGGAAAGAGGGGAGGGCAGAGCAAAAGGGGGCAGCAGTTAAGGGACTTTGAAGACAAAGGGGTCTCGCTGAGAAAACAAGAATGAGGAGGGAAGTGATGGCCTGCGGCAAGGGGGTGGTGGATGTGGGTGTAAGACAGGTGGGCCGGGGCGGGAAGCGGCAGCACTAAGGGGCCTGCGGTCTCTCTCATCTCATCCCAAGCTCTCAGGCGCTGGGGAGAAATGAGATTCTAGCTGCAACTCTTCTGGGAAACATCTGCCTTTTCATTTATGAGGAAAAAGTAGGAAAATGACCGGGGGAGGCGCCGCTACTGTTTTTTTAAGCAACGCAGCAAAAATGTCACCGCTGGGAGCGTAAAGCCCATCAAGATGGTTAAGTAATAGCCTGGCTGCCTTCATCAGGCTCAGCTGTCCACCAGCCTCCCGTTCCCCGGGCCAGATTTCACCCCAGGGCCCTGCAGGCCAGACTTGCCTGTAAGCCCCTAATGAGCTGCATGACGGATGTAAAACCCCCACCTCCGTCTCACCCACAAGCCAGGCGCTTCTGATGCTCGACCCAGAGCTCGGGAGGCCTGGACCATCCCACCCCAGTTCCATAACACGACTCCAAGAAGGGCACCAGCACAAGACTGTTCCCGAACCCCTTTCTGGACCTCCAGGCCTGTGCCTTGCTCCAGCTTTCCCAGTCCACTCAGGGCACTGAGGGGACCAGAGCTGTCCTTGACATCAGGGGATGACCGTTTGAGGGTCTCCTTGAAGAGAGAATGATATCTGTGCCTTCCTGGGGTCCAACCCCCAGACGGAAATGCTGTCTTTGGATCTGTGCTGGAAACAGCTGTGTTGGGTAAGGCTAGCAGTGGGGAGAGAAAGGAGACAAAGGAATGACGTCAGCGTCCTGCCGAGGGTAGAGGTTGGCACCACAGTCCTCTAAAAGGGGCCAAGGCAGGGAGGGCGCAGCGTTTGCACAGGCTTCAGGGAGGGCTGTGTGCCCGCAGCCCCTGCCGAGCTCAGGTTGGGGGCTGGGCCCACCCGTACCCCATGCATGGGGGCGGGGTAAGGGGAGCAGCCTCTGCTGCACCTCAGCTCACACTGTACCTTGGCCTGGGGTGCCCTCTCCCTCCCGTGCAATTGTGAGTTTCCTCACCCTTCAAGGTCCAGCCCAGAATGCCACCTCCTTCAGGAAGCCCACCTTGAAGCCTCCAGCCTGCCGACTCCCACCTTCCCAACCTGTCTGAAGCCAGCTTGTGAGGGGAATCCTGTCCAGGGAAGAAATCCCACGGGGCCCTGAGCAGCACGGTCCACTGTGTTTCTCCAAATACATCAGAAGCCCCTTCAGGGCAGAGCCTGGCACTCACCCTGGCTCAAGCGTGGCAGGAGGGTCCGACTGGCCCCCTGGCTCTGTGCTCCGAGAGACGCTCCCATCCCACGCCCTTGCCTGTTCTCTTCCTCTCCACAGCCCTTCTCCCCGAAACTCTGTCTGCACAGTTCTTTGCTTATTATCTGCTTCTCTAGACTAGAATGTGAACTCCCATCAGGACAGCTGTTTTTGCCCAATTTCTTTATGGCTCTATCCATAGCCTATCTGGAATAGTACCTGGCACATAATAGGTGCTAAAGAAATGGTTGTTATGTCCCATTCTCTCCAAAGAGTTGAGTTTACGGGCCCAGGTCTTTCTTTACCTCGATTCACAGATGCGGGGACGTGAGCCATGGCGGGCAGTGCGTGGGATCGCGCAGGGAAGGGGTGAGCCCTCTTATGGCACTTTCGGGTCTTGCCCTTTCTCTTGAAAATCCAAAAACTGGTGGCATTTCCCCCAAAAAATTTCCTGTGTCTGGACTGCAAGCCCTCAAGAGAGCTCAGAGCACAGATTTCTATTGTTGCAGTTCATATATTAATATTTGCTTGGAGAAGGCAATGGCAACCCACTCCAGTACTCTTGCCTGGAAAATCCAGGGGATGGAAAATCCCATGGATGGAGGAGCCTGGTAGGCTGCAGTCCATGGGGTCTCTAAGATCGGACACAACTGAGCGACTTCACTTTGACTTTTCACTTTCATGCATTGGAGAAGGAAATGGCAACCCACTCCAGTGTTCTTGCCTGGAGAATCCCAGGGACGGCAGAGCCTGGTGGGCTGCCGCCTATGGGGTCGCACAGAGTCGGACACGACTGAAGCGACTTAGCAGCAGCAGCAGCAGCAGGGCATGTTTGGACGGCATGTAGAGAGCAACTGCCTTTTTGAGATGAGGGGAGTGTGGCGATTTGCCAAGTGTCACACAGCAAGTTAGTGGCCCAGGCAGAGCCCTGACCCCAACCCCAGCCTGGACCCCCTGGGGCTGGGGGGAGGACGCTGGTCATCAGGCCACCAACTCTCCTCCGCAGCCCACTGAGGCTGAGGAGGCAAAAGACAGGCCCTTAGCTCACCTGGGGTCTTGCTCCAGACTCCTGCAAGGGAGGCTGCACTTGGCCCCCCCCACTCCTGCCGGGACCAGGGGCCCCAGCACCCCTGCAGCTGTCTCTCAAGCTGGGACTCTAGCTGTTCTCTCCTGCAGACAAGAGAACACCTCCCACAAGCCCATGTGGCTGGAAGGGGCACCCTCTCTTAGAACTTCCATCTTGGCAAGAGTGCTCCCCGCCCTTCGCAGGCTCCCACTGGGGATGTTGATATGGAGGGAGAAGGGAACAAGGGATTTCTTTTTATTTATCCGTTTCGGTATGGTGAGGGATATTTAAAAGCCCATAGGGATGATTTTTAAAGTTTTTAAGGAAAGACAAGTGATCCGTGCATGGTGCAAATGGCAATTATCTATTCAACCTAACAAACATTAATTATGCCCCTACTGTGTGCAGGGAAAAATCTTAAAGAATAAGACCCAGAATCCCACTGGCTGGACAGGGAAGAGTCAGATGAAGAATGAGACAGACAGAACACTCCTAAGAAGGAGGGTCCTCACTGGAGCTCTTGGCAAGCACAATGGGAGCACAGGTGGCAATGAATCCCACCCGAGGCAGCAGGAACACTGCCAGAGGGAAGGTGGCATTTTGCCCAGCCTTGAAGGACCCAGCCAAGGGGACCTTCTTGAACAGAGCCTGAAAAAAGGTACTTGGGTGTTTAGGGAACTGGACCAAACGCCTGAAGTGCCAGGAGGCCTCCAGGATGGTGAGCAGAAGCCACTGGAGGTGAGGCGGAAAAAAACTGGTGGAGTAGGTGAGTGCAGGAGTCCCCGTCTGTGGAGCCAAGTGGCTGTGACTGCAGAGAGCCCTCCAGCTGAAGTAGAAAGGTGAGTCCCTCAGCTATTTCAGAAGGACATCTCAGAGGTAGGCGGGTCGAGTGGGAAGGAGGCAGAAAAGAGACACTGGAAACCAGAGAGGGGTGATGCGGTTCTGGGCTGGGGGACAGTGAGCGTGTGGACACGGAGAAGGGGCCTCGTGGATACCTGGCCTGGGGAAGAGAGAGCAGGGAGGAGCAGACCCGCTCTGAGGTTCCATCCTGGACACGGGGCTGCAGTGGCTCCACGTGTGTCCTGTGACCCCGCCCTACCTCCCCAGAGCCAACTGGTCCACGTCCAGGCCCGTGATCCAGCTGGTGGGGGGAGGGGCACCTGGGCGGGGATGGAGACCTGCTCCAGAATATTCCTTTGCAAAATATGTATAATTAAGGGCTCAGCCTTGATACTCTCCCCCTCCTGGTCCCAGCACAGGACTGGGCCCTCAGCATGGTATTCACTGAAAGGGAGGGCAGAAAGGGCTGGTGCTATCAGGGAGGGCTTCCTGGAGGAGGGAGTTGGTTTCAGATGGGCAGAGGGAAGGGCAGAGCCATGGCAGGAGCAGGGGGCCAGGCAGGTCCTTACTCCCGTCCCCCTCCAGCCCTCTCAGGAGAGGGCCCCAGGTTCGTCCTGCCCCTGTAGAGGGGCTCCGGCCGCCCCGCCCCTTTGCCCCCGGGCCGGTGCTCTCAGAGGGCAGTTCTGGCAGAGTCCAGCCTCTCTGCAGCGACAGAAAGGAGCTGAGGGAGCAGCCGTTGGCCTCAGGTCAAACTTCCAGTTAGCGGCCCTGCAGGGCCTCAAATCCAGGCCTCTTTCCCCTGTGGAGGTGATCAGGCCAAACCTCTCAGCCCACGTGGGTCACCAGGACAGCCCCGGGAACGCTGACTCGGGGCCCACAGCTGGGAGGCTCAGCTGACCTGATGCAAGGCCCCCCAGACGCCCTTCCAGCTTCAGCTGCAGGCCCCTTGAGGCCGGGAGAGGACGCTGGGGCTGGGGCGAGGGGGTCAGGAGACCTCAGGAACCTCAGCCCCAGGCCTTCCTAGCCCTCATTCTAGCTACCACCCACCTGGCCTGGGGGTCCTCCGAGCCCTCTGTCCAGAGTATCAGCCACAAGCTGCCAGGTGGTGGGTGAAGGGGAGTGGGGCCCCGCTGGCCTGGAACCAAGACCTCTCCCCATCTCCCCGGCAGCGGGTGCCTGAGTGGAAGCAACAGCGTGACAGGCACCCGCACCCAGACCTGAGGATCGATCTGTCGGCGTCTGGTGGAGGCAGGCGTGCAGTAGGATGCGGATCAGTCCCCCCCAAATGGGGATGAACCCCACCCTGGTGACCCGTCAGGCTGGGCGGCAGCAGGTAACACTGCCGCCAACTGTACCAAACCCTTCTCTCCCCAACCACACCCCCATCCCTCTTTCTCCCATCAACGCTGCCTAAGCCCCCCCACCCCCCCACACCCGGGTTTGGCCTTCTTTCTCCCTCTCCCTCCTGCCTGTCTCTCCCCGCTTGCCTCCCCCTCCCTCCTCCTCCCTGGAGGTTATTCCTGTGGGTTAACCCTCACCCTCCTCCTCTGTCCTCTTTTTGAACACCCCTGGGGAAGTTCTCAGGGAATATCAGCCATTGCCTTTGATGACAGAAAGAGACCTTGGCAGGGCAGGCCCTGGCAGGAGGACAGTGAAAACACAGCACAGGTGGACAGGCGCAGAACACCCCCATCCTCAGTGTTGGGGGGCAGGGCCTCCCACTGACCCCTTTGGGCCCCGTTTCGTGAATTGCAGCAATGAGAAGAGACAGGATGGAGAAAGCAGAAGCCGGAGAGCTAAGAGCTGTTGGCACAGCCCACAGGGAGGATTCGGGTGGGCAGAGAGAGAGCTGGACTGACCTCAACTCTCAGTCGCAAGAGCAAGCGAGCCAGCGCCCAGAGCCACATCCTGGTGGGGGCGGGACCTGGGCAATCCACCTTCTTTCTTGAACCTGGAAGAGTCTCGTCTGGCCTGCCTAACGCGACACAGCAGGTGGAATCAGGTCACAAGGGCACAGGCGGCCCACCACCCGCACCACACAGGTAGCCACATGTGGCAGGTCCTTAGCAGGGTATGCCCAGTGCCCCTCCCACCACACCTCCAAGCAGCCCTGAGCCCCTGAGTTTCCAGTCTCCTGGGGAACCTTGGGTCATGTCACCCCCCCCCGTCAGTCCCCCAAGACCCATCCTCAACCCAAGAACCCCAGCCCCCAGGAAGCTGTCAAATTCCATCAGAGGTTCCCTGCATCGCAGGCCAGCCAAGCACAGCCTACAGGGAACCTAATGTTCTGCATGCTTGTGCTACCATGCTGATGCTATTGTGGTGAATAAATTCCAAAAGGATCCAAAGCGTACCTTAATCCATGGTGGGTTTCATCCTCATGAATTTCCTACACGGTGACTGGGTAACCAAAAACACAGTTGAAAGTTTTTGTTTTCAAACAAAGTGGTGCTGCTTATTTTTCTCTTTTCAAACTTTTGTATCATGGAGAATTTTTTAAATACACAAAAGTGCAAAGGATCTAATGAAAGCCCAGGTGCCCTTTCTCCAGATCAACTCAGTCTTTGCATCCACGCCCCAGCCATGCCCCCTCCCCTTTTATTGTGAAGGGAATCCCAGCCATGGCATCATTCCATCTGTCAGCATTTCAGTGTAGATCTCTAGAAGATGAGGACCCTTCACTTGTAAACAAAATCATAATGTTGCACTTGACGGTAATTCTCTCATATCCCAGTCCGTGTTCGAAACTGTCGGAAGTGTTCTATGTCAGACATGGATCCTTATCCTTGAAAAGTCAGGCAGCCACGGCCTTCATGTCTTCCTATCGCTGGGCTGTAACTGGGCCTTGGTCTCCATCGCTCCCCTCCTCCAACAAGCTGAGGCCAGAAACCAGGTCAAAATCCTCCTCTCTCCCCAAACCCACAGAGGGGAGCGGGTCAGGACCAGCGCTGAGGGGCCCACAGTGGACACTCCTTAAACACGTGTTCAGTTGCCCTGAACTGGACTTCTGCGCTGGAACACAGCTCAGGGAGACAGTGATGAGCAGAGAGCAGCCCGCCTCTGAGCAGCAGCAGGCCCACCAGGAAAGGACCCAGGTCCAGACATGGGGTCGGGGACAGAGTCCGTTTCCCCCTTGCTGTCCAGAATAGGGTTGCATCCCCAGCCACTCTCCTGCGGGGTGGGGGCAGGGCTCACCCACTTAAACTCTCCCCAACTCCCCGGGGCCCTGTGAGAAGCTATTCCAAAGTACCCTACTCTCTACTCGGCATCTAAAGGCCACCTCCTCCAGGGAGCCCTCCAGGAGCCCACCTACCATTAAAAGCCCAGCAGCCTTTGACCTCTCGTCCTCCAGACCGGCCCACTCTTTACTGTGGATCACTCACTGCAAGCTCCTGAAGGATGGGGGCTGTGCCTTGTCTCTCCCACCTCCCCCACCGCAAGCTCTCAGTAACTACTCGCAGCTGAACGAGGAGCAGCCTCTTTCCACCCTGACATGTTTCTTCTCCATCCCACCCTTACTTATTCTCTCCACCCCTTGGCCATTTTCTCGCTTTTTAAACCAGGCTTCTCAGCCACAAATCTGTTCATTTCACAAGCTGTAATTAAGTGCCACTGTGTGCCCAGGGCAGGGCCAGACCCTCAGGGCTTAGAGAGAGGAGGTGGCAAGGTCAGCGGGGTGCAGGGCAGAGGACAGTGTCACACCTTGGTCGGCATGACTGCCTGCAGCTTCTCCAAGCCCTCCACGTGTTTGGAGACTCAAGATTCCCCACGAGGCCTGGATATGCCACATACCCAGGCATTTGCAACTCAAAAGTCAGACACTCAGGCCTGCCCTTGGCAGAGATGACTATTAAATTGCAAAAACATTTTCACATCCACATCTCGTTAAACCTCAGACTGACGCAGGAGTAGAGCAGGGTTCGATGGGGTTAACAGGTCTAGCTGTTGATGGGTGAAAGGAAGATACAGAGAGGGTGTGCCTTGCCCAAGGGGCACACAGCAACTCAAGGACGGAGAGCGCCTAGATGGAAACCCAGCCGTCCACGCCCCACACAGCTGGCCTGCAGGGACCGCCCCACTGACCAGAGACCTGGCCCCACAGCCCAGCTGGGCGCAGTCCTGCCCACAGTCACCGGGGAAAGCCTTCCTCCCTCCTGTCTTTGGGGTCAGAGAGGTGGGAGGGGCGTCCAAAACCCTGCTCTTTGGCCTTCTTTTCCCCCAACTCCTTGTGTTACAGTTGAAGTAACCGAGTCAAAACAGGGACACACCTCAGCCTTTACTGAACACCTTCCACATACACCAGATTCCCTGCCCCCAGCGTCTAATTAACACTCACACAGCCCCAGCAAGGCTGACCCTAGGATCCCCATGGTTCACATGAAAAGGCATTTTTATCCAAGCTGAGCCCCAGTATTTCTGCAATCTCAATGGCCAGAATTGGGAACAGACTAATGTGTCAAAGCTGTCAGCAATGCTCTGATCCATGTTATGGAAAGAGAGCTCATTTGCTCTGTGGGAAAATAATTTAGCAGGTTTTGGTGTAAAAGTGCAGCCAAACTGCTCTTCTTGACGAGAAGATGGAGCTGAGAAGCACCCGATTCTGGAAGCAGAATGGCGTTCCTCTCCGCCTCTCTCCCCTTCCCCTATCCCTCCTCTCCCCCGCCACCCCGCCCCGCCCCGTGTCCCTCCCCGTTGTCCCTCTCTCTGTCCCCCTTTCTCTCTGTGTCCCTTCCCCCGCCCCCTCTGTCCCCACCAGGCCAGCCGAGGTCAGGGCCTGGGCCCTGGATCACAGGGCTGTGGCCAAAGACACTCTCGTTAAGGGTATGAGCAGGCCTCAGGGCATCAAGTCCAACTAAAGTGAGAGCCGCCCAGAGCGGAAGGGCTTGGGGAGATGTCCACAGAGTCACAGGGCCTTCAGACCCCGGAATCAGGGCACCTGCTCACCCATTTTACTTTACTGCTAGCTAAGCCCCCAAGGAAATCTTGCTTAAACTCTGCAGCTTAGTCTTAGCCAGGCTTTGCAAATTATGGAAATTAGGATCCTGTCGGAGCTTGGAGGGGTGGGGGTTGGGGAGGAGGGAATTGGCCTGAAAATGTCCACAGTGGGGAGGTGACGGGTAGAGCCCAGGAGCGGGCACCATTCGGTTAATTGGTGGGGGACCTGCCACCATGGGTTGCAGGACACTTTGGAGAGGGTTCTGGGGAGGGCTGGGCTTCCTGAGCACAGGGGAAGGAGCTCAGAGCATCATATGGGCATAGAAGGGAGCCCAGTCCCTGCAGGTTCCCCATAAGAGTGAGAGTCTGGTTCCTGCTAGGCTCCCCAAAGCCCCTGCTCCCCCTGAAATAAAGAGATGAAATAAGAAGGCAGCTCTGCTGGCTCAGCGCTCCCCATTCCTCATTGAAATCGGCTCCCACTCTGGGCCAAGTGAGTGGCTGGCCAAGTTCCCTTGGGTCCCTATCTCCTTGCCTCTCAATCAGAGGCTCCTCCACCAGTGAAGGGATCCCAGGTTCTTAGCAGGGGGGCAGCCTGCCCTGACACGTGTCTGCCTTCCGCATCAGCTCTGATTGACTTTTTACTTCCCTGCTTGTCCAAGCAATAATTAGGATCCCCTTTTTCCATATTAAGCAGCTGCTGTCATCACCACTTCACGGTCCTCCTAATCGCATTTGTCCTCCTTCTCTTTATCCTGGGGGCAGGCTCCTGACAAGTCTGGCAGAAGGACGTTGGAGAGGGAGGCTGGGGGTGCGGGGGTGTGGGGTGGCTTTCTTAGAATATGACAAGGCCGGCTGTGACTTCCAAGGTGGGCCTGTCCAAGATGGAACAGAAAATCACATCCAGTCTCAGCAGGGAAACTAGTAGAGATCCCCATGACGCTGTGGCCCCCAACTCACCTGTCCCTGATGCCCTGATGCCCCTCCTAAGAGATTTAGCCCTTTGAAAAGGGCATGTTATGAACATAAATGTTTCTGCAGGCAGACTAGTTAAACTGCCCGTGATTTCCAGTAGACACCTGCCCTGATCCCTGCCTGCCGTCGCCTGCTCAGCTCTATCCCAGCAGCTACTCCCAGAAAACTACATTTCCCAGGCTCCTCGTCTGCTGGCTTCCTGTCAGGTTCGGCCAATGAAAGCCTCTGGCTGGAGACTGGTGGGAGGAGGTGAGGAGCACCCCTCTCTCTGATTGTGGTCTCAGCCTGTGGCTGCTGATGTGGCCCCGTCTCTGCTGTGGCCTCAGCTTCCCCAGTTTGTCCCCTTCACAGTTCCAGTTCCAGCCTTGGGCAGCCCCTTCCCTACATTCCCAGCTCCTACCTGATCCCCCCAGATCCTAGGCTGGTACCGTCACCTCTTTCCCTTGTCCCTGCTCCTAGGCTGGGGCAGATTCCTGCGATCGGCAATCTCTGGGCTGTTTCCCCATCTCCTGTTTTAGCTCTACCAGCACCTCTGTAACTGGTTTTGCATATTCTGTTTCCTCTATTGAAACTACCTGGCCAAAGTTCTTTTTTTTTTTTTTTTTTTACCTGGACCACAACTTGCACAGCACCTTACACTTAAAACGTTCAAGGTGTATGGGAGTTAGTTACTCAGTTGTGTCTGACCCCTTGTGACCCTATGGACTATAGCCTGCCAGGCTCCTCTGCCCATGGAATTCTCTAGGCAAGAATACTGGAGTGGGCTGCCATTTCCTTCTCCAGGGGATCTTCCAGACCCAGGGATCTAACCCATGTCTCCTGCAGGCAGTCTTGTGCATTGCAGGCAGTTTCTTTACCGAATGAGCCACCAAATGTTCAACGTGGAACCATTAATTCCACCTCCCAGACATTCATCTCTTCCTTCCTCAGTCTTATCCAGCTCTATAAATACCTCCACTGTCCACACAGCACAGCACTCGAGTCAGAAAGCTGAACACCCTCCTTGTTTCTTTTGTCCATACATCCAATTTATTACCAAGTCCTTTTGCAAAGTATGTATCCTAAACCCTTGGTTTCCATCAACGTCATTGCCTCTCACCTGGCCTGGAGCCTCCAAAGTGGTGTCCACATTTCTTTTCTTTCCTTTCACCATCTACTCTCTGAATGGGCTTTTAGAAACCAAACTCAGATCCTGTCCTCCAGCCCCCTGCCTAAAACTTCTCAGTGGACCTCATTTGAATCCAGACTCCTGTCCAGGCTCAATCAGGATGTGTCCATTCATATATAACATCATCTGTTCCTGGCAAAAGCATAAGGAAAAAAAAAAAAAACGCTCTGCTGGAAGAGACCTGGGCCCTCAGAATTGACGACAGGAGATTCTAGGTTTGGAAAACGGGCACAAAGCCACTTTTGGTAGCACAGCCAGGTCAGAACATGCCCAAGTCTGCTGGGCACCACATCCCCCATCACTGCCCAGAGGGAGTCTGACTTTCCTCCCAGCTTTGGCTACTTGAGACTCAAAGTCTAAAGCAGGAGGGAGGTGTCAGCCAAACCCACTCAAGTGCCATAACCTAGTCAAGAGAGAAAGAATCTAGCTATCTGCCTTTTGTTGCTCAGCCCACCCCTGCCCCCGCCCCCCCCCCACAAAAAAAGAGTGGGTGAATGCTGGGCAGACAAAGCATGATAGAGACCCACAGGTGGCCTTCAGGCACTACATGATCCAGCTTCCGCTTCTTCCTCATCCCCAGCTTATCCACCCCTCACCACCGCCCCCTGGGGTTCACTCCACACCATGCTGACCTGTCAGTTTCTAGAACATAGTCAAGCTCCTCCTTCTCTCTGTGTTCCCTTTCAGGGCTGCCCCTCACAGAGGAGTGGTGACTTGTGACCCCAGCTGCCCTGCATCTCCCAGTTCCCCTGCTGGAGGGGTGAAGGAGCTCATCCTATGTCCAGCAGGTGCCCAGGCCGTGCTCCAGTCCGTTGTGGTGTGACCCTCATCCAGCCTCGGGGGCAGCACGTTTTTTCTGAGTCAGTGTTGCCAGGGCCGCTTAGGGCCTCCCCTCTGAAAAGGAGCACCCTTGGGTGCCTGCCGAAGCCTCCTCTAGGCCCAGCATCTTCTCCCAGAGGCGAAGCCCATCCCCAGTGGGCATGGGCACCCAGTCCCTCCAGTCCCTTCTCCCCAGACGCGCCTCCCTCCTCCCCCTGCCTCCCCCCACCTCTTCACCACCAACAGCTGCAGGATCTCAGAGCCGGAGAGCATAAGAGACAGGTGCTTGTCTTTGGTTTTATTCTTTTAAGAAGAAAAACAATGAAAGAGACAAACCCTAGGAAATCAAGTGGGGGAAGAAACTCAGCCCTGCATTCTGGGGAAATGTTAAATCAGCGAATTGACATGCCGGAGATGGAAGTGGAACTGCGGGGTGGAGCCTGTCACACCCGCGCCTGCAGCGACAGTGTGGAGATGGTGGGGGATGCAGGCAGGGCTGGCTGGGGGGCTTGACGTCAGTGCCCCATTCTGCAGTCTCCTGAGCTTCCTCCCCCATGGCTCTCCCTCTTGTCAGCCCCTCCAACTCACAGAACAGGTTGTCAGCCCCTCCCCACCACCGCATCCTGTTTAAGTCCCCTACACCCCTCATCATTTAGGAGAGTGCTCCCTAGTGGTGGTGTGATATGGATTTATAATAAGAAATACACCTTTGCCTCCCCCACCCCCCAACTCAAGGGGGGCATTGTTTTTTTTATAATATTTGGTCTTTTGTCCTCTGTTCCTGAACAGCCCCCTGCCTGAGCCAGAAAGGTGAAGAGTCTTGTTATTCATAACAAGTCGCTTTCAACCAACCTGAGTTTATGTTAATGAAGTGACTTTTGGAAACCCTTAAGCATGGGGGCTGGTTGCCAGGGGAACCAACTGCATGATTTGAGGGTTGGCACTTTCTGCCCCTCCCTGCCCCTACTCCAGGGAGGCAAGAGGGGCTGGAGATGGAGTTCAATCGCCAGGGCCAATGATTTAATCAATCATACCTGTGTAATGAAGCCTTCATAAAAAAAATCAAAAGGACAGGATTTGGAGAGCTTCTGGGTTGGTGAACGCAATACACACTGAGAGTGGTACACCCCATTCCACGGGGACAGAAGCTCCCAGACCCCACCCTGTGTTGTGTGTCTTTATCCGGTTGTTCATCCGTATCCTTAGACACAGAATCATTTTCTGGTGTTGGAAAAAATACAGGTAGTGCTGAGGTGGACTCAGCAAGAGATTGTGGCCTCCTTGGCTTTTTATAAATCACTCCTTTCAAGACCGTGTGGATGGGAAGTGGCCCTCCTGTCCTTCTCTGTCCTAGGGAGAGTTTGGCCCTCTGGGAAGTGAACTGCATTCCTGTTTCCAAGGCCCTGAACCCATAGTCCTCTAGTCATTGACTATGACCATGGATCTACTGGACACAGGAGGATTTCAAGTGGGTTAAGTTCTCAGGGGAAAAAAAGTGGAGAAAGAGATGTGTGACATCTCTGGAGAGGGACCCATCTGATGGAGCTACTCACTGCTAGGCTGTGAGATGAGGTGTGGGGGAGGAAGCAGAGAACCCCTGGGGAAGGGGGCAGAAATGCAGAGCAGCAGCCAGAGAGGTGGAGCAGTACTGCCCCCTGGGTACCTTCAGGGTACCCCTCCATAGAACCCAAGCTGGGCCCAGGCCTGGAGCCGTCATGCAGGACCTCTGGGTGGCAGCTTATGAGATGGAGGGAAGGGCCTGCTGCCCACACCACGCAGTTACCACCACACCCAGAGTGTTTAAACCTCTAATGAGCCATCTCATCCCCACACAGCATCTGCCCATGTAGTTCTGTGGGAGCCTGGCCTCACTAAGCAGCTGAGAGTCATTTAGGACCGAGTGGGAGCATTCTCTTTGGCACCGTGCAGAGCCTGCTGTGATGAGCATTGAGGGAAAATGATGAAGGGACAAACTGAACCTCCGGCATGGGCCTGACCAGGCCAGAGCCTGGGGGAAGGAGCCAGGCGTGGCTGCCAGGCCGGCTCTTCTTTTCAGGGCCCCTCTCCTTGGACCCTACCCACAACAGGAAGGTCGCTGTTCCGAATCTCTTGTTCTCCCAGCTACTGTCAGGGCCATTCAACCTCACTTTGCTGCTGAGTGCCCTTGAATGAGGGGTAATCATTCCAGAGACGCAGCAGGCAATGTTTTTCTGCCCTTAGGGGAAAAGGAAAATATGTCCAAGTCCATTCGTTTAAACTATTCAGCCCTCTAAGTTCCAAAGCTGCCCTTCCAAAGCCGGAGTGGCCAGGGAGCCTGGTTAACTGAAGCTGCCTGGGCCTTCAGTACCACGGACAGCGCCCAGCCTGGCGCCACCACCACAGGTTGGAGGACGGGCAGCCAGTGACGCTGGGCCTAAGAAAACCCCATTCCTGAGGCCCTGGGAGTTTGTCCTTTTCACCACCGCTTGAGGGGACATCGGATAAGGAATGTCACCGCCGGGGCCCAGATGCCTGGTAATCAACCATTTTCAGTGCCCTGCATGGAAAGGCAATTAAAACAAGAATTAAAAAGCCATAGCATCATTTAAAATCCAATAACACGACTGGCCTGAAATGTGTCCTCAGTCTCTGGGGAGGGTGGAGGTGGTGTGTGGGGAGGTGTGGAGGACAGAGAGCTGTGGTGATGAGAGAAAAGAGTTGGAAAGGGAGAAAACGGTGGCGTGGGAACAGAGAAGGTTGCTGAGCCTCACATGCCTCTCCCCCAAGTAGCCAGAGCCTGCTCACCCCACTCCCATCCCGCCCTGCCTGGGAAGCCCTCCCTGATGACTGGCCTGAAGGAAGTCCCCTCCCCTGGAGTCCTCTGGCCTACTCCCCTCTCATGGAGTTCAGCTTTGATTCCTGGCCATGTGTGCTCCTTCTCAGCCAGAGCATGTGCTTCCGTGGGAATGGACTGTAATTACATCATCAGTCCACAGTCTTGCTCCCCCATCCCCTCCCAGCAAGCCCATCCCTACACTGAGAATAAGAAAGACCAGAATCCTCGCGAGCCTGTGTGTTAAAACACAAAGCGAGTCTGGCCATTTCCCCTTTTTGTTTTCAGTAACTTAAAAGGGTCCGTGCACATCCCTTCATGTAAAAGCTCTGAGTTTGCTCTTCACTCCAAAGAGACCCAGAGAATTTCCAATCTACTAAGATGACGTTAACCCTTTTCACATCAAATAAAGCCCTCCTGCAGGTAATCTTCCTGTCACAAGCTGACTGCCTTGATGTGACTTGGAAGTGAGTGGGGATACTTGGCTCCTTTCATTTTCCCTCCTCCTTAGTAAAATCCTAAACCAGGAGGATTCGAGTCTGATAGGAGCTGTTCTTGCAATTTATGCCTCCTGTCCCTTGGGAGCTAACTCGTGTCTATTTTAAATAAATTCCCTCTTTTTTCTCTCCTTTTTACAAAGGACAACTGCAAATCTTCTCTGAAGATGGCTTTCCTTTGGGGTGGAATTCAGTTCTGACAGTCAAACATTCACAAGACAGGCCCTGAGTAAATAATGATTAAATGGATTATCTCTGTGACTGGGTCTTGTCTGAGACCTGGGGGTATTCCTTCAAAGTCCTGCAGTATTTTAGGCTGCAGTTTCCCAATAACTTTGTTGCTCTTTCAAGAAAAATAATATTCCAGGGAGTGGAAAAGGAAAAGAGAGATGAATGCTGCCATGGGGGGGATGAGGGTGAGCTCTAACAGCCCTGTCTTCAGGCTGTTCTGGGCAGTTTGTCCTTGTTTTAGGTCTAGGTAAGAGTAGCTAGGGCTTCCCAAGAAACCCCATGGACAGAGGAGTCGGACACAACTGCTAAACAGCAACAACAAAGAGTCGCTAAGGGCTTCCCTGGTGGCTCGGGGGTAAAGGCTCCACGTGCCAGTGCAGGAGACATGGGCTCGGTCCCTGGGTCAGGAATATCCCCTGGAGAAGGAAATGACAACCCACTCTGGTATTCTTGTCTGGGAAATCCCATGGACAGAGGAGCCTGGGGGGCTACAGTCCATGGGGTTGCAAGAGTCAGCATGACTGAGCAACTAAACAAGGACAACAGGAGAAGTTAAGGCTTGCCAGTATCTGAACTGCTCTCTCCAAATTCATTTTCTTGCCAATGTCCTGAACCCTGTGGTTTGAACCCAAGCATGCCTCGGTCTCGCCCTGTTATCCCGACTGGGATTTTAGGACCTGCCCATTGGCATGTCCTTCACTTTGATGTGGTGCACCATAGACTTCAAGGGTTCAGGACCTGAGACCATGCTCACCGTCAGGGGAGACCAGGTCTCTGCTTAGCCAGACATCCATGAAGAGGCTGGAGCTGTGAATACAGAGTCCTCTAGCAGTCAACAATGCCCCCTGAATTCCTGAGTGAATTCACCCTCCTATACACTTGCCCAGACCCCACTGGCCACCCAGCCCAAGTACTGGACAACAAAGGAAGCAGAATTCCACCCCCTCCTTTCCCTGCCATTGCAGAGCGGGCTGATAAGAAGGAGCCTGCCTGACGGCCACAACTGCCAATGGCAGAGGCTGCCTGTGGCCCGCCCCTCCCGTTAGCAGCCGTTGGCAGCCCCCCAAATCCAAAGAGCATCAGCCCAGCAGATGTGGGGGAGTCAATGACTGAGGGTCACTGATGCAATGGAAGAGAAGTTTGGACAGCTAGCGCCTTTTACCTGAATCTACCCTGAATTAGGCTGGCATTTGAAATGACTTTGGCTCCCTTCCACACGGCATAAAACCTATACCAAGACTTCTTCTTAAACATGAGAGCACGAACTTTCCTCAACCACCGGCTTCCCTAATCATTTATGAAAATGTGTCAGCTGTCCTTGCCTCCTTGTTCTAGCTCTTCGTGCCCTGGGATCAGAGAGCTGGGAGCTGCCTGCCTGGAAGGGGTTGAAGAGAAAGGACATGCTTCAGCTTACGAGAGGCCAGTCTTTCCTTAAAATGAATTTGTCACTTGCAAAGTCATCTGCTTTCTCTTCACACACATCCATCATCCCCATGAAAATATAAATACATATAGTTAAAATTCAGTAAAAACATGGCCCAGTGTCACCAGGCTCACTTCACAGAAGGCACAGACTCCATGGCTGCCCAGGTCACAGACCCAGCTCTCAGCTAAACCTGTACGGTCCCTGGAAGAAAAGTTATGTGACCTCTTCTTCTTAGAGTTTTACAGCAGCAGCTTTCGTGATAAACCCCCATAAATAGAAAGGGAACCCAGAAGCAAGTTGGTGACTGCAACATTTCTAGGAGTATATTAACCACCTGGGGATGTATTGACCAGGAAGTCGGCAGGAATGCTGTTGTAAAACTCAGCCGAGTCCCCAGGTTCTGTGCACAGTCAATAGTCCATGAGGCTGAACTGAACAGAATAGCATCTTATCGGATTGTTTTGGGTCCAAGTTGTGGGCATCCTGTGGACTCCACGGGAGACCAGAGATATGGGAATGTTCATTCAAGTAGCAGA
Organism: Bos indicus; assembly: GCF_029378745.1. Taxonomy (NCBI): domain Eukaryota; kingdom Metazoa; phylum Chordata; class Mammalia; order Artiodactyla; family Bovidae; genus Bos; species Bos indicus. Next base: position 9,439,878 of record NC_091782.1, on the reverse strand, counting down.
TGTAACACACAAACAAGAAACTCGACAAATCAGAAGTTAATTCAGGGTCTCCCCTCTGCATGTTCGTGTTTTCCTCTCCACCGGCGCTATTTCTCTACCAGGGGTTCTTGGTCTACGGTGACGTCTGCTCTATACCATTTCTCAATGAATAATTTGGGTGTTCTGAAAAAGGACCCTGAGCCATAGAAGGAAAAGCATAAAAATACCCCCACGGGTCACCAAAGCCTGTGTCTCCTGGGCCAAGGCACAATCATTGCCTAAAATACATCTCTTGGTGCTTTGCCTGCCCTAGTTTTAAATGCCATGCCCATCAGCTAGGATTTTTGCCCATGAGCCCAGTCACACAGCTCCGTGGGGGGACATCAAGGGCTTAGAACCGAAGGGGTAGCAGCAGCTATCCTTCCCCTCAATCACAGCTCCTACACTTGAGAAGCTGTGTTCTTTGCCTCTCCTTGGCCTTGGCTGAAGCAGGGCACATTTAATTCTTACCACTGTCCTGGGCATCTGACCTTAGGAAACCTTTCATTTTACATTTTGATGCCGTAAGCTTTGGCACTCTCATCAATCCCAGGCTATTTCTGATCACCAGAACTCCGTCATCCTCTACAAGGCATCCTCTGCCTCTTTGAGGGCATTGTTTGAGCCTCCACGCCTCCCCCGATGGGCCCCCGGGTGCAGATTTCCTCCTCTGCCAGCCCCTCCCTGCCACCCACATCTTCTGTGTGTGTCCCCGGGGCCTCGATGACACACGTCCAGCAGTTCACCTGCCCGTTTCCAGCTCATAGTTCTAACCTCCCGACGTCTCCTTGCATTAGGTCTCTGTGCGACTGATGTTTGCTCCATCTCCCAATTTAGTCTCAGCTGCAGATTTAATTAACATGCTGTTGCCTCCCTGTTCCAGGCCATTAATGAAGATGTTATGGCAAGTAGCCGGCAAACAATATTTTCAAGGTCATGAGAAGGGAACGCTATGCTGCTAATACCTCTGCCCAACATGGGGGAATGAGGCAGTCAAGTGCCCACATACGGTTTGAGTCATTTCCTCTGGGTTTTGGGAACTTCCTTTCTCGGACTCGGGTTAGGTTTTCACGCCTCCCCTCAGCCTGGCCCACTGCACATCCGGGGCAATTCCCATTTGGAGAATGAAGAACATCAGATTATGCCTTCGTTTTATTTTTGGCCAGTTTCTAGCAGGAGAAACAGCCACTAATTGCACCTTTGGAGGGAGAGACGGGACACACGATAAAGACAAAGGAGTCGTTATCAGGCTTGTTAGCCAGCCACCTCTCCATCCTTGAAGCATAACCGTGACAGGGGCAATACACACTGAGGTCAGGGCAGCTGACAGCAAGGGGAGCCCAGGCGTTCCCGCTGAGTTGGTTCCTAAAGGGCTGACCCTCAGGATCTGCAGCCTGGACAAGAGGCCCCTTCGTCCTTGCGGACGTGGGCGCTAACCTTGTTTGTGACCCCCTTGCAGACCGTGAGCCCCCTCCCACGCCCCCTTCCCACTAGTCTCCCCCACCTCTGCATTACAAGGAGCAGCCCTCTATGAAACCCCACTTGTCTTCCTTCCACACCAAACTGCAGATATCACAGCGTAACCCTGCAAATTGCTTGGATCAGAAGCATTGAATCACAGGAGCGATTCAGGATAATGCTATTTACGCCCAGAAAATTGATCCCGGGTTATTTACTGTTTCCAGCACTTCCCTTCTCCCCATCTCTCACTGCAGGCCTGTCTCCGGTTCCCAGACTCCTAATCATTTCTCAGACAGAGTGTCTTGAAGGTGTCTCTGGACCGGAGCCCAGACTGGCCCAGCAGAGTGTGAAGGGGTGGGGGGAAACAGCTTCACATTCCCCCCCGTGCTTGGCAGACAGGCTTGGCTCCCCCTACCATCCCAGCTGCAGTCCTTCTGGGGTCCAGATCTGGCCTCCCCAAACCTCAGAACACAAGAGAACCACATATGCGTGTCGCCGTCAGTCGGCTGGGACTGCATCGTGGTCAGATGACTTGCCAGAGAGATGGGTTAGGGAGAGCCACAGGTTTGGAGAATTTGTACCTGGCCTCTGTTATGGCCTGCCCCAACTGTAAACATTCACATGCTCACCAAACACTGAGAGGTGAAAAAGCACAGTGGATTCTGAAGCCAGGCTCCTGAGTTTGAATCCTGGTCCTGCTGTTTCAATAGCTGCATAATGTTGGGCCAGCTGTTTAACCTCAGTGGGATAATAGCCACACCAGCTTCATAGAGCTGTGAGACCATCTAAAAACTAACACATGTGGTGTCTGGCCGATATTTATTACGTATCAAACATCTTTCACACTCCAGACACTGTTAAGGTCAGGGGTCAGCAAACTTTTCCTGTAAGGTCCAGATAATAACTATTTTTGGCCTTGTGGGTGACAATGTCTCTGTCACACCTATTCAACCCTGCAGCAAAGCAGCTCCAAAGCAGCCATAGACTATAAACAGAGAAGGAGTACGGCTGTGTTCCAATAAAACTTTATTTATAGACACAGAAAAGTGAATTTACTATCAATTCACCTGCCACTAAATATTATTCTTCTTTTGATTTTTTAAATTATTAAAAATGTAAAAACTACTCTTAGCTCACAGGTTATATAAAATTAGAGGGCACGTTGGATTTGACCAATATTGGCTGGTCCCTGGTCGAGGCGCTGGAGATGCAGATGCTGACATGTCTCACACAGAAGCCCGGGAAGGGAACCCAGGGAAGGGTTCCTTCACAGCCCTCAGGTCACTTTGCGCCCGCCATGGTCTCTGACATTGTCTTAAAAGTACCTCTTGAGTGGATGAACCTAGAGCCTATTATACAGCGCGAAGTAAGTCAGAAAGAGAAAAACAAATATCGTATATTAACACATATATATGGACTCTAGAAAGATGGTGCTGATGAACCTGTTTGAAGGCCAGCAGTGGAGATGCAGACAGACCAGCCCTGTGGACACGGCGGTGGGGGATGGGCAGAAGAGGCCGGGACAGACAGAGAGAGGTACCAGAAACAGGTACCAGAAACAGGTACCTTCAGTTCAGAGCAGCTCAGCTGCTCAGTCATGTCCGACTCTGCAACCCCGTGAACCGCAGCACACCAGGCCTCCCTGTCCATCACCAACTCCTGGAGTCCACCCAAACTCATGTCCATTGAGTTGGTGATGCCATCCAGCCATCTCATCCTCTGTCATCCCCTTCTCCTCCTGCCTTCAATCTTTCCCATCATCAGGGTCTTTTCAAATGAGTCAGCTCTTCGCATCAGGTGGCCACAGTATTGGAATTTCAGCTTCAACATCAGTCCTTCCAATGAATTTTCAGGACTGATCTCCTTTAGGATGGACTGGTTGGATCTCCTTGCAGTCCAAGGGATTCTCAAGAGTCTTCTCCAACACCACAGTTCAAAAGCATCAATCCTTTTGAGCTCAGCTTTCTTTATAGTTCATTACCATATGTAAAATAGATAGCCAGTGGGAATTGGCTGTATGACTCCAGGAACTCAAACCAGGGCTCTGTGACAACCTAGAGGCGTGGGATGGGGTGGGAGGTGGGACAGAGGTTCAGGAGGGAGGGGACATATGTATACCTATAGCTGATTCATATTGATGTATGGCAGAAACCAACACAATATTGTAAAGCAATTATCCTTCAATTAAAAATAAATAATTATTTTTTAAGTCCCTCTTGAAACAGGGGCAGTGAGACTCTGATCAGGCCAAGGTTAAGAAATGGCAGTTCAGTTCCAAGCCCTGGCATTCTGTGCCCTAATTCCTCTGAGATAAATCTTGGACTCCAGAGACCCAGTGCACAAGTGAGTCACCAACACAGCATGCTAGAGGAGGTCTAACCTCGCATCAGGAATAGAACACAGAGACCCAGCTGGTGGGAAGCCCTGCTGAATGGGGAGTTTAGAGGATATCTGGGTTGGGTTTGAAGCACTGCAAACATCTGTTTTTTCTGGAGGGCAAAAGCCAGAGCTGACTGAAGAATGGCAGGTAGGGGCTCCTGGTTGGGAAGCAGTCCCCCTCCCAGATGTTTGGGGCAGCCTCTCTGGAAGTCACTAATGACCAACAAGGTTCACCTAGGGAATGGCCTCTGCCCCCCAGACTCTCGGGACCTCAACCCTGTCTGCCCAGCCACCTCGCCATTGGCCTCCCAGTCCTGCCTCTCCCCACTCCAGCGCCTACACCCCAACACAGTGCTCCTCAACCACCACATGCTTGTCATCTGCCCTTCAAGACAACAAGGGGCCCCCAATTTCCTCCCCATCAAATCGAAATCCTTCTGTTGGTTCCGAAGGCCCCATCCTCAGGTCCTGGCCTGACCCTCTTCCAACCACACAGCGGACCTTCTGAGACACCCCCATCCTGCCATCCTCTGCACCCATGCACCCTGCATCCCCCGAACCCCCACTCCCCCCCTTCTGCCACACCTGGCCACGTACAGCCTTGACCTTTGTATGAAGAAATCCTGCCTTAGAGTTGCAGAAGAGAGATTTAATTGTCCTCAGTTTCCTTATCTGTAACACGGTGTAAGGGCTTCCCTGGTGGCTCAGTGGTAAAGAATCCTCCTGTGAATGCAGGAGACGCAGGTTCCATCCCTGCATCAGAAAGATCCCCTCGAGAAGGAAATGGCAACTCAATCCAGTATTCTTGCTTGGGAAATCCCAAGGACAGAGGAGCCTGGTGGACTTCAGTCCATAGGGTCAAGAAAGAATTGGAGCAACAACTGAGCAACTAAACAGCAACCACACGAGCACCAACCTCATGGTAAACAAGACCATGTTTTGTTAACAAGAGCACCAACCTCATGGTGTTGCTGGGGTTTGATTAGAACACAGGCACCAAGCGTTCCCTGAGGGCTGCCAGAGGTGCCACCGTGTTCAGGAACCGGCGTGGGCAGCCTTGTCTGACTCCAGAGTGCGTTCCCCTCTTCCCTCTTTGAGTCTTTAATGTTGCCACTTGATAACACGTGGGCTTCCTTGGTAGCTCAGACCGGAAAGAATCTGCCTGCAAATGCAGGGGACCCTGGTTCAATCTATGGACCAGGAAGACTTCCTGGAGAACGGAATGGCTACCCACTCCAGTGTTCTTGCCTGGAGAAGTCAGAGGAGCCTGGCGGGCTACAGTCCATGCAGTTGCAAAGAGTCGGACAGGACTGAGCGACCAACACGAAACATACTTTGATGACACAATTACCACAAAAGGTTTCCTGCATAGGTGCCCCTACCCCCCACCCCTATTTAGGCCACAAACCTTTTGTATGCATTACGCCCTCCCTGGCCCTCCACGGACACTCTGGGCCTCCACGGCCCTGGGTCCGGACTGTCATTTTCTTTTTACAAATCTGCTGAAATGCTACCACACACTCTGGCATCTTTTCTTTCACGTGGGGCTTCAGGGGAAAAGCTGAAGACAAGTTATCTCCTTAGTATAGCACTCTGACAGGCCAACAAAGAATCTGATCACTGGAGTCGCCTGGAGACTCTCAGCAACATTATATATTTAAGTAATGAAAAAAAGAAAGCGCTTTCATTAAAATGATCCTCTGAGCAGCAGGTGAGTTCTAAGTGGACAGGAGGGTGCCATCCGGGTGGGGGCTGGCCTGCACCGCACCCTGACTGCCCCCGGAGGAAAAGGCCTTCCGGGAAAGGCCTACATGCCCAAGCCCTGCCCGCTGTTTCTACGAGCCCCAGGAATCCAGACTCCTCACTCAGGGCACCCAAAGGTCTGGCCAAAGGTTAATGGACTCGAAAGGGAGGGCAGGAGGTATATAAGGGCCCGTCGGACCAGCCGGACCCCAGAAGACAAGCGGAGAGAGCTGCACCCCGCCCACTCAGACCGCAAGTGCACTGTGAGTAGCCCGAGAAGTGGGTGGGGGTGGTCAGCCTGAGCCCAGAGATGGTGTGTGAGTGAGCCCGCTGAGCCCAGAGCTCTCTGGGTGAGCCCACTGTTCCTGCGGTGCTCTGTCACCTTTCAGCACCTTCCTGGGCTTTAGACCGAGCGCCCCAAACTGGTTTCCAGAGCGCGGGATAAAGCCGCACACAGCGCTCAGGGCTGGAGACTGAGCGTGGGGTACGAATCCTGGCAAAAGAGAAGCTGCCCGGAGACCTGGTCATCAACTGCAGGCCGGGAACCCAACCCAGGGCCTGGCAGTACCCAGGGCCGTCCAGGGTGTGGGGCCTGGGCTCCGGGAAGTTAACAAAAGAGCCGGGGGTGGGGGGGTGGGGGGGACGGCGAGAGAGAGAGAGAGAGAGAGAGAGAGAGAGAGAGAGAGAGAGAGAGAGAGAGAGAGAGAGAGAGGCTAGACAAGACCAGCGGGAAGAAGAGGCCGCGACCCCCTTGGCCAAAGCGCTTGAGCCCCAGCCGCAAGGATGGTAAAAGGCAAAGTCAGCAGCTCATCCAACAGTCAAAAAGCTCTCGCTCCCACCCTGAGCGCCCAGAACGCGCAAACGAACGTAGTTGACATGCCGGCTGCCAGTTGGATCACGAAAGTGAGCAGCAATTGGATGTTCGCCTTCTATTTAACGTTTTTATTGATTCTTATGGGTGAATTAAATGTGAACATCGGAATGGAAAGGGATCTGTAGCCTCTCCACGAAGGAAATGAAGCATGAGCCGTGTGATACAGTGGGCTCCTCCGCGAGGGGGCGGGGCCCAGAGACTGCAGCAAGGGGAGGGGGTCTGCAACTCGAAGCCCCCCTCCTCACCCGCGCCCTGTCCCCTTAACAGAGGTGGGGCCTCGGCTTCTGAGAGGCGGTCTTCAGCTTGTGGCTGGTCCTTCCTACCCTCCTAGAATGGCAGGTGTTGGCTGGCTGAGCCCTCCTGTTCTTACTCTTGGAGTTCAGCAACACGGGGAGACCACGTAGGGTCGGGCAGCAAGAGGGCAAGAAGGCAAGGAGGCCTTCAGATGACCGAGGAGACGGGTCCTGGTGGCGAGGCAAGGAGCAAGTCCGCAGCCTTGGAAGATTCTCTCCAAAGGGAGGGTCGAAGTCGGACTCAAAGGGAAGCTCGGGGGCCAGTCTGGGGTAGGACCCTCTCCTCCCAACGGAATCCCCTGCCCAAGGGCTGTGGGAACCCAGAGCTGACTCCCAGAAGCTCCTTATCTGAATCCTGTAATCCCCCACCCCTGCTGCAGCAGAGGCCGCCCCCGGCCTCCCCTGCCCGCTCGGGGGTTCTGCCCCCTGCGGTGCCCATCTCCCTCTTCTGTGGGCAGAGGCCAAGTGGACCAGGCCTCAGAAGGGCCGGCCTCTAGCCCCTACTACCTTCAGATGGGTCCCTTCACCTCTGCAGGTCTCCCCACTTCCCCGGATCACACCTGCTCCCAGGCGGGTGTGAGGAGTGTGTGGGAGACGGCTTGGAATGGGACCCGCTGTGCAAATGTGAGGAATCAGCCAGGTGGGCGCCCCGCAGGCCACACCCCTGGCCCCAGTCCCTATCTGACCCCGCCCCTTTCTCAGCTCTGCACTCCGGTGGTCCCCACGCCCACCTGTTCCCTGGCGGTCTAGGTCCCGCCAGGCATTCCCGACACACCCACTTATGGGATGTGGACGGGCCGCACGCTCTTATGCTGGCACCTTGCCAGCACTGGTGGCACTGGGTATGGAGGGGGCGGGGGGTTACAGGAAGGAGGTTGTTTCTGGATGGCGGCCAGCAGGCAGCTAGACTTGCTGGAGCTGGGAGGCGCTCGTGAGAGCCAGTGCCGGCCCGGAGGGGCAGGGATCCTGCCCTGCTCTTCTGTGCTGCTCCAAGCTGAAGTTTTCCATCCGGCTCTGCTGCACCTGGGCAGAGGGTCTCAACCCCTTCCTCTCTAGACCTGGGGTCTTGGCCTGGTACCACCAGGCAGGACTGGATGGGCCTGGATCCATCCCTCTTATCCTGCTAATTGGCTCAGGGAGCAGGCAGGGATCTCTGGATCTTGGGGCTTGCTTCTGATGATAATCTAAGAGTTTATTGCATATCTGTAATATGGGGGTGCTCCTGCTTCATTAGCTCAGCTGACGCCAGAAGACCTCTCCAGTAACAAAGGGAAGGGCCAACAAGTGGCATGATACTTTTCCGGTGTGGGCAAGGGGCAGGGCCGCCTCTCTCAGGGGCTTGGGGCAGAGAAGGGGCTCTGAGCTCCTCTGGTACAGCCCCACACCAGGCCCAAATCCAGAGAGGGCAAGCAGCTTGCCCAAGATCACACAGCCCCAGGTGGGGCGTGGACCAGAGCTGAGGGCGCCTGCCTCCAATGCAGTGGTTTGTCCCTGAGCCCCACACTGGGTGACAGGGGCTCCCTGTCGTTGTCCAGCTCCAGAATGCTGTCCCGCAAGGCCACGGCCGTCCTGCTGGCAGTGCACGCAGCCGCCATGCTGGCCTCCCAGACGGAAGCCTTTGTTCCCATCTTCACCTACGGCGAAGTCCAGAGGATGCAGGTAAGATATTCCCAGGCTGCCCGCCTCCCCAGTGTGGCCAAGGTGACCCACAAGCCTGCTCAACGACAAGCATCCCTTCAGTAAACCGACATTTAATCAGATATGCCAGAGACACTGAGGTGAGCCTGAAGGACTCCAGATAACCCCAGGCTCCAGCCATCCGCCCAGCCACCTTCGCTCCTTCACCAATACCACAAAGGTGTCAGTGGCTCCCAGGTGACATCTTCTCCTACCCCTGCCCATCCTTCCGGGGGAAGTTTCCAATTAACAAGCCAATAAATATTTGCAGAGCATCTCTGCAGCACAGAGGGCCACCCCGGGTGAGAGGTCAGACACACAAGGAAATCTCAGAACCTCCCATCCTCAAGGAGCTGACTCGGGAGCCAAGGCACCAACATGACAAATTCACTCATGATAGAAACCAAAGCGGGGAGATGTCACAAGACAGGACGTGATTAACTGTCCGGAAGTGATGCTGAGTGTAGGCGCTGAGTTCAGAGGAGCAGAAACACGGTGGGCTGGTGGAGAAGAGGGGAACCTGCCCTGGGGGCCCCGAGAGAGAAGGATGCAGGGACAGGTGGGCACAAACGTTCACAGGTGCCTTTCCAGGGAGTGGCGGCCAAGGCCTCCTTCTCCTTAGAACCCAGAAGACAACAGGGCAGGCTTAGTGGAACCTAGGTGGTGGGGCCTGTGGAAAACTGGCCTGCTGGACCCGCCTCCCTGGGCCTTTTACCTTAGATGTCATGGAGTTCTGAGTACCTTTCCACCTTCGTCTCTCGATCTCTTTTCTTTTTTTTTTTTTTTGGCCGTGCTGCACAGCTTGGTGTTGGAAAAGGAAATGGCAACCCACTCCGGTGTTCTTGCCTGGAGAATCCCAGGGACAGGGGAGCCTGGTGGGCTTCCGTCTATGGGGTCGCACAGAGTCAGGCACGACTGAAGCGACTTAGCTGCAGCAGTCAGCTTGTGGGCTCTTAGTTCCCTGACCAGGGATTGAACCCAGGCCCTCAGCAACGACAGGGCAGAGTCCTAACCACTGGACCCCCAGAGAAAATTCCCTGTTTCTGTTCATATTTTTAATGTGGACCATTTTTAAAGTCTTTATTGAATTTGTCACAACACCCTGTTTTATGTTTTGGTTTGGGGCCACAAGCCATGTGGGATCTTAGCTTCCTGACCAGGGGTCAATCGAACCTGCAGCCCCTGCATTGGAAGGCGAGGTTTAACCCCTGGACCACCAGAGAAGTCCCCACCCGCCCACCCTCCCAGGTTCTTTTTCAGTGAGATGAAGGAATGGGTCTTTTGTGTCCCGTGTGTCTGAGACTGAGGCTCCAACAGGGACCCATACACAAGTCAGTGCTCTGAGGGGTCAACGGCCCTGAGGTGCAGCCTCTGCATCAACACACTCTGTCCAGGGCAGGTTGCCGTGGACACAGAGAACAGCGTCCTTTACAGGGGCCAGGCTGGACCCAGCTCCCCTTCAGGGGAGGAGAAGACACAGTGGGCTGCGAGGAGATGCAGCAGATCCCCTAGACCCACCTCCTCCCACCTACCACCGCGGAAACGACAACCGACCGTCCCAGCGTCACCGCTGCTCCGGGCAGGCCCGGAGCCGAACCCCCAGAACGTCCTCAGAGAAACCAAAGAAACGGGCGGGTCTGACCTTGGTGCCCGGTGCCCGGGGGCCTGGCAAGCAGGATGCCCGGCAAGATGAGAGGCTGGACAGAAAGAGCCAAACTTGGTGCTACACGAACTGGCAAAATGGCAGCGAGAGGGTGCTTGGCATTTACCTGCTCTGTGGTTTCCTCCTCGTAATTGCCAGGCACCGGGATTTTTATGAAGAAGCTGCAGCCTCCTTTCTCCATAATTCATCTCCTTGTCTTGCCTCTTATAAATCACCTCCCAGGGACTCCAGTTTCTGGGCCACCCCATGGCGCCCTCACAGGCTGGGCCGTCTTGCCGTCTTTTCTTTATAGGCTCTTTGCAATGAAAAACACATTTTCATACTTAATATGCAGGAAGGGCAGCCATTATTTTTAGCATCTTAACTTAATTAACAGTAACAACCTGGGTGTGATGCTTGAACTACAAAGGAAGGATTCCTCTTTGGGTTGACTTGGTGGTGGGCAAATCCGAGGACGATGTGAAGTTGTCTGAGATGCCCTGGGAGAGAGGCGCCTGGGAAAGGGGGTTCTTTTGGCCTGTTGGGGGTTGGGGGGGGTCAGGCCCCTTAGCACTCCGAATAGAAACCCCAAAGGGCCACGAGTGGCTGAGAGAAGGTGAGTTTTACACGATTTTGTGCCCGGCCCCTAGGAAAAGGAGAGGTACAAGGGGCAAAAGAAATCCCTGAGTGTACAGCAGAGGTCAGAGGAGGTGGGCCCTGTGGACCCCACGGAGCCCTGGGAAGAAAAACAGGAAGTTATCAAGGTGAGCAGAAGACCCGGGTGGGGGAGTGGGGCACGGGATCGGGAAGGTGTGGGGGAGTGCAGAGAAACCCAACGGGGGGATGGTCCCCCAGGCATCACAGAATGTGCTGCGAACTAGACACTCAGGTGACGAGCTCCATCCTAGAAGGGAGAGACAGACACGAAGGATGAGACAAGAAATCGTTTCAGGCACCAAATAAGGAGGCAGGATAGACAGTGGGGCTGGCGGGGGAGGGGAAGGAAGGCCTCTCCCCCATTCTCTCCCCAGGGAGAGGAGGTGGCATTTGATTTGAAACTTGGAGGGTAAGAAGGGGCCACCCATGCAAACAGCTAGAGCAAGAACATCCCAGAAGAAAGAAGAGCCAGTGCAGAGGCCCCGCTCTGAGGCCCTAGAGGCCCAGGAGGGTCTGAGGCGGGGGGGGGGGGGGGGGGGGGGGGGCAAAGAGGCCAGCAGGGCCTGGGAGGCCCGGCAAGATGCCTAGGAGGCTGCTGAGGATTCCAAGCTGGGATGGGTACCTCTTGCCCCTCTCCTTCCCCCAGAGCCATGAGATCCATTCTGGGTCATCCAGTCCAGCCTCTTCGTTTTAAAGTAAGAAAAGACGGTTCCCATAGCAAGGGGCCAGGCAGCCTGAGTCCACAGAGCCGCCCCTAAGGCTGTCCTCAGGCCTCCTGAACCCATTTCCCGCCCCCAGTGAACTGGGTAGGAGGAGGGGGAGTGGGCCTGGGACTCCTCCACCACGGCTCTCCAGGGTCAGGGGGTCTCCGAGTCTGCCCGCTGGCTTGTGCAGCAAGACCACAGAACCGGGAAGCTCTGGGGCTGCTGGTGAGATCAGCTGGCTCCCCCTGGCTCTGCACCCCCCTGGGTGGATAGCCTCCAGACAGCTCCTCCACCCAAGGGTAGCCTGTGGGTCCCCCCATGGACCCTGGAGCTAGGCCCCCTGGGTGCCCTTCTCCCTCAGCTACTTGGAACCTTGTGTGACCTTGAGCAAGTGACTCAACTGCTGTTTGTTCTCAGTTTCCTCATCTGCCAAATGGGAGCTCTAATAGTCTCTACCTCATAGGATTATTGAGGGGCTTAACAGGACTTAAAAGGACACCTGGCACCTAGTAAGACTCCCACGTGTTAGCTATAATTCAGGGGAAGGGGAAGGGCATTTGCTTCCTCAGACTCCCCACCAGGGGAGGGGAGGTGACCCTCCTCCCTCCTGGCAGGTTTCAGGCTCTGGCCCCAGGTGAGATTGAGGGGAGGGGCCAGAATTCCCAGCAGACCCCTTCCATCCCCCGCCCCAGGATGGAGAGGAGTGGGGGGCCGTGGTCCTCGCAGTCCAGCCCGCCACCTGTAGGCACGCAGGGATTAACGGCTTGCTCTCCCTTCTTGTTAACGCTGCCTTATTTCACAGCTGACTGCTCCTGTGGAAATTGGAATGAGGATGAACTCCAGGCAGCTGGAAAAGTACCAGGCCACCCTGGAAGGGCTGCTGCGCGAGGTGCTGCCACCCTCTCGGAACGGTATGGTGGTACGGGGGTGGGAGGGCACCTCCGGGTTCACCTCCCGCAGCGCAGCCCAGTAGGATTTCGAGGGGCTGTCATTTGTTTTCTGCTTTGCCCTTGAGAACCAGAAGCTGTCTTCTGCAAGCACCCCCACCCCACCCCACCCCACCCCATCTCCGAGCGGAGTCTAATCACCGGGGGTTGGGGGTGCGGCGCGGGAAAGGGGCGGTGGTGTACGTGGAGGCGGGGCTCAGACGGCGGTCGCAGGTGGGGAGCCTCATTCCCCAGCCAACGGCATCTCCAGGCCCCAGACCCCTTCCCCAAACGTCTGCCTGGCAGGGCATTACAAGTGACAAAGACCCCAAGCCTCCTCCTGCAGACATCCATTCCTTCCCTCCCCAGGCGCCCCCGGGGCTGGATGGTGACTTTGAAGGAAACCCTGGGGCAGAGTAGCCACAAAAGCCTGCAATTTCCACCCCACTGCACCCCACCCCACCCTTCATTCTGCCAAGGAAGTCCTCAGCCCCATTTGGCATTGCCTGAGTCAAGGTCAGCCTGAGTCACTGGTACAAAGCTAGGTCTTATCTGACAAACAGCTACTAATTTCTTCTCCTAATCCACAGGAGGAGAGGAGAGGGGGGAGGAAGTGTTGTTTGGGGGCAGGGAGGTTAAATTCCTAGCCCTAGGCAACACAGAAAGCTGGAGGCAGGCCTGGCCAGACCTCCCCTCCTTCCTCAGACCTGCAGACAGATTCACAAGGTAGTTTCATAAACGGATCTGCTGACCCTTCTGAGCTGCAAACCTCCTTTGCTTTTCTCCAGCAGCCCAGTGACAGGCCACTCAGGGGAGAAGGTGGACAGAACTTGGATCCCCCCACCCATAGAGGCCCCAGAAATGTGCGCGGCTCATCCACTGGATTTGGAAGGAAAACACCCTCTCCCAAACAAATCCCCCTCCAGCAAATAAATCATGAAATATACAGAAATTACTCTTTTATTTACTATTTTAATTTACAAAGGTCAGATTCTGGTCGTGCCATAAAGGGGGAAATAACGCTCAGAGAGGGTTTGGCCATAAATGGTGCATATATTAGCAAAGCGTGTGCCTATGATCAAATATTGAGACCCATGGAATAAGATTTGCATGGGCTCTTCTGTTCTACATGAGGAAAGTGAGGCCAGAGAAATAGCATTTTTTGCCCACATGCTGAGCCAGTGGCAGAACAGCACTGGAACTCACGTCTCCTGCATACTGGTCCATTTTCTGTTTACTGACTTGAGGTCTAATGGACCAAAGCGTTTTAAGGCCTCTGCACTCAACCCCTTGCTGGGTAACTTCTAGCCAGCCCTTTAACCTCAATGAGCCTTTTCAAAAGCAAGGTGGTAATATCTGCCTTGAGATCTGGGGGACGGGGACACCAGCAAAAAGCAAATTACTATTATTATTATCACTGTGTGGCTACACGCTCCAGCATCTGCGGCAGAATTACACAGCCAACCCACTTATTTCTGCCTTCTAAACAAAACTGTATGGGAAATTTCACTGTAATTTAATTTTACGTTAATGGATGTTCATTTATTTATAAACTGGGGCCATATAGGAAGCACAGCTCCTTCCATCCATAGGTTACCAGCAATTAAACAGTGCCCACACCGAATTTCCACCCGCTCCAACCACTTTAAGGGCTTAGCCCTGGATTAGTAGTCGAAAGAAGACACGACTCCAGCCCTAAAAAGGACCCTCGTTTGGGGTGCTCTGCACGCTCTCCCCCAGCCTTACAGAGGACCCAGGGCCTGCACTGTGCATGCTCACACAGTGAGCACGTACTGATCAACCCAAGCACAGCTGCGAGATCCCGGGGAACACTGCCAAGACAGCCGCTAAAAAATGGGGAGAGAGGGCTGCAGAAGGGCATGTCGGAGGGTGTGGAGGAAAAGACACAGGAATCTCGTTCTAAAGCGTGGGACTGCAGGAACCGGATCCAGGACCCCTCCTCGCCCTTCTCAGCTCCCTTAAATTCCTCCGCTTGTCAGTAACACACTCCGAGAAGCAGAAAAACAAAAGGCTCGCTTTCTCCTCATCCTGTTTCGCGCCTTCCCCTCGCCCTCTGCTGGGGTCCGCCCCGCCCCGACAGTGAGCCCATCTTGCCCCGTCACCAGCAGGGGGCGCCATTTCTGGGGCCAGCGTCCCCGCACCCTCTGGGGGATTTTCTCGAAGCTCCTGAGGGTTGCACAGCAGTATTGAAATGTATGCCACGGAGGGAAATGAGACTCCTGGGAGATTTCACCCCAGATGGCCTCCATCCCTTTTTTTTTTTTTGCAGCGGGGCATGCGGGATTTAATTTCACCGCCCGGGCTGGAGCCCCGCGCCCCCTGCATTGGGGGCGTGAAGTCTTAACCCCCCACCCTGCGACGGCCAGGGAAGTCCCGGTCTGCATCTTTTTCAGTGGGAATTGCTTCAGCAAGCACAGCACCTGGGAAGCGCAACGGTCCTGTCCGTTCTGCTGGACAGCCCCGCTGGAAGCTCTGCGCCGCTTGTCCCCCAGCCTCCCCCAGCGGCCTGTGCTGTGCTTCCCGGTAATGAGCCAGAATGGGGACTCAGCCACCACCTGCTTCTGTATGCACGGCGCCCTGGCCGCCTCTTTAGAAGTGTCGGCGCCTTTCTTCTTCGGTTTTCCTCCTCCTGCCAGTGTTCGATTTCTCACCATCGGCTGAAATAATTCTTTTTTTTTTTTTTTTTTTTTTAAATAAGCGCCTCCATTTCCAGGAGATCGGACTCAATTGCTTACAGGACAGACACAGTCTTGGAAGGAATTAAAGCTGGATAGAGGGGTAGCTTGGGGAGGTTCTGAGCTGAGCCAAGGACAAAAGGATCATGTTTTCACAAAACAGAAGTAAAGAGAGACACACTCCTGGTTAAAGCCAGAGGATGCCTTGAGCAGGACCTAGCAGCATCAGACAGGGGACGTGCCCAGAGGAACTAGGAGGGCAAAGATGGCCCTTCTGCCCACATCCTGGTGAGGCTTATCCAGCAAAACCTGCAAGATACCTGGCAATTACAGAGAGTTACAGATTACCCGTTTTCATCTGAAATGGACTTTTACACTTAGGACCACGGGTAATTCATAGGGCGACCTGAGCCTAGATTCACAAGACAGAGATGATGAGGCATTTTCTCAGTAACCACATCGGTATGATTTTATAATTACTGCACTATGTGGATCTGCCACGAAATTGAATAGTTAAAAGCAAAGAGTAATTGCTTGATATCTGTACTCTATAATTTAGTATAATCTAATCATGGACAAAGCCCAAAAGAAAATGTTCTGAAAGCATTACATTTTTCTTCATACACAATTCATTATTGACATCGGAGAATGTATTTCATGCTGCTAAAGGAACTCTAACTCACAGATATCAAAGTGTAAAAGTGGCCAGAAGAGTGAGAGTTTTGTTTAATTTTCAGCTGATGTTGAAAAGCAGTTGACATAATTGCTCACTAATCCCTTTCTGACACGTCTCTGACTCTATTTGCCCCTTCGTTGACCTAGGTTAGGATACTGAGATAAGGTAGCAAGGTGTTGGACGGACCAGGGGCCATCCCAGTCCAAATCTGAGCCAAAAATCACACCCACATCCTCTGTTTCCAGCTGTACTCTCCCAGGGGCCCCACCCCAGTATGACGCCACCCATGCTGTGGTCCAGAGGAAGCCCAGAATAGCCAAGAGGGATCAAGGGCAAGTCCGTGGTCCCAGTGCATCTTTAAGGACCTGATAAATGTGTGTAGGGCTTTTTGCAGAAGGAGAAGGAGAAAGGAACCCACTAAAAGATTTATGGCTGTTATTAGTACAAGGCTCTGCCAAGGCAGAGAGAGGTCAGCGGAACGGCAAGCAGTGTGGCAGCCCCCCGGGAATTCAGAGCATCCTCAGAGCGGCCCCTCATCTCCACTAAATGTGTGGATGTGGTTACAAAGTAGATTTAGACATTGGAGCTTGTTTTCCCACTTTTGCCTTTAATAAATCAGGAAGACGGACCACAGCCTGAGCTGCTCGAGCTGCTCGCCTTATTTAAAAAAACCCACAACAAAGTGATGAGAAAGGAGGGCACGCAGGACAGCCCTTGACTTTGCAGTATTGCCCTGTTCTTGGAAATGTGTGTTCCCATACAGGCCCAGCAGCAGAACCGGAGAGACACAGAAAGTCGGATCCGAGAAGGCCTGGAGGGGCCTCAAGTGCGGCTCGAGACACGACCGGGGCAGTGGTGCCCAAGGAGCACTGAGACCAAGGGACGCAAGCAGGGGGACGGCCACTGGGAGGAAAGCAGACCAGACTGACTTCACTGAGGCCGGTACAGCGTGTTGAGGGTGGAGAACGTTGATGGAGGACCCTGAAGGGTTATCAGTCGAGGGAGGGGGCCGACTGGAGTGGGGAGTTCAGGAGGAGAACGCAGGGGCCCAAGACCTGGAGGAACATTGACTCTTAAGGTTTTTTTCTTCTCTTTTCACGAGGTTTTTTTTTCCTGATTGAATTTTTTATTCAGATTCTGAGGCTTCTTCTTGGGGGTGGGAGGGAGGGAAGCATGATCAGCAAATATGCTGTCAGTGGTAGCACATGACCCCAAAGTCCTGCTAGACCCAGGGGGGCAGAGGTGGGCCAGTGTGGGGTGGGAGGGGGGACCTGCTGCAAACATGCTGGGTTCTAGGCTGGAGGGAAGACAGGGCTGGGGTGGGGCTGGAGGAGGGCTGTGGGCCACTTGGCCCTGGGTGTATGCAGCAGCAGCCAGGACCCCGAACACAAGGACGGATGACAGAGCCCATACTGGGGACCACCCCTGGGGACAGCTCCATTTCAGTATCTTTTTAAATCTCCCCAAGATCCACTGTGTGGAAATAGACCGTAACTCTGCAAAACGCTGTAACGTTAAGTTTGTTTAAGCATCAGTTTCAAGCCCTCTTAGAATACAGAGGGCCAGTATTGATGCTGAAAGGCTCATTCTTTACATATTGAACTGCACAGCTGCAAGGAGAGGCACAAATGTTACCAACTCATTTGTCATGCAAACAGTGCTTCAGAAAGAAAGAAAATACTATTATGTGGTATGTGTGTTAGGCAATCACTATATCAAATTCATGGCATTCCGTGCAAACACAGGCAGAGGAAAGGAAAACAACACTTGGTGAGAGAAATCACGCCACATGGGAGCAGCTAAGCGGGGGAGATGGCGAGGCTATCTCAGCAGCCTGACCAAGTGGAGGCTGCCATTCCCCCCCAGTGTGACCAGTGATAAATGCTCATGATAGAGCGAGTGGTGGGAACGCAAACACTGGGGCCCAGGGTGGGGCCGAGGTGGGGGTGGGCAGTGGGACTGTCGCGGAGGAGGGGAGACGGGGGAAGGGGAGAACGGAACAGGAGGCATAGAAAGGGGAACGAACTTATGAGGCTGGCGATAAGCGGTAGGAAAAGGTAGCTGATGATCCGTATGGAAGGAATACAAAGAGGGAGAGGGAGGCTCAAAGAAGACCACGAACCACAGTGTTACTTCCATTTGTCGCTACTCCCCGTGCTTCCCTTCGGGGTTTCTCTGCTAAGAGCTTCATATAATCAAACAGCTTGCCAGGTGGGAGTTTCCACACAGCACTGATGCTGTAGACAAATGGGTTATGTACAAACACTATGACACACGTGCCTGAGTGTGCATGCTAAGTCGCTTCAGTCGTGTCCAACTCTTTGTGACCCCATGGACTGAGCCCATCAGCCTCCTCTGTCCATGAGATTCTCTAGGCAAGAATACTGGGGGGTGGGGGGGTTGTCATGCCCTCCTCCAGGGGACCTTCCCAACCTCGGGATGGAATCCTCGTCTCTTAGGTCTCCCGCATTGGCAGCCTAGTTCTTTACCACTAGAGCCACCTGGGAAGCCCAGTGTCCTGAGTACCTTATACAAATTGCCTCTTCTAATCCTCACAGTGACTTAGCATGCACACAGTCCTCATAGTAACCCTATGAAGTTTACAACAGGCTAGAAATGTTGATTGGATATGATCGCACGTCCAGTGATGGAGTTGGGACTTGAGAACCCCCTACCTAAATCCACAGGCGACATGAGACTACATCTCTGGAGTCTTCCGCTACCCAAGTTAAAGTGTTAGTCGCTCAGTCATATCCAACTCTTTGGGACCCCATGGACTCTCTCCATGGAATTATCCAGGCAAGAATACTGGAGTGGGTAGCCATTCCCTTCTCCAGGGGATCTTCCCGACCCAGGGATCGAACCCAGGTTTCCTGCATTGCAGGCAGATTCTCTACCATCGGAACCACCAGGGAAGCCCCTTCCCCTCCCCATCACTTCTTATAAAAATCGCACCATCTGACCACACAGCCTCCTCCCGCTGGCCTGAACTGCCCCTCAGAGCCCAGGGGCATGTGCCTCTTCTGCCCTCATGATGGGATGCGGTGTCATGATGGGATGGAAGGAGCACCCTTTGAGCTAACATCTGGCCGAGAGCAGAGCCTGCACCCCCTTGGGGCTCTATGTCAGTGAGTGAAAAGTCAGGAAAACACAGAGGCCAGCCAACCGTGACCTTAGGTTGTACTGGGTCCCAGAACATGCCTGGGATCTACTTCACGACCTAAACAAAGCCCTCCCCAAGCAGAGAGAGAGGCAGAGGATTCTGTCTCCCCACTCTTGGCAGGGCTTCTCTTTCACCATTGTTGACTTAAAAAAATGTATAACCTAAAAGTTGAAAATTCTATTTTATTTGGTGGACGTTCTTAGGACTGTAAGCCCAGGAGACAGCCTCTCAGATAACCCTGAGAAAACTGTTCAGAAGAGGAAGAGGGGAAGCCATGAGATGAGTTTTTGCAACAATACCAGGTAGTCATGACAAAAGATTACTGTCAATAAAAGAAAACCAGATATCTCAAATTAAGAGATTTAGCACTTTTTTATGTTTGGGAAGATACAAGAAACTGAGCTCACTGAAATTATTCCTTTGATATGCGCCTCAGTTATCTGGAGCTAGTATCCTGTGTTTTCTCATCCAACGTTTCCTCAAGCTGCACCTTGAGGGTGGCTGCAGCTTGATGACTGCTAGATGGTGGGCATTCCTTGTTTCCACCCTGCGTTGCCTCAGGGCTCACCAATGCGGGTGGCTGTAAGGTGGTGGCTAGATCCTTCGTTTGCTGATTGCACCATTGAGCAATTCAGTATGACTTTACTGAGTGCCTACCATGCCTCCCTCCTAAGGCTTCCCTCTTAGTTCAGTCGGTAAAGAATCTGCCTGCAATGCAGAAGACCTGGGTTTGATCCCTGGGTCAGGAAGATCCCCTGGAAAAGCAAATGGCAATCCACTTCAGTATTTTTGCCTGGAGAATCCCATGGACAGAGGAGTCTGGGAAGCTACAGTCCATGGGCTTTCAAGAGTTGGACACGACTTAGCTACTAAACTACCACCACCATGCCTCCACCCAACGAAAGGGTGGAGGATTCAGAGAGAAAGAACACTTGGTCTTACAGGGAGAAGGAGTGAGCAAGATGGGAAAGAGAAAAGGAAACCAAAAACAAAACCCCCCAAAAACGCCTTCAGACCTCACCAACATGGTGGCCCTGGCAGGCCGAGTCTGACCTCACCATCATGGCCACACGTCGAACGTCACAGACCTCCCAATATGGCGGCCACCACTGACCTTCCCGTCATGGCGCGGAGCCCCGCCCGCTCCGCCGCGGCCGCGGGCGGGAGCAGTTCCGGGTGCGGCGCGCGCCGGGGGCGGTGTCCTGGCCATGGCCGGCCTGTCGGACCTGGAGCTGCGGCGGGAGCTGCAGGCCCTGGGCTTCCAGCCGGGCCCCATCACCGACACCACCCGGGACGTCTACCGCAACAAGCTGCGCCGCCTGCGCGGCGAGGCCCGGCTGCGCGGCGAGGAGCGGCCGCGGGAGGCGGCCCGGGCGCAGGGCGAGGAGGCCCGGCTGCGCGAGGAGGCGCCGCTGCGCGCCCGGCCCGCCGCGGCTTCCCCGCGGGCGGAGCCCTGGCTCTCCCCGGCGGCTTCGGGCCCGGTCTATGCGACGCCCGGGGCCTACGGTGACATCGGAGCCCCCGCGGCCTCCTGGTCCGGGAGCCGCGGCCTCGCCCGCCCCGCGCCGCTCAGACGCCGCGCCTCGGCCCGGGGCAGCTCCGAGGAGGACGAGGACGGCCGGCCGTTCGGCAGGACCGCGCCGGGCGCCAGCCCCGGACTCCGGCGCTGGTGGGCTGCGTCTCCGGCCTCGGCGCGGCCGCCCTCCGCCCTCCTCGGCCCCGACCCGCGCCCGGGCCTGCGGGCGACGAGAGCCGGCCCGGCGGCCTCGGCGCGCGCCCGGCCCGAGGCGGGGCGGCGGCTGGAGCGCTGCCTGTCCCGGCTCCTGCTCTGGGCCAGCCTGGGGCTGCTGCTCGTCTTCCTGGGCATCCTCTGGGTGAAGATGGGCAAGCCCTCGGCGCCGCAGGAGGCGGAGGACAACAGTACGTCCCGGGCCGGCGCAGGGGAGGGCGCTGGGCGCGCGGGTGTCCCCGGAACGACCCCCGGGCCTCTCAGCGCCAGGCCGCACGTCCCGGGCCTGCTAGATACCTCAGGCCACTTTCTTCCCTCCAGATTTAAAAACTTTCCTTCCTCCAGCTGTGGGATTCCTGCATCTGCAATCATTTCTGTCTTCACTTCCTCCTATTTTTATTTTCGGCCCTAGCCCTCCCTACTTAACTTCCCTTTCCAGCACGTGCTGGAAGCACTCTATCCGTAGTCACTTTTACTTTTCCCTCTCTAGAGAAAGCCCTCTAACACAACCCTCTGAAGGCCCACCCCCACTCCTTTTGAGTTCTGCCCTCCCCTTTGATTTCTTGCTAGTGCCCCAGGGCACCCGCGCAGAGATATGTTCTGATTGGGGTCCCAGCTTTGCAGCACCGAAAAGGCCACATCCTCTTCTTTGGCCCAGGGGACCCCCTGTATGTCAAGAGGAGATTATACTAGTCCTGCCTCAGACAGGCGTGCAAGAGCCTTTAAAGAGTTTAAACTGATGTAAATGGTGGCATTTATCACTGTTTGCAGCACCTTCATGGAATGTGTTAAGAGAGGGTCCTGTGACTCAAGGATATTCCCAGCCATGCCTCTGTCCACAGTTAGTTCTGTGATGAGACATGGCAGAATGAGATCTGCCAGATACAGTATGTTAACGAATAGTTAAGGATCTGTGTGTTTTCTAAAAGGGAAATTTGCTTCTTCCAGAATTCTCCAGGCTAATAGGAAACAGCAGAGTGACCATTTCTTTATAAATTTAAGTATAAAGTGACCCTTTAGTTCACCAGCTTTTAATATTCATTACAAAAATGAATGTGATTAGTACTATTCCCAGCCACATTTTTCCATGCCTAGCACGAACAGCCAAAATGCAGGGGAAAGCTAAATTATGTCTTAGCTGTTGGAGCAGATGGATATTTGGGTGTATGAGGAAGTCTGTGGGCGCGGGGATCCCAGACTTAGGCACACACTCAGATAATCTCTTGACTATGAGAGCAGGTTATCCACTTGCTAGAGAAATTAAACAGACCCAGGAGTGTCATGGAACTGTACTGGTTCTAACTGTAACTACATTGGTGATGTCAAAAAACAGTATACTGTCATACTCATTGCTGAGATGCTTTAAGACAACAGCTCTTGGATAAATACTGGAAATTTACCTGGAATTCCCCTCCCATGATGGTATTAAACATGTTTAACATAACATTGTTTACAGTTTACAGAACCACCATATATCTTGTCTTCTTTGACAATGAGTCTAAATTAAGCTAGGAAGGCTTTAGTGATCCCATGTTATGATGAAGAAACCAGAGATTCAGAGTGGTTAAGTGAGTAGTTACCCAATATCCTGTGGCTAATCATTTTTCCCTGAGATTAGAAAACAGGTGTCCTAATTCTTAATCCAGAACTGAGAACACCTTTACATTTTACTGCCTACATTTTTAAAATGCTTCATTTAGATGATATCTTTCTAATCCCCGCCTTTTTGTTGGTAATGTTTTACTTCCTCTGAATTTTGAGGATGATCCCTTTTCGTACCCTTTTCCAAAACCCACACTTTTAATTTCCTCTGTTTCTTTTCTTGGTCTCAGTGAAATTACTGCCAGTGGACTGTGAGACAAAAACAGATGAGGTGAGTTTGAGTTTTTCTAGCTTTCGCTATTCCTCTCAAGGATGTTAGCCTCCATCGGGAGGTAGACTTGCCCAGGAAAAGATCATAAAAGGATCATTTTCAGGAGTGCGTCCTGTAACGTACCAGAATCACGTCGTGTTCTGTGATGTACGTGTCAGACTCAATTGTGGCCGTAAAGGAGTACTTGAAACAGAATTTGAGCTCCCAAGATCCAACCCCTGACTTGTTACAGGAGCTCTCCCATCAACCGCAGCGTCGAGGGCTTTGATCTTCTGCCTGAGTCTATCTGGGGGGTGGAGTGGGTGGTGGTTGAGGGACCTCTCAAGCTCCCTGGCCTCAGGAGGAAGGGTGGGCTGCTTTTTAAGCACCAGGAGGCCAGGTTCTCAATTCCACATGCTCAGGTCGTCCCTCTCTGGCTCTGAAAATGCTGTTCTGATTTGAAATGTCATCAAGGGGTTGTTTTAAACACATCTGAAGTGGAGTTAGTTCTCTTAGTCTATAGATTGGTTTTGTGACACTTTAATGTTCCCTACAAATAATACTTGGGGAAGGTGAGCCGCCCCGTCCGTTTACGAGTCATGAAAACAGCATTAGCAAGGAGCTGGGACACCACCGGTAAGGTGGTAGTCTAGGGAAGATAGAGGCTGTAAATTTTCTGGTCATAAATCCTGCCAAGCAGAGCCTTGTGCTGCCAGAGGGCATGACTTAGTAGTCTAATTATTAAGTGTGCAACCCCAGGCCTCCCCCAGCCCTCAGGGCACATCTCCGGCAGTTGGGGACGGGGGAGCGGCCAGGAGAGGAACCGCACGCACTCATCCGTAGGCCCACGTTGCCCACATTAATGAAGTGGCATCCTGATGCAGACAAGTGGTTTTATTTCTCTTGAGCTTCTGCTGTGTCATATTTGGGGGTGTTTTTATTACACGTATTTATTGCTTTCATCCGCCAGATATCTTTGCTTCCCTACTGTTTTATAAAAACAGACTCATAATAAGTATAATCTGCCTTCTATCGTAAAAACTGCAGTTGATGATTAAAGGAAGTGGCCCAGAAACATGGCCAGAAGGGGAAACTAGAGTTTTGAAGACAGAAAACAAAAACGGGAACAAAATTTTCTTTTCTGTGAGACTTCTCTGGCGATACTAGTCATTTGTCTTCTATTTAGAAACGGGCTCCCTGGTTTCTGTTTCTTGGTCCTGCACAGCTGTGAGTATGTCAGACCCACGACGGAGGGCAGATTCCCTCTGGGGTCATCCTCAGTGGGGGATGCGCTCATCCCCACCGCGTGAGCCATCACGCACCATCCAACTCCTCGCTGAAGACGTGCCCAGCCTGGCCAGGCGCGTCCCAGACCAGACATCGCAGGCTGGGTGCTGGGTTCTGCTGCACTGAGCTTCCATGGGGCACGCTCCGCCTTCGGGGAGGATGCGCGTGGGAGCAGGCAGCTCGGGGGGTATTTCTCAGCTTGAGTGAGTGTCTTGTTGAAAGCCTCACGCTTTCTGTGGCTCAAGCTCACCCAAAACCCAGAGGGGCATTTGGGTTTGAGAGACAGATGTTTTTTCCCCCATCTCAGCTCTCTACCAGGCTCGTCATTCTTCCTGCTTTTGTCCTGCGGAAACCCTGGGGAGGGGCTGGCAGTGGGTGTGTTATCTTAATCAGGCTGTCGCATTGTCTGGTACCTTCTGTCCTTTGAGCCTTTCAGCCTTGCTTTGCCTAAATGTCTGTGAGTTCGGAACAGTATTAATTGCTCCTGCTTTTTTTTCCTGATTGTGACAATGATAGATGTTTAGCAAGTTCGAAAAATGGGACAATAACCACCCTTGGTTCTGCCACCTAGAGATAATCACCGTTAATGTTTGGGGAGCTTCTCTTCCTCCCTTCACTCTCTGTGTATGTATGTGTTTATAGAATTGGGATCTCTGTATATTTAGTTATATTTGACAATTACCAGCTTTGCCGATATCGTTAAATAGTCTTTAAAAAGTAGTTGGGGTTTCTGACTCTGCTAGTAGGCATGTGAGTTGTTTTGGACATTTATAGTCTTGTGCATAAGTCTTGGTTACATCATTTGGTACCTTGTTAAGGCATCAGGGCCTTTAGGCCACATGAGGGGACAAAGCTCGGCCGCTGAGAGTATTCAGAACCAAGTTAGATCAGGCAGCACGTGAGCCCCGAGAAGGAAAACGATCTTGGTTTCTTCTCTAGCTGCAGAGCCAGATCTAGAACCCAGACCTCCGACTTCCGGTCCAGGGCTGTGCCTGGTGACAACCTGGAAGCCGTCTGGAGCGGGGGAGTGTGCTTGGAGTCCACTGGCCACACTCCGTGCGGCTCCACCACCTACAAGCTGTGGGATCTTAGTGGCCACCTCTGCTCTCTAAACCTTGGGCCACTCACCTGAGAAATTGGGGTACAGTGAGGGATGTGGTAAGGCTTCAGGGTTCACATACAGACCACTCAGCACAGCACCCAACCTCCCATCCACTCTCAAAGAAAAGCAGCCTGTTTTGAACGTTCCAAATGCGGCGAGTCCAGCTGAATGGTGCCCCTGCTGTCATGGGCGCTGCAGGAGTGGGCATGCAGGCGTGCCTCTCCTCACACAGGTGACATTTTCCTCCCCACAGTTCAGATTCCTCTACATTTTCCATTTCTAGAAGAATCTAAGATTAAACGTTTGCAGCAGATAATGCACAAAGTAGACAATCCACAGGCAGACCGTAGGTACTTGCCTCTCCAAAAACTTGACGCGAGTGGCCCAGGGGGAGACCAGACCACGTCGTGCGGCAGTGGCTTTTTCCTCTGAGGAGCCCGAGTGCCGCGTTGCCCACGGTTGCCCCCCCGCGCTGCACGGCTGGTGGCCTTTTCCCGGCGGGAACCCAGGGGCTGGGGCCTGGGAGCCTCTGGAATGTCGGCCCTTGGTGGTTACCGCGTCTGTTGTCAGTCTGCCTCTGTTTTCTCGGTGTTCTTTTCAGTCAGTCGACCTGGTGTTTATCGACCCTAGCCCTGGGCCCACCTCTTGGCAGAATTTGCTGCTGTTGTTGTTTTAAGGTGTGAGGCTGTCCTTGCGGCCTAGCTCTTGACAGAGTGGCTAAGGAGATGAAAGCAGGCAGCCAGGCCCCTCACCCACGCCGCCTTGCTGACCGCTTGTCCTGTGCCCTTCCAGTTCTGTCAGGCCAAGCAGAAGGCGGCCTTGCTGGAGCTGCTGCACGAGCTGTACAACTTCCTGGCCATCCAGGCGGGTGAGTAGGCGTCCCGAGGCCTGAGCTGCCTCAGCGGGCCGAGGCCGAGGTGCTGCGGTTGTCTCCCAGAAGCCACGCCTCACCTTCCCCACGTCCCCCACAGGCACATCCCGTGTAAGCCTTGCATCTGAGCAGAACATATATCCCTTTCAGCAGGTACACCCCATTCTCTGGGGTGCCCTCCACCTAATGTTCTGGGGGTCCCTGTGGCGTTGGAAGGGACCAGGCCTCAGGCCATCTCAGAGTCTAGGACTCCCAACCTGGAGGGCCTCCCTGTACCAGGTCAGCCCGGTCAGGTGCAGAGGCTTCTGCAGGCAGCAAGTGGTCTGGGTGGTGGGCCGAGCACCATCAGGCCCATGCCGCCCTCCAGGGCCCTGGTGCCACGGACCCCAGTGTCCCCCGTGGGACGCTGGACCAGTCCCTGACATCTCAGGGCCTCAGTCTCCCCATTTCACCGAGTGATCTTAGTCTGTCTTTTCTTAACTAAATGAAAGCCAAGTGCCGTTCTTTAGAAGAGGGCCTTCTCAACCCCCTCCCAAGACGCCCCCTGGAAACGCCTCTGTGTGGAATCTCTGCCGCTGTTTCCATTGGTAAACGTGTTCCTTGAGGCCCGAGGTGGCACTGTCATACTCTGTCCTCTCCTGGTATCCAGGAGGCTCTCAGAACCACTGATGACGTGGTGACTGCTCAGGGCGTGTGCCTGTGCTAAGGGTCTTCATCACAAAAACCAGACATCAGTCTGCAGGAGGTTCAAGGCGTGCCGCTCACCTACAGGGCCAGCCCTTGTCTAAGGTTGTCGCCGGGAGGTCAAGGTTGAGTGGACTTGGACTCGGCCCTCAGCCCTCGGGGCCAAGCCTGTGAGCCTCAGCTCTGCACCTCCTCCCTCCTGACTGCGAGGGGACCAGGCTGGTCACAGGGGCCTCTGTGAGCTCCCTGGAGGAGAGGCCGGGTCGGGGCTCACAGCATCACAATCAGTCTCGGCCCAGGTGTTTGGCATATAAATTCTGGCCGGAGGGCGTATTTGAAACCTTTGTGACTCGGTTGTGGTCCAGGCACAGCAGCATCAGTGTCCCCCAGGAGCTTATTGGAAATACAGCATCTCGGGCTCATCTCAAATCTATTGCATCAAAGTCTGAGGTTTACCGAGGCCCCCAGGAGGTGACGTTGAGGAGCTCCACTCTTAAACTATGGATCCCAGTAGGCAGTTCTCCCCCTCCCACCCTCCATACGCGGTCCTGGCTCTTGTTATCAGGGGGCCTGGTACCCGCTGTCTTCTGAGGGTTTGCCTCTCACTGAGACAGGCTGCAGAGGAGTGCAGGCTCTCTGGCCATACTCTGTCCCCTTCCTCCTGTTGGAGGTCAGCTATGGACGGGGCACTGAGCTGGCCTTTGCAGGATACAAGGTGACTCAAGGATCCTGTCCACAGACTGCCTGTGGTCCAGTAGAAGAGACAGCCCACCCACCCCCTGACCACGGGGTGATATAAAATGCTGATAGATGGGAACCAAGAGGCTAGAAGTTCTGGGAGGCACAGTGCCTTTTGGCTGGAGCTGTCAGGAAAGTGTCACAGGGGAAGGGGTCTCTGTGCCAGGCCTTCAAGCCCAGGTGGGATTAGATATGTATTTGTTGGGCAAAGGCAGGGCCAAAGAGGCAGGAAATTACAGAGTCGGGGTTGGAAGCAGCTGCATGCGGAAGGAGAAACAGGGAGCGTGAGTGAGTCTCACCTGGTCAGCCATGGTTGCCAGGCCGTTGCAGCTCCATGCTGCAGGCAGGAAGGCTTGGAGTAGGGGAGTGACAGAGAGCCAGGTGCGGGAAGGCAGCGCTTTGAGTGGAAGAGTGTCGTCTAAGCAGGATCATTTTAAAGCTTTGTTGACCAAACATGGATGAGAAAGGGGAGAGAAGGAAACCAGAAGACCTAGGCAGTGGTCCCAGCAGCCTGAGCAGGGTAGGGCAGTCTGGGGTCGGGCAGGAGCATGGGAGAAGCCAGCTGAGTCTCAGGGGGCCCAGAAGGACAAGGCCAGCTTTGAAGTAGGAAGATCTGGTTGCTGGGGGCGAGGAGCAGGCTTCAGTTCATTCTCAGGATTTTTGTGATATTATCTTCAGCCACTCTCTCCCCAGCACACAGACACATACAGACTGGCCATCCAGAGCCCAGGCTGTGCCAGGCTGAGGGCAGTCAGGCCGGTGAGAAGTTAAGGCCCAGCCTCACACAGTCCCTGCTCCCATGGGGTCTCCTGGTAAAGCAGCTGCTGGCAAGTGAGCCACAGCGGGTGATCGGGAGCTAAGGGCTGTGGCGGGGCCCCAAGGCCAGCTGATCTGGCTAAACGAGGTCCCCATGGCTGGGGCCTTTTCAGAGGGGCTGGTCCGTGGGCCGGGCCTAGAAGCCTGGGCCGGACGAAGGGCGAGGCTCCCGGCTACCCTAAGTGGGAGCCGGCTGTACAGGGTGCTCAGCAGAGGGCTTTGGGGCACCGTGCCGAGGTCCCAGCACACAGACACCCCTTCTTCCTTGGCCATCACTCCCCAGGGCCCCTCAAAACCTGGCATTCTAGGTCACCAGCCTGTGACCAGTCAGAAACCCTGCAGTGCAGCGGCCTCCCTGCCTTTCTTTTTCCCAGGCTGCGTTTATTTATAGTCCCATCCCAGTACCTTCCAGAGCTGTCTGTCTGATCCTTTTAGGGATCAATTGCAAACAGACCTTGGTATTGGGCAGCTTTTTAGTCATTTAATGCAAATTGCTGCACTGCTTTGCAGGTCAGGTTTTAATGATCTGGCCTCGATCCAAGCTAAGTGGCTTTTGATCTTGCTGCACAGTGAAGATGCCCCACAGCGGTCAGGGCCGGCGGGCCGCACGCTCCCCGTCAGAGCTGATGGCTTGATTCTTGCTGCCGTGTTCAGTCGGTTGCCAGGTAAATTTTTTTACCTCTGTGTTTGAATGTGTGTTTTTTCCCCTCCTAGGTAATTTTGAATGTGGAAATCCAGAGAAGCTAAAGAGCAAATGCATTCCTGTCATGGAAGCCCAGGAATATATAGCAGTAAGTAGGCTGCTGTGTGCGTCCATTCCCCGGAGGCCCTGGTGTTCTGTATTGATCTTTCAAACCCTGTGTTTTGTTTTGTTTTTTTCCCTTGTTTTGTGTTTGCTTTTTGGCTTGTTTGCTTTCCCTTTAAAAAAAAAAGATTTTTTTTTTTTTTAACACAGTTGAGTGCTCGGCTCCCTGAAGTTAAGGCAGCAGTGGGGTGACTGGGCCCAGGGTGAGCTGAGAGCCAGGGCCCGGCCTGCAGGCAGCTCGCCCCTGACCCATTGCCCCCCAGCCAGCTGACCGGGCCACTGCCCTGCCCCTTCCCAGAGCAGTCCTGTGACTTGCTCCTCTTCTGGCTCATTTTCCCCTTCTCAGCAGCTTATTTAAGATATTTCACCTGCTATTTCACTTCCCCCTTAGGATTACCATCCAGGTTGCTCCGGGTCCTTTTGATTTTCGATGTGGCCTCAGGTGGACAGAATTACAGGTTTTAGAGCCAGCAGAGAGAGACCCAAGGGGTCACCTCATCCAGTTTTCGTTTCACCGATGAGGCACCTGGGGCCCGGAGAGGGGAGGGTCTTTGCACAAGGCCACACGGCCGGCTCTGGCCGCAGGGAGGGCCCCTGCCCCCACGTCGTCTTCCACGTCCATCCAGATGAGCCGCCAGCTCTCTGGCCTGGCAATGCGGCCCTTGAGGAAACTGCATTCCTCCAGCTGCCGCAGACCTGCCCCGTTTTCCCACGTGCGCTTCCGCATCACCTCCTCCAGTTACAGCCTCTTCTCCGGGATCATCTGCCCCAGATCGCCATCCCACCAGTTTGCTATGCGTTTAGTGGAGCGGGGCTTGGGGGCACACGGAGGACAAAGGGGGCTTCCACGACCCAGCTGCTCTGCCCAGACGGAGCACTAATCTCCCCCGCCCCCTCCCACAGAATGTGACCAGCAGCTCCTCCACCAAGTTTGAAGCCGCGCTGACTTGGATACTGAGCAGTAACAAGGATGTGGGCATCTGGTGAGTAAGGCCCTGTCCTCGCCCAGCAGCTCTGGCGTCTGGGGCCCGGAGGTGGAGGCCAGGTCTCCCAGCTGAGTCGTGAAGGGCCAGGCCTGAAGCTGGGCGGTGGAGGGAGAAGGGTCAGCAATGCCACGGGAGGAGCAGTTTAGGATGGGACGCAAAAATCCAAGCGTCAGGGTGACTGCCTGGCAGTCCAGCTACACCTGTTTGAAGTAACTCAGGCCATGCCCCTTCCTGTCGCTGGCCCCCAAGCTTTGCTGGCGAAGGCACTTTTCTGTTCTGCCTTGCCTTGGTGCTAATTTTCATTTGTAGATGAGGCGATTCTGTATGTTGGTTTCACTCAGTATGGAAACTGTAAATGGAGAGACCGGGTTTTATTCCAGCTGGGCGGTTTGGCCTGTTCCTGTCCCTGGTGAGCATGGTTCGCAGAAACAGCGCACTCACCCTCCTGAAAGGCCCCCGACTGGCTCCTCAGCCCAGCGGTGGGGGCACCAGCCACTTGCAGACGCGGGAGTCCCCTGCTGGGGAGACCCGGCCTCATCACCCCCCACCCCTCAGGGTTTGTCAGGTCTCTGTTCAGGCTACAGCTGCTGCTACTAAAGCACACTCTGGGGTTTTGTTCTCTTCCTCTCTAATCCACTCAAATTACTAATTCCATCAGCAGTGCAGCCAGCGGAAGCCCCTCGGGCAGCTGAGCCTGAAGCTTGATAACTGGATGCATGGCACGATTAGAATTCGTTGGCTTTAAAAAAAATCATAATAAACCTTCCCTGAGTGGCTGAGCGATTTTCCCGAGTGTTAGAAAAGGCAAAGAACACGGATTTTTATCCTCGGCAGCACACGCCGAAGCAGCCAACACAGGAATGATGACACCGCCTTTTCCCGTTGGAGGGGGCAGCTTGGCTTGAGCCCAGCCCCCGCGACCAGCATTAGAAGTAGGTCGCGGGACTTTGCTGTACAGAGTAATTGACGCAACATTGTAAATCAACTATGCTTCAATGTGAAAAAAAATTTTTTAAAGAAGTCGGTCATGAGAAATCCCAACAGTTCAAGCACCAGCCATTCACCGTGCGGTCCAGAGCAGGGGCTTGTCGCCTCCTAGAAGGACGGGGGTCGGTGGCGTCTCCCAGCGTCCTGATGCCCCCCTCGCTGGGGCTGGGGTCTGGCCTCTGGGAGCCGGGCCTGTTTGTGCTGCGGGGCCCCGTGGCCTCTGCACTTAAACAGCCGACGTGCCTCCTCGTCGCCAAGGAGAAGCACCCCCTCCCAGACTGTTTCAATCCCTCACCATGCCTCGCAAAGCCAGCGATTCCGTAAACATCTCCATTTCTCTGTGCTGGGAGGTGGGAATGCAATTTACAGTTTAATCTTCCACACGCTGAGAGGGGTTGTCAACGACCCAACAGAGGGGGGCGTCACTTTAGCGGCAGGGGTTCAAGCCTGCTGCCATCTTTAAAGCTTTATCCTTTCTAAGTAGCCAACGTGGGAAATTTCTGGAAAGAGTGCAGCCAGGGTACAGGTCTATTTTATCAGCAAGTGGAGGCTTCCCAGCCCCTCCTTCCTCTTCTTTCTGCTCAAAGTGAGGCTTCTACAGCGGCTCCTCAGGGCTTTTGAACCTGTTTACAGCCCTGTGTCCTGTCTCAGGTTGAAAGGGGAGGACCCGTCTGAGCTGGTGACCACGGTGGACAAGGTGGTCTGCCTGGAGTCCTCGCGGCCCCGCATGGGTGTTGGCTGCCGCCTGAGCCGCGCCCTGCTCACAGCTGTCACCAACCTGCTCATCTTCTTCTGGTGTAAGTCCTGCCGCCCTGCCCCCCTGCCCCGCCCGCAGCGCCTCCCGGCAGCCCAGCTCAGCAGCACTTGGAGCACAGGAGACAAGGTCTAGAACCCAGGCTGGCGGAGTTCATTCTGCCCAGTGACCTGAGGTCTGTCCAGTGAAACGGAGGTGACGTGGTCCGCCACCGCCCTGGTCAGCTTTCCTCCGGAGGCCCGGCAGCCGGCTCACAAAGATTAACTAGAAACTCTTGGTTTGGGGTGGGGGCCATCAGTATCCCGAAGGGGCACCTGGCCTGGGCTACAGTTGGGCACCGTCCTTCCCGGGGCTCCAGAGTGCAGGCCTCACAGCAGGGAAGACGCAGCCGGAGCTTGGCCTGATTTTACTCCCTGAACAATGTGAGCACCTGCTGAGGAGCTGCAGATGCCTGACGAAAGCGAGCCAGGCCCGGGGCGCTGAGCAGCAAAGGGGAGTCTCCCGACATCAGGGGCTGCCTTTGAGCGGAGACCTTGGGGCGTCTGTGAAGGCGAAAGGCCGTGTCACAGAAGCTGCCTGACTCTGCAGAGAGCCGGCTTACAAATCACAGGCCGTCTGGGCGTGCGCACGGCTCCCTTCCCAACGCGGGCAGGCACAGACATCATTATCGGCAGCAGCATCTCGAATACAAAGGGCTTGGCATGTGTATATGTATGAATCGCGAGTTCTGGTTCGCAAGGGAGAAGATGAAAGCCCGGGAACGAGGCTGGGAGGAGGACTAGGGACGCCGCTCTGGTGACAGCCGGCGGGAGGAAGATGACCACTGAACAGCTTGTCTCCCCCACCCCGCATGTCCCATCCTCCGCCTCCTGCTTGCTAGCCCGGGTCTCACACAGTTGGGACGCCACCCCCTCAGCCTCCAGCACAGCCCCCTGCCCTGTGAGAGCCAGTGGGCTCCTGGCCAGGGAAAGTGGCGGGCGGGATTAACCGCGCTTTGTCCCCTCCCAGGCTTGGCCTTCCTGTGGGGGCTCCTGATCCTCCTGAAGTACCGGTGGCGGAAGTTGGAAGAGGAGGAGCAGGCCATGTATGAAATGGTGAAGAAGATCATAGGTGCGTGGCCCCGGGGGGAGGGCTGCTGGCCCCCCACCGCGGGGCCTCACCCTGAACAGCGCCCTCTGTCCCGCAGACGTGGTCCAGGACCACTACGTGGACTGGGAGCAGGACATGGAGCGCTACCCATACGTGGGCATCCTGCATGTGCGCGACACCCTGATCCCTCCACAGAGCCGGTGAGTCCCCGCTCGGACCTCGCTGAGGGCCCCGGGCCAGTCGTGCATGCGGGGGCGGTTCAGCCCCAGGTCCCAGCCTGAGGCTCCATCCCTGCCTCTGCCCTGCTGCTGCCACTGCTCTGGAGACGCCGCACTGTTGGTGCTGATACTGACGGGTGCTCTGGACAGTGAGTCCTCGGTCTCCTTTCCTCCTGAGAGGCTCTGCAGGGAAGGACCTGACGGGTTCCATGAATGGAGGTCAGGGACAGCACGGTCAGGTCTCTGGTCCCACCGCTCTGGGGCTCTCCTGCTCCTGCCCTCTGCGGATGCTGTCAGCAGGCGGGCGGTCTGTGTGGGCACAGAGTGGTGGCCGACAGGCAGAGCAGCACGGGCCGTGTAGCGGGTGGAGGGGAGGTGGGCCCCCTGCCGCTCTCCTGCGCGGGAAAAGCATCTCCAGGAGCCTCCGGGGACACACCTCTGAGGTTCCACTGGCCAGTGACTCATCTCTCCTTGAATCAGTCACTGGCGAGGAAGAGGAGGTTGTTTTTCACACGTCATTAGCCATGATGCACAGTCAGAAACACGTCTTACCTAAGATAACACAGTCCAGTTCCCATATACGAATGCACACACCTGTACTTGGAAACAGCGTTTCACAGCAGTGAATGGGCTCACGACTCATGGAAGGAGTTGGCCGGCCATTGTCATGCATGACTCCGGGACCTCTGTCCCTGTGGGCTGCAGATGCTGGATGGATCCCTGACAAACCCAGGGGTGGGGTAGAATCGGGGGCCAGAGTCCCAGGAGGTGGCCAGCAGGGAGGGCCCACTGCAGTGTGGGTTCACACTCTACCGAGTTCTCCGGCCAGGTGCCGCGCTCTCTCACTCCACCTTCAGCATGGTCCTGGGGGGTGGGGGGAACAGCGAGGACCCCACTTTACAGATGAGGACACTGAGGCACAAGGACGGTGAGGAAGCTGCTCGGAGACCGTGGGCTGGCGCCCTTTCTATGTTCCCAGTGCCGGGCTCTGTGGTTGTCAGTCCAGGAGGAGCTGGAAGATGTGAAGATGCTGAGGCGCACTCACGTCCACCCCAGCCCCAGGATGGCGACAGGCAGGGAACTTCAAGCAGACTGACAGGGTGTAGGATGACCAGTGGGCCCCCGCACGAGGCCACCGCAGCCCTCCAGCTCTCGGGGAGGCCGCTGGTGGGCGCTCAGTCAGGGCAGCCGAGCCCTTGGCTCATGGGGACACAGGCGATCAGTCAGCCCTGCGGGGAGGGCCTGCTTGTGGGCGGTGAGGGAGCTCTGAAGAGCTGGTTTGGGGAGGCACGCGGGCCAGCTTGCTCATCACCTGATAATGGGCGGCCCGGGAAGGGACCGAGTGAGGCCCTCCCCACTCAGGAGCCGCTGTGAAGGTCTCGGTCCCCGGAGCCAGGGCCAGACCAGCCAAGTGAGGACTGCTGAACAGCCCTGGGGTTTGGACCTGACCTCCCCGGGAAGAAAGCCCCGAGACCCCACTCTGCCTCCTGAGTCAGGAGCCACCTCCGGAGCTTCCCTCCATCCGCGCTCCCCGCTGAACCCCCTGCTCCACACACACCCCAACATTCATTGCATGCTTGGGGTGCTGGGGAGTGGTCTGCAGTCAGACATGAGGCTGGGTCTCACCAAAGGGTAGACATCAGAGCAGCCCTCCCCCACCGCCCTGGGATCTTCCTGTCTGGTCTAGAGGAGCAAAGAGAAACTAGGAGGCTGTCTGAGGGGGTGCAGGGCCCCGGGGACCCCAAAGAGCAGGGACTCTGATCACTGCAAAGACTGCCCGACCTAGTGGCTCTGTTTCCACAGGCAGCTCCAGCGTCCAGGCCTCCCCCGCTGGAGGCTTAGTTCAGCCCCATCCCCTGAAGTGCTGTGGAGTCTGGACTCAACAGCCCAGTGGTCACTGTCTAATTGGCCCACAGGAGACATTAAAATGCAGCCCTCACTGGAGGAGGGCGGCGGGCCTGCTGCAGTATCAAGTCCTAGCAAGAGTCTTCCCACTTGGACACCTGGGGTGGGGGGCGGGGAGCTGCAGCTCCTTTCAGCTCCCTTTAACTGAAAGCTTTTGGAGCAGAGGAGGTTGAGGAAGCCTTTCTCTGGGCTCACGAAATTTCTCTCCTCTGCAAGAGCCCTGTTAGCACCTGACCACTCTTCCCGCAGATAGATAAATTCTGGGTGAGCTCCCTGCTTTGGTACAGAGGGCATCCACAGCCCACCTCCCTTGGCAGCCCTGGGCCCTCTGGCCTCCTGAGCTTCCCCTCCCCCTCTCTGCAGGAGGCGCATGAAGCGAGTGTGGGACCGGGCGGTGGAGTTCCTGGCCTCCAACGAATCCCGGATCCAGACGGAGTCCCACCGCGTGGCCGGGGAAGATATGCTGGTGTGGAGATGGACTAAGCCCTCTTCCTTCTCTGACTCAGAGCGATAAACCCTGGGCGGGGGCGGTACCTAATCAGCCTGTCCCAGGCCAGTCGCCTCCGGGACGGACACGAGAGGGCTACGCCCTGCCGGTGCTGAATTCACACTTGCCTTGACTCGCCCGCCTCCTGACCTTGGTTCCAAAGGTGTGAGACTGGGCTCCGTGGGAAAACGTGAGCGTCCTCAGAGGGCAAGGGGAGGAGCCAGGGGGCAGCTGCCTCTGCATCTGGCCATCCTGTCTACCCAGTGTTGCTGGCACAAAGAGGAGAGGGGTTGGTTTTTCACGAAGAAATAAAAGCGCAGGGGCCATGAGCCCTTGCAGAGCAAGTGTGCGCCTGGTGAGCCCACCGCGCCCGCGGGAGGTGGTTTGGGGTGGCGGGCTGGGGCAGCAGGGCCTGGGGAGCAGCTCGGTCATGTGCCTTCGCGGGGTGTTCCTGGGGAGCCCAGGAGTGAGGGAGAAAGCCTCCTCGAGCTGGGTGGGGCCTGTGATCCGAGGGGAAGGGGCTGGAAGTTAAGTACCCTAGGAGAACTGTTTAGACACGGTCTGGCCGCGCGAGGGCTCTGGCTGGGGGGCCTGAGCAGCTGGGGTGACCTCTCGGAAGGAACCCCGCGGAGAGGCGAGTCGGGCTGCCGCCAGCTGGGCGGCCCCGCGGAGCCTGGAACTCCCGGTGGGTGAGGATCGCTGGGTTGACGGTGGCCTCCCCGCCCCGGGGCGATTTGCCGGAACATCGGCTGCTGGGCTCCAGGCGGGAGTGAGGGCGCCCCCTGCCGCCCCCGGGCTCTAGCCCTAAGCGCCCCGCCCTCCCCGCCGGCGGAGCGCCCCCAAACCCTCGCGGGGGCCTGATGAGCTCAGGACTGGGGCCCCTCCGGGTGAGCCACATCCCCGCGGGCTCTGGTCCGCGGCGGGCGGGGGAGGGGACGAGCCGAGGAGACGGAACAGCTGCCTCCAAAAGGCTTTAAGCACCTCTCTGGTCTTACTGGTATTTTTTGTTTCCTTAATAAAGCGCCAGTCTCCCTCATTTGAGCAATACTCTCTCATTTTTTCTGATGTCTGGGGTGATGGGCGGGCCTGGAATCCCAGCGCCTGCCCCGTGGCAAAGCAGGTCTCATAAGCAGGCTCCAGCCAGAAGAAACTGCAACAGGCTTCACTATCAGGGCTGAAACTCTTGGATAAATAAATGC
This sequence comes from Bos indicus, assembly GCF_029378745.1. Lineage (NCBI taxonomy): Eukaryota > Metazoa > Chordata > Mammalia > Artiodactyla > Bovidae > Bos > Bos indicus. Next base: position 9,403,460 of record NC_091782.1, on the reverse strand, counting down.
TTATTAAAAATGGATGTGGTTCTCGTCCGTGGTTCTTTCCCTCTCCCCTCAAAGCAATATGTAAGGAGAGGCAACGTGCAGAGTTATTAAGCGCTGGCCAGGGAGACTTATTCTGCGAGAGAAGGCTGGAGCGGCCTCAGGCAAACCACATACCTTGGACCCTCAGTTTCCACTTTATAACACGGTGTGATGATGCTGCCCTGCAGGTTGAACTCAAAAGATGTATGCCTGGGCTCTGGGTAGTAAGAAGCGGGGGCCACTTTCTCTTGCCCCATTTCTGCCTCCCTCAAGGCCACAGAGGCTCCCAGAGGTGCTGAGTACCTGCCGTAGGAAGGAGAGAAAGAGCCGGGTGAAGTTGGACGGGGTGTCTCGGCCACTGATGGTGACTCCTAGGGAAGCAGGAAGTGGACATTGGTGGCAAACTTGTCTCTTCGGGGCTGGCCACTGGGGAGAACACAGCTCGGGATGTGTGGGAGTCCCTCCAGTGGAGTCAGAGGGTTGCTGGGAGGGCTTTGAGGGTCCTACTGCTCTCTACCAGCATTGCCTGTACCCTGGGGGCACAGCGGGTGAGCTGCTAGCAGTGGGGGTCAGCGCCATGTGCGGTGGGCCTTCCTGGGTCAGCCTGGGATGAAGGCCACTCCACTGCCCGGCCACATGGGTGCGATTGGCAGGTTAGCACCATCCTGCCATCCTCCCATCAGCTGGAAACATGGTGGGTAAATTGATAGTCAAGGACCCAGAAACACAACCCTGGAAAAAACAAACCCATCTTCCCATTTCTGATTTTCAGCGCAAGATTTTCCCCGCTGCCGTGTTTTGTCTTAAGTTGAGAAGGGAGCTAACGCCAGGTTCTATTTCTGTGAAGCTGTTTGGAGAGCAGGAGCAAGATCAAAATAAAGGAAATAACAAAAGGCCCCCGCCGCCCAGCCCCTTCCTTTATGGTGGAGAGCACCTGGCACAAAGGCCCCAGGCGGGCAAGCAACATCCTCAGTCCTGCAGGCAGCTCCACTCAGCTCTGCAGCCTTTCTCAGCTTTGAAGGGCCAAGCCCCACCTTTCAGCAGCTCTCATTTCCCTAGGAACAGCAGGAGGCAGTGGGATTTGCGTGAGGAAGGGGTCTGAGGGCATCTTTGGGGGGGGCCCACTGTTGAGAAGTTTCCGCTGGTCCCTTCCCCGGCTCCCCAGGCCACAGCCCTGTCCTCCTCGGGGACGAAGGGCCCTCTCGGGCTTGGGGAGCACCAGTAAAGAAGCTTGATGGCTGAGGAAGCGGGAGGTGCGCCCCACAAATCTCGCCTGTGGACATCCACCCAGGACCTCCAGGCCACCTTCCAGAGTCTCTGCTTGGGAAAAAGGTAAACACAGCCGTTTGTCACTGACTTATCATAAGAACTGCAGTAGTTAGCAGCTGTTCCCCCTTAATTAATACACCATTGACTTTGAGCCTCAAAAAAAAAAAACCCTTTTGTTGAGACAGGTGTGTGGACTCAAATCCATTATCCTGTCAGCCTCCCCCAAAGGGGGAGCAGTTACTCAGGGAGCAGCACCTCTTGGGCAGCCGGGTCAGCTCTGCACTCCCATCCCTGAGCAAGCTTGAGAGAAAAGGATCTGGACAGAGGGTCCTCTGAAAAGGAGGGGCTGGTGAGTGAGGGGCAGCATTCCGCCGGGTGCTGTGTTTCCAGGGGGTGGAGGTGGAGACCCAGCCTTCTCAGGACCAACTGGGGCTAATCAGCGTATCCCTGTAGCAGAGGAAGTTCTTTTAAAAGACATGATAAAATTAGTCAACATATGATAGCTTCGCGATGCGCTCATGACGCCCCCAGGGGGCGGGTGCTGTTGTTACCCGCTCCTGGGGGGGACAGGCTGGGAGAGGTCAGGAAGGTAATGGAGCCAGGGTGTGACCCTAGATGGCCTGCCTCTCTTTTCTTCTCCAAAGAAGGGGAATCTGTTGAGTTGCTGAGGGTTTGCCGGAACAGAATGGAACCACCTCGTTCCAGACAAACAACCAGGACCTCACAGAGACCCTGGAGGCTCCCGCGGCCCCTGCTCTTCCCTCCACTCAGGCCACACGCCTTGTGGCCCTCCCCAGGCCCACTGCTGCCTCTGAGCCTCTGTGCTTGCCTCTCCCAACCCTGATCTCCTCCCGACCGCTATCCCCATGGGGAACTGGCTGCACCCCACCCTGCACACTCTCTAGGCCCAGCCCTCCTTCATTTCTCTCAACACAGGAAGTGCTACAAATTTCGCTTCCTCATGCACCTCCTATGGGACCGAGCCCCAAGGACTTGCCAGCCCACAGCATCAAAGGACAGAAGGTGCAGACGGCCCAGGCTCCCTACCTTCTGCCAGGCACTAAAGCACACCAGCCCTCAGTTCAGTTCAGTTGCTCAATTGTGTCCGACTCTTTGCGGCCCCATGGACTGCAGCACACCAGGCCTCCCTGTCCATCCGAGCTTACTCAAACTCATGTCCATTGAGTCGGTGATGCCATGCAATTATCTCATCCTCTGTCGTCCCCTTCTCCTCCTGCCTTCAATCTTTTCCCAGCATCAGGGTCTTTTCAAATGAGTCAGTTCTTGACATCAGGTGGCCAAAGTATTGGAGTTTCAGCTTCAGCATCAGTCCTTCTGATGAATATTCAGGACTGATTTTCTTTAGGATGGACTAGTTGGATCTCCTTGCAGTCCAGCAGACTCTCAAGAGTCTTCTCCAACACCACAGTTCAAAAGCATCCATTCTTCGGCGCTCAGCTTTCTTTACAGTCCAACTCTCACATCCATACATGACCAGCCCTAGGATTTGCATAAGATGCTAATGGGGATGCTCTTTGTTCAAAATGGAACTTCTCTGCAGCCCTGGTGAGTAGGGGCTTGGAGCAGATTTCATGTGTTTTCTTTTTTTTTCTTTTTCCCCCACTGTGGCGTATGGGATCTTAATTCCCCGACCAGGGATCGAACTCACATCTTCTGCATTGGAAACATGGAATCTTAACCACTGGACCACCAGAGAAGTCCACTTCATGTGTTTTCTGAAGAAAGGGATGAGGTGTTTCTTCCTGCCAAGAGCGTGGGCCAGTCCCTGGCTGAGGCCCCAGTAACATCTCAGGCAATCCTCTCAACATTGCAGGGGCGAGGTGAGACTCCAGCCAAACCGGGGAGATGCTGCCCAGCACCAGGACTTGGGATCAGGCTGCCCTGCTAGGTGGGTGGGCAAGAATGGCCCAGAGCAGGGTCTCAGGAGCCGGGAATGCTGAGCAGGCTCTGAAAAGAAAGGGTAGGGGAGGTATCACTGGTGATTACAGCCCAATTTCTAAGCTGCTTCTGTTTAGTAAAGAAGACAGGGGAAAGTACAGTAATTTTCTTCAATGAAAACAGGCAACAGAATTCCCTTTGCCTCGTTCCCCTTGCAATTAAGCCCTTCTCTGCAAATGAAATGATTTGGTTTTCGTGGGGACTAATTTAAGCACACTGGAAGGGCCGCTGAACTTTTTGATTGCAAACACCAGCACGTGCAAAACAGAATCCCAAGCGGTGATGCCAGGCTGGCGAAGCTGCCCTGTGTGGGACTGGGGCGTCCCCGGGGTGATGTAGAGTGAGCCCTGGGTCAGCAGTCCAGCTCTGCTCCTAAACCCACGCCCCTCTGCGTGGCTGACCACCCCCCCACCCCCGCCGGCTCTCCAGCCTCCATCCCCACATCCCCAGTGAGGAGGCTGGACCAGACACCCTGGGGCAAATTCAGAAGCTTCTGATACATCAGTGATCAGATCAGATCAGTCGCTCAGTCGTGTCTGACTCTTTGCGACCCCATGAATCGCAGCACGCCAGGCCTCCCTGTCCATCACATCAGTGATGGCCGTGAGTTAAAGATGCCGCAGGTTCTCTGCCACTTCCTCCGTCTCATGGAAGACCATTCCACGCTGGACCCAGAAAACACGCATCCAAGTGGTATTTCTTCTTCCTTGAATCTGGGTTGGCCCTGGGTCAGCTTTGACCAGTGGAATGTGGCCAGAGGGACACTGGCTAATTTTGGCCGGAGGCGTTGGGGGCCTTGTCACTCCTGCTTTCACCCTCTTGGGCCTGGAGCCACCACGTAACGAGGCGCAGCTGCCTTGCTGAAGGACCTTGTGGGGAGACAGATGCCTGCCAACCCCAGCTGGTGCAGCATCCCAGCTGGGGCCCCAGTCCCAGGAGAGCAGAGATCAGCCGTCCCTCTCCAGCAGCGCCCAAATCGCAGGATCAGGAGTAAATGCCTGGTGTTGTTTTAAGCTACTAAGTCTGTTGTTTTCGCTTTTTGAATTTTTTGGCTGCGCCATGTAGCATAACGGGGAGCTTAGTTCCCAACCAAAGATCAAATCTGCGCCCCCTACAGCAGAAGGGTGGAGTCTCAACCCCTGGACGAGCAGAGAAGTCCTTGTGTTATTATTATAACTTCTTCATTTGAAATCGTTTGGCTCATAAAGAGATACAAAACCAGTACTGCAATTTCTCCTGTACCCTTCAACCCAGCTCCTCCAGCGACCCCACAGAATTGTGTACCCTGTCCAAACTAGGAAACCGACCTTGAGAGAGTAACTATTCACCCAGGCACAGACCTTATTTAGGTCTAACCACTCTGACATGCTGTGTGTGTGTGTTTCTATGAAATGTTATCACAACTACATTTTGGGTGGTCTGTTGCTTGTGATAGAACAGACACAGGTACGGACAAGTTCCCCATGAGTGTGTGTTATAGCTCGAAGTGACAAAAACAAGCTCAGACAAATCTGGGCACCAGGTGTGCGCATGTGCTCACAGAAGCCAATCCCTGGAGAGGCAAGTGTGAGGGGGCCTCCGAGCTCCATCCAGGCTCGGGGGGTGGGGGGGGCACCAGGGCCTGACTGCGGCCACACATTCTCAGAGGGCTCCCCCACCTGGCTGCTGCTGCTCTGGGACATCGGAGGGAGGGAGAGATGGGAAGGGCTCAGATGGACGGGAGTGGGGCCCACCTCCTGGCCAGCCACTGGGGATGGAGCCCCAGGCCTCCCACGAGCAGCACTGGAGATAGGAGGCGGGAGGTGTCCGACTCTTTGAGACCCTGTGAACTGTAGCCTGTAGCCAGTCTCCTCTGTCCTTGGGATTCTCCAAGCAGGAAGTGGGAGGAGGGCCTCTCAGAGGAAGGGGTGGCACACCGAGACGGGAAGAGAAAAGACAAGACGTGCACCGTGGAGCAGAAATTCGAGAGACGAGGACCGCGTCCTGGGCACACAGGCGGTAGGGAGGAAAGGGTAAGAGCAGCCCATGCTGGACTCAAGAGCCAGCATCCAAGTGGATGGTGGGAACTCGGGCCCCTCTGAGGGACAGGATCGGCTAGCGGGCAGAAGAATCACCAAGGCCATTTGCCAAAGTTCCCGCCACAAGAAAAGATCACACTTCCCTACTCTCTTTGAAAATTGGGCCTGACCGTGGGCTTCCCTTGTGGCTCAGCTGGTAAAGAATCTGCCTGCAGCACAGGAGACCTGGGTTCGATACCTGGGTTGGGAAGATCCCCTGGAGAAGGGAACGGCTACCCACTCCAGTATTCTGGCCTGGAGAGTTCCAGGGACTGTATAGTCCGTGGGGTCACAGAGAGTCAGACAGGACTGAGCGACTGTCACTTTCCATAACTTGCGTTAGCTGGTGACCTGAAGCAACAGTGGGGCTGGGAGGCAGAGGCTTCGAGAGCTGGCGCGGGTCTGCCCTACTTCCTCGGCTGTGGTTCAGTGGTGCTGCCGAACCCTGAGTCCTGGAGAAGCAACAGCCTAGGCTGGATCTCGGGCGGACCCACGGTGCAATAGTGTAAGAAATCACTGTATGTTGGCGTCAGCCACCAGGAATTGGGCGGTGTTTATTCCTAGCATCAGCTGAAGAATACATGTAACTAACTTTTGCCACCTTTCTGGAGGGAAGAACAAGAAGCTGGTGTCACAGGAAGGGAGGAGGAGGAAACTGTCTGATCCCTCTACCCTGCCAATCCAACATCCAGTGCTTGGAGGCTGGGAATGGACCAGAAGATTCTGGAAGATCAGTCTAGGCCTTGGGTTTTATTTTTCATTCTGCCAAAGCGGTGTCTGGCAGGCCTCTGCAGTGAGGACCTGGATCTTTCTGACTTGGCTACCCCTGGTATGCAATTACTGCAAAGATGAAGTCTGGGGTCCCCTGAAGAGAAGGATCAGAGGGCTGGTGCTCAGCAGGTGTGGGGGAGAAGGAGTCCTCACTCCAGGCAGTCGGGCTGGCTCCACGCCGGCAGCCGCCATCACAACCTGCGGGGGTGGGGGGCACTGCATGTTTAGCAGGGGAGGCAGGGAGGGCCGCACAGCCATCCAGGAGACCCAAGACCTCGGTGGAAGAGGCTGGCAGGGCGCAGGTAGGTCAGAGATTGACGGAACAATGGCCAGGGGAGGTGAGAGGGTGCCCAGGTCCCCAGAGTGTCCCAACCCCCCACATGCACAGCAACATCTGCTGAGTACCAAGTCCTCTGTGGGGGCACAGGTACCCGGGGCTCCCCCCGGCCCAGGATCTTGAAGGTGGTTGATGGGGCCCAGACAGAGAGAAGAGTATGTGTGTGGATGTATGTGTATGGACACGCGCTTATGCATGACTGTGCTCCAGCCATCCCGTTGGGGGAGGGGGTTTCATCTGAGACACACACGCTCCATGTACTTTATCAAATTTGCAGATGCCACACTGTTGGGGGGATGATGGCAAATATGCCAGATGACAGAGCCGGGCTCTAAAGGAAAGTTGACAGGCCAGAGCAATGGGGTGGATCTAACAAGATGAAACTTAACAGGGACAAACGTGTTTATTTTTGTTTTATTGATTTATTTGTGCCCTGCCTTCATGTGCGGAGGAATGGGCAAGGAATAGCAACTCACAGGAGAAAGGCAATGAGATGCCAGCATTTGGGGCCACAGGCCTCACTGCACAGAACTGGGGATGCAGAGGGCGCCGGAGCCAAGTTCCAGCAGGGCTTTGGAACCACGGGCTGATGGTCAGGACTATGGGAAGCAATGGAGAAGTCGATCGTGGGTGCATCAGTAAATGTATACCACCCAGGTTTGAAGTTAGCGGGACTGGGAGTCAGAGCACGTGAGTCTGAAGCCTGGTTTGGTCAGGCTGTCCTGTTGGGCAGGTACCTTTTAGGCAGCTCAAGCCTGATCGCCCTCTTCTCTGTCCCCCTGGTATCAGGTCCCCATGCCCATCTCTCCTTTCCTGGGGCCAGGGCACCCCCAGGCAGCCTCTCCCTTTAAACACATCCCAGCAAGAGTCAGGCCTGGGACTTCCCAAAGTGGTGAGGGGGTGCAGACATGGGAGGATTACTCCAAGAACTCTCTCCGCCCTCCACCCCGAAGCTAACACAGTCCAGCTCACAGTTCTGGCAGCTCAGCTGAGGACTGGGAGTGGGATGTTGCACTCTTGTCTGGGGGACACCTCTCATTTTCTCTGAGGGATCTCTTACTGGCCCCCTCTCTTGGGTTTTGCTGAGAGAAGGTTCAGCAGGAATATGGTCCCTTGCTCCCAACATCATAAGGGAAGGGTTAGGCTAGTTCTGATGACCCATGAAGGGCAGGGCTGGACCTATGAAACAGAAACCTCAAGGAGACAAACCTTGGCTCTGTAGGAGAAGGTATTTTGAGCCTTGAACTGCCTTGGTAGATAATGAGCCCCCCATCACTGGAGGTACGTAAGCAGAGGCTACATGGGCACACAACAGATATGCTAGCATGGAATAGATGGATGGAACTAGATGAGTTTGAAGGTCTTGCCCTTTACTGAGATGGCATGACACTAGGCGAGCTCTTTTTTTTTAGTTTTTTTTTTTCTTTCTTCATTTTGTTTTGTTTGTTTGTTTTAGGCAAGCTCTTGGTTAAAGTTTAACCAAGATTTTTGACCCATGAGAACCCTGAATAAGACACCTGTCTCCCACCCCTTAACCCCTCCCTTCCTCTATTAGAAGATACCTTGGGAAGAGGGTTCCTTCCATACCCTTTGGCTGTCTCAGGAGGACTTCCTGGAGGAGTTGATCCATCTGCAGGGTCTGGGGGAGAAGGTGTGAGTTTTGTGGGGTAGTGGCCCCTGGCAGAGAAGTAAGAACACGCTGGAGAGGGGAGCTAAGCAGATGGTGGAACCTGGATGGGCACACCCCTGGCTGGCAAGGGCCTGGGCTCTGGATCTGAGCCCACGTTCTGTGACTTCCTGGCCGTGAGACACACTTAGGTGACACACTTCCTCTGGACCTCAGGTTTCCCATCTACCAGTACATAATGGAGAAGACACAGGCCCCAGCTCCACAAGTGGTGAAGGATTCGCTGACATACTGCAATGTGCTGGTATGTAGACAGTATTAATAATGATGCGGATGACGAAAATGTGTAAACAGATGGAATTAACCGGTGTTCAGGTGTCAGTTCATCACAAAGGACTTGTCTCAGAAGTCGAAGCGTTTCTGCCTGGGGCAGGCTGCTGCCTGGGGCTGATGAGCTCCCTGTCCTGGGAAGTATTCAAGCCCTGTGACTTGATGCCTGGGCAGGGAGGGGAGGCACCTGCAACCTCCCCGCCGGCTGTGGGGACAGCAGGGACTGCTGAGTCAAGCGGCCTTGCCTGTGGCCCAGGCTGAGGCTTGTCCTGCAGGGCAGTTCTGGTACCAGCGGGCCGGGTGGTGGAGGGATGGGAAAAGGAGGGCTCGGAGGCTTCGGATGAGGAGTCCCATGGCTGAGCACACGGTGGGCTTTAGGGGGCTCTGGGCAGACTGGGGAGACCAGAGCAGTGACGCTGGCACCCGAGGAGCCCAAGCTCCGGGTCCAGTCCCCCAGGAGGGTCACTCAGGTGGCCAGAGATGGGGTCAGCTGACCCGACTAGCAGTTCTGATCTCCAAGGGGGTGCTGGCATCTCACCCACCCCTGGTGCTGGGCCCTCCTCCAGCTCCGCTGGGGGCCTCCCGGGGCCAGGAGCCTGAGGAGAAGGAGAGCAAGTCCAGGGAGGGGCAGGGACTCAGCGATATCCCCAGAGGTGGTCCTTCCCCCTTCCCGTCCTCCAGGACTGACAAGAGGGCAGGCGATTGTGCTACGCTGAGAGTCAGTACTGGGTGGGGGCCCGATACAGCCGCTGCAGCCTGAGGGGGCACACAGAGCCCCTGGGTGGGCCCCTGGGGGCTGAGGGTGGGCGAGGGTTTCATCCCTCCCCTGGCCCCCTCTGAGGCCTCCCCCACAGAGAGGGTGCTTGCCGCCCCCGACGGAGCAAGGGGAGCCGGCCTGGGTGTCACCGTTGTCGGCCAGACCTGGGGTGGTCATGCTGCCCTCTGCCTGGCCCCCACTGCTTGGGAGGGGGTGCAGGTCACTCCTGGCCCCCTGGGATGCCCCTGCCTCCCTCTGGGGACGGTGCGCCAGGGCTGGGCGGGCTGAAGGCAGAGCAGAGGGTCCGTGCGCCCACCCTAACCCTCACCCTCCCTGCCTGGGGCCCATTCTGGAGCCAGAGGAAGATGATGACCCCCCACACGCCCACCCCAGGAA